>NC_036872.1:19892852-20233373 GCF_002910315.2 Salvelinus sp. IW2-2015
ACAGTCAGTTTGAATGTATTATGGAGCCTCCCTGCAGCAATGCTGCTCTATGGCCATCTGTTGAGGCCTCTGTGCCAGGCGCTGTGTGCCAGAATGTGGCCCCCATCAAACCCAGTCTTCTACCCCAGCTGACAGGCCTTCCTACTCCCACAAATCCCTCATTGTCAAGCACCCCTCTAACCTAGGGGGCATTTTGAAATTATTTCAGTATTCAAGTTATCATGATATTGTTTTGGATATCTGGATAGTCGAAATATATAAAAAAAATTAGTTCAACTTCATTTTGTTTCAGCAGGAGGGTGGGGGAGGGGCGAAAGGAGCAGGGTGCGATGTGACAGTCTGGCATGGAGGGAGGAAAAAGTAGCCAAAATCACTCGCTCTAGTTAAACAAATTTGTTGCTGCCATACGTTAGCAATCACACCATCTGGTAGTACCTGTCTTGACTGCATCAAATCATTGTAAAGAAGCTAGCTAGCTAAAGTAGCAAGGCTAATTGAGGCTATTTTGCTGCGCTTCCCTGTCCAATGTCTAAAACAACTCCATTCATGGTTGAACATTGTAGCCTACTCCTTCACAGTTAGCCAATTCTGTAATTTTAATTCCATTTGGCATTGATTAGAAATCTCCCACTTCACCAGTGGTGTGAAGTACTTAAGAATTTTTTTGGGGTATCTGGACTTGACAAATTTTTTTTGTACTCCACTACATTCCTAATGAAAATAATGTACTTTTCACTCCATACATTTTCTTTGACACCCAAAAGTACTTACATTTCGATTGCTTAGCAGGACAGGAAAATTGTCAAATTCTCACACTTCAAGAGAACATCCCTACTGCCTCTGACCTGGCGGACTCACTAAACACATGTTTTGTTTGTAAATTATGTCTGAGTGTTGTCATGTAGTTATATTCGTAAATATAAAAACAAGAATGGTGCCATCTGGTTTGCTTAATATAAGGAATGTGTAATGATTTTATACTTTGATTGACAACAATAACAAGCTACACGTGTGAAACGTGTGTAGGCAACCGGTGCATCTTTTTTATGGGGCGCACTCACTGTCATAAAACTGTTTTATAAAAATGTTGAGTAATGGTCTATCCTTGTAGGCTATGTAGCAATGTCACAGATCATTTCATTTTAGACAAAGCAAAGTATACTCTCCCAAGTAATCGAATACTAACGTCTGTTCGGATATTCAAATAACCTTGTCCATCCCTAATCCAACCCACCACTTGCTCTGGCCCCTTAAGCCAAGGGGGCTAGCACTAGCAGTAGCCTCACAAGAAGGGTTCTTCATTAACCAGGACACCTTTCTCTTTTTTTTTTTCTCCAACTCTTCCCTGGCTCTGAGTGGTCCCCTTAAGCGCACAGTAGCCCCTCTGTGCTTTGTTTAGTGACTGCGTGTTTTGGTAGAGGGTAGGTTGTGGTGGCTCCAGAGTTTCACTAACTAAATGAAGTCTTTATGCATTTGTGGGATTGCTGGCCAATTTTGCCAGGCCTGCCTCGGATATCCGATAAATGTGAGGATTGTAATTCCTCCCTCCCTGTGTTTACGATAAGATGTATGTGTGTATTCTAGGAAGAAATGTCATGTAAATACCAGAGTGAGTGACTTTATATCACTGTGTATATACAGCCAGAGGGTGAAGTAAAAATGTGTGTTGGTCTGTATGAGCCTGTGTTTGTGGGATTCTTTTGCGATTGAGTGACTGTGTATGTGCAGTACCAGTCAAACGTTTGGACACACGTACTCATTCAAGGGGTTTTCTTTTTTAAACTTTTTTCTACATTGTAGAACAATCGTGAAGACATCAAAACTATGAAATAACACATATGGAATCATGTAGTAACCAAAAAAGTGTTAAACAAATGAAATTATATTTGAGATTCTTCAAAGTAGCCATCCTTTGCCTTGATGACAGCTTTGTACACTCTTGGCATTATCTCAACCAGCTTCATGAGGTAGTCACCTGGAATGCATTTCAATTCGCAAAAACCATCCAGCGCTGTGATGAAACTGGCTCTCATGCGGACCACCACAGGAAAGGAAGACCCAGAGTTGCCTCTGCCGCAGAGGCTACGTTCATTGCCTCAGAAATTGCAGCCCAAATAAATGCTTCAGACACATCTCAACTGTTCTCGTGAATCAGGCCTTCATGGTCGAATTGCTGCAAAGAAACCACTACTAAAAGACACAAATAAGAAGAAGAGACTTGCTTGGGCCAAGAAACACGAGCAATGGACATTAGACTGGTGGAAATCTGTCCTTTGGTCTGATTAGTCCAAATTTGAGATTTTTGGTTCCAGCCGCCGTGTCTTTGTGAGACGCAGGGTAGGTGAACGGATGATCTCTGCATGTGTGGTTCCCACCGTGAAGCATGGAGGAGGTGTGGGGGTGCTTTGATAGTGACACTGTCAGTGATTTATTTTCAAATTCAAGGTACACTTAAACAGCATGGCTACCACAGCATTCTGCAGCAATACGCCATCCCATCTGGTTTTCTCTTAGTGGGACTATCATTTGTTTTTCAACAGGACAATGACCCGAAACACAACAACAGGCTGTGTAAGGACTATTTGACCAAGAAGGAGAGTGATGGAGTGCTGCATCAGATGACCTGACCTCAACCCAATTGAGATGGTTTCGGATGAGTTGGACCGCAGAGAAGGAAAAGCAGCCAACAAGTGCTCAGCATATTTGGGAACTCCTTCAAGACTGTTGGAAAAAAATTCCAGGTGAAGCTGGTTGAGAAAATGCCAAGTGTGCAAAGCTGTCATCAAGGAAAAGGTTGGCTGCTTTGAAAAATCTATTTAGATTTGTTTAACACTTTTTTTGGTTACTACATGATTCCATATGTGTTAATTCATAGTGTTGATGTCTTCACGATTGTTCTACAATGTAGAAAATAGTCTAAATAAATAAAAACCCTTGAATGAGTAGGGATGTCCAAACTTTTGACTACTACTGAACATACAGATGTACATTTGCCCCTGCTCAGTGTAGCATACCATTGTCTCTTTCTGTGGGTTGTTGAGGGGGAAGTAGGGCGAGAGAGAGGCTGGGATAGTACCAGATAATCTGTATAAATTAACCATAACAGCTCATGCATGTTACTGCCAGCTGGATTAGTCAGTTATGTAATTAGTTGAACTGAAATGGAACAGCAGGCTGTGAGTGAACAGGGGCTCCAGAGCTTTTGACTTCCTCCATCATCATCTTGTTCTTTTCACCTGCTGTGGTCTACACATGTATAATATGTGTCTGCCAATCCTGGGCCACAGGGAGAGAGTGGGTGGTGATCTCAGAATGAGGAGCTATTGGCCAATGCTTCCGTGTTCTTGTGTTGTGAGGAATGCAACGGTAGTCCATTGTTTGGTGCGCTTGCTCCTACCCTCCGTCGTGTCTGGAGATATGTGACAGGTTTATCTGAACTAGTCGGCTAGACAAATGTGATATTTTACACTTATTTTCCTCATTTATTAATTACAATCGGTTGCGCTAGTCTTCAGTGGGTCTGTATGGGTCAGTCAAAATATAGCTTGTCCTCAGACTGTTCAGAACTGTTGATTCAATGCAGATCTTATGTAAGGACAAGTTAGACTGAGGGTTACTATGACAAGACTGGCTAAAAATACACTTATTTGTATCAGAGGTCACAATATGCTTGTCATGTTTTGGATTCAGAGTGTTCCCTTATCCTCTAGCGTTACTAACTATGCCTTTATCAGTGACGGGCCAAGCCTATGTAGTGTACACAACCACGTTCAGGAAAGTGTTGAGACCTAGCTCTGACGATCTGCTTCTCTCCCTTCCTCCCTCCATTCACTTGGACTTGTTCTACCTGTTAGCCTAGTTGCCTGAGGGACAGGATGCTTGCGCTGTGTTGCTGGTGACGACATGTCTCTTTCCTCCATTGTCATTATCGACAACAAAACATGTAGAGAGGATGCCCTGATGCATGTAGTGTTTTGGTAGCATGTAGGGTTTCAACTGATAGGAATGCTCATTTTGACAGGTATTGTAATCCCTCTAATGCAGGGATCCGGCAATTACGTTTGGAGTGCTGTAAGCATGTGTCATGTGTTTTAAAAAGAATGGACACACCAAAGTAAATGGAACAGAAGCCAATGGGCTTGTTCAGTCTTCTTTACTCACAGTAGCCTAATGAAGGAAAAACAGAGGGGTTATTGAACCCTTATTACATGAGCCTCTGCATGTAAACATACACAATCATTTTTCTGATTCTGTCACAATGCAATCTGCTGTATTCTCAGCATCTCCAGTACAACTCCTCTCTGGCCTTGTATTTCAAAACACATAATGGCTTATCAGTAGCCTTTGTTGTGTTTAAAAGACTACTCCCTCCCTCTGTGCTGTTGAAACGAGGGTTGCCTTGTCAACTGCTACCACTCCACCTGATAGTATGGGTGTGTGGAGACTTGCTGATCACACGTCTAGTGAACACAACCTATTACTCTGACTATACTGTACATGAATATACTGTACACAAACATGGGACATAAAGATTGGCATGGTGGTGTGGCCCTAAAATAAAACCAAGTAAGTGGATGATCAGTATGGCTTTTATTTGTATAAGGTGCTAGTTCATTATTCAAGTGTTTTGACATTTGATTTTGTTTATAGAAATGGCGCTCTTTTTTTATTAATTCCAAATTTCACATTTTGGATTGTCTTGTGCTCAAGTTGAATCTAGCTCACCATTAAAATGTTTTTGTTTTATGTCACTGAGTGGTAGTTCGGTAGCCATAGTGATTTATGACCTGAACCTGTTCTCTCTCTACTCTCTCCTCCAGCTCAGCAGCATCAGCAAAGCCATCAACTCAAATGAGGCGCCTGTGAAAGAGAAACATGCACGCCGTATCCTTCAATATAACCCCAAACTGGAAACAGCGAACCTTTTACTATGATTTGCTCCAAACTTTGTACGCCTGATAACCCACTGTCTTCCAACTGTGCTGTTTTTAACCACTCGTGTTGTTGAATTAATGTACTGTAGAAGGTAATTGCTTTTTAGAGTTGACATTTGCCATCATGTAGGCTATACAACCACCTAGTATATTTTACTGTTGCAGGCATTGATGGAAACATTGCTTATTTTAATCTCCTTAGATTGAAAATACTGTGATTTTTATCATCGTACATGAGCAAAAGAAAATGAAAGAATATGTGAGGGAACGAGAGGTATTATTTTGGCTTTGTGTTTTGCATCGTGGCTTTTCCTTGACGGCCCTACAGGGATCATTCTGGGGACCCACAGAGAGAAGGGAGCCTTTACCTTCTGGTCCTATGCCTTGGGCCTCCCTTTGTCCAGCAACTCCATCCTCAGCTGGAAGTTCTGCCACGTGGTGCACAAAGTGCTGCGGGATGGCCACCATAATGTAAGATCTGCTCTATACACTCTAGTACAACTGCGGTTCTGTTTTTTAATATATATTTATACACTGCTCAAAGAAATAAAGGGAACACTTAAACAACACAATGTAACTCCAAGTCAATCACACTTCTGTGAAATCAAACTGTCCACTTAGGAAGCAACACTGATTGACAATAAATTTCACATGCTGTTGTGCAAATGGAATAGACAAAAGGTGGAAATTATAGGCAATTAGCAAGACACCCCCAATAAAGGAGTGGTTCTGCAGGTGGTGACCACAGACCACTTCTCAGTTCCTATGCTTCCTGGCTGATGTTTTGGTCACTTTTGAATGCTGGCGGTGCTTTCACTCTAGTGGTAGCATGAGACGGAGTCTACAACCCACACAAGTGGCTCAGGTAGTGCAGCTCATCCAGGATGGCACATCAATGCGAGCTGTGGCAAGAAGGTTTGCTGTATCTGTCAGCGTAGTGTCCAGAGCATGGAGGCGCTACCAGGAGACAGGCCAGTACATCAGGAGACGTGGAGGAGGCCGTAGGAGGGCAACAACCCAGCAGCAGGACCGCTACCTCCGCCTTTGTGCAAGGAGGAGCACTGCCAGAGCCCTGCAAAATGACCTCCAGCAGGCCACTGGAAAATGGAGAGACAAAAGGAAAATACATGTGCAGGTTTTAGGTAGAAAATTTGAGACAGACCTTAGATGAAAATATTGCATAATTGGTAGCCTATAGTATATAAAAAAAAATATTTCTTTGAGCAGAGCTCACAAACTCACTCATCGCTGCAACTCCCTAACGGGCTCGGGAGAGGCCAAGGTGGAGTCATGCGTCCTCCGAAACATAACCTGCCAAACCTCGCTCCTTAACACCCGCTAGCTTAACCCAGAAGCCAGCCGCACCAATGTGTCAGAGGAAACACCATTCAACTGGTGACTGGGGTCAGCCTGCAGGTACCTGGCCCGCCAAAAGGACTCGATAGAGTGCGATGAGCCAAGTAAAGCCCCACCGGCCAAACTCTCCCCTAACCCGGACGATACTGGGCCAATTGTGCACCGTCCTATGGGATTGGGTTGTGGCACAGACCGGGAATGAACCCGACTGTGTAGTAACGCCTCTAGCACTGCAATGCGGTGCCTTAGACCGCTGTGCCACTCGGGAGACCCAAGCATGGAGGTTTTTATGCGGACCTCAGGCCGTAATTAGTCCAGTCAAATTAGCTTAATGGTGAAATGTTAATTGTATAATTGAACATTATTGAGTGACTGTTTCAATACTATTATTGAATTGACCTTATCTATCCCCTTTTTGCCCTCCAGAGCCTTCAGGACTGCATGAGACATCACAGTAACATAGTTGAAACAGGGCAACTATGGGTGAGTCTGGAGATTGTGCTGTGTGTTTGTTGGGGGGTGCTTGAATAGGTTGAATACGTTTTGGGCGAACAAATTTAATGTCAGATGGCTTGAAATGGGGAAAAATCCCTTGCTTTTAATGATTTAGTTTAGGCAAAAATGCAGGACATGTTTTGAAATCCTCTTTTCAAACATCTTCCCCCTCATACCGTAATTGTGCTTCCTGTGCAGGCAGAGTTAATCTGTCTGCTGCAGATTAGAGAGGAAAGGCTAGAATGGAAGATTTTTCTTGCTGTGTTGAAATAAAGCACAGCTTAATGCTTGTTGCTCGCTCACTCTTGTTTCCAGGGCAACCTTCATGACAGATATGGCCAGCTGGTGGCTCTGTACGCTAAGCTCCTCTGCACAAAGATGGAGTTCCACGTGAAGGTAAGCCTACCCTCTTTAGCCCTCAAACTGAACTCTGGACCTCAAAGCCAGTTCCACTGTGTTTTTTCATTGTTCCCTCAAATCAGGGACTGATTTAGAACTGGGACACCAGGTGGGTGCAATGACTTATCAGGTAGAACAGAAAACCAGCAGGCTCCTGTCCTCGTTGAGTAATAGTTAAATACCCCTGCTCTATAGCACGTGTCAAACTCTGGGCTCGCGGGCCGGATCCGAGCCCATTCAATCCAGCCCACGGGTGGTTTGCGTATTAAAAACATTTATATAAAACATTCCGGGAAACAACAATCTCAATCCACATTGAAATTACTAAAACCAAATCAAAACTATCTATAGATGATAATGGACCTTTATTGTCTCTTCACTCTGTCCGATTTGCTAAAAGTAATCAAAACGAAAGCTAGACAGTCAGGTAGCATCGATAATTCCAAAAGCAATGGGTAGAGAACTGTTTTCTGTACATTTTGACAGCGAGGAAATATTATCCATTTTATGTGCGGCCCTTCAGCCCTCGGTGAAGACCGAAATAAGGCCCGCGGCCAGAATGAGTTGACACCCCTGCTCTACAATTTTGGGGGACTGCATGTTTTACCATAAGGAGACATTGGCTAATCTTTCCACTGTATGCATTGCCACAAGTGCTTTCACAAAATGCCACCTAATTAAACAATGTATGCCATTTGAAATGATTTACATGTGAGATCATTAGATATTTCTAATGTTTTACCATCCTTGAGAAATTATGTACAAGAATTGTTGGATCATTTTTGCAATCCTTTTGTCTTCTGTGCAGCATTCTGAAATCCGAGCCAACCTAGAGGTAACAGATGAGGTTCTGGAGCGCGTTGCAGGAACAGACATCAATAATGTGTGAGTGTGTTCTCTACTCCTCCCTCTCCAGTCTCCACACATCCCTGGCACTCTGACGGTGCACTCCCTCTCCTGTTAAGGAGTTATCAGAATATCATACAGGGACATCAAACAAATGTGTATACATTTAATTGACATAGCTCAAGTGAAGTAAATTATTGATATTAAATATAAACTTAACATTCTTTCTGATTCAAAGGAAGCTAACATACCATTTTGTCGCCATTTTAAGTAGAGATGGAGAACTGTGGAGACAAGGGAGAGAACCTGCTGCTCTTTTCTTAAGGAAGCCATTAGCCTTGTGTTACTAAGGGGGGTATCGACTTCACTCCTGCAGGTTCCAGCTCACTGTGGAAGTGTTTGATTACCTGGATACAGAGCTGAGGCTAGCCGAGACAGGTGAGAATCCTCCTCTTCGCCCCTACCTACCTACCTCCACCTCTCAAAGGATGGGTAACCTGAGGTACAGGGCTGTGGTCTGTTTCCATTAACTGTTTGTGTGCCTGAAATGGAATAGGGACAGGATAGTGGCGAGTTAAATAGAGACTTGTGAGCACACACTTGTTCTGCTGTTGAGGGAGTGAGTTAATCTCTCCAAAAGTTAAGGGAAACGCATTTCTAAACCACTTTGTTTGTTTAGTATGATTAGGTACCTCATGTCATTTCACCAAAACCCTATAAATAGGTTATAAATGTTTGCTATTAGAGGACATTCATTGTTTTTCTTCTGATTGGCTGTAATTGCATCATGCACCTCCCTGCCCTGCAGGATGTTGTCACAGCCTGTGATCCTGAACAACTATAAACAAACCCTACAACTGTAAACAACCCTGCCTGCCTCCGTGACTAACTGGGCATCTTGTACTCAGGAAACATGGGAGCTCCTAACCGCCTTGTGCTTTCACACATCTACCCACCCTACTGCTAGATCTGCTGATAACTGTTTTCCACCCACAGAGTGGATGATTCATAAATGTGTGAGCCATTGTCCAAGTGCTGTATTTCTGAACTAGTGACAATGAAAGGTGTTTCACCCAAGCAAGCCAGCGATACCAAATCCTCCCCATTTTTAAGATTGTTTGTTTATTGTGGTGTTTGTTATGTGTTATACATTGGCGTGTGATCTGCAGTGATCCGGCAGCTCAACACGTCCATTGCCATCTCTACGCTGACGTCAGGCCAGTGTCGCCTGTCCCCCCTCATCCAGGTCATTCAGGACTGCAGTCACCTCTACCACTTCACCGTCAAGCTGCTCTTCAAGCTGCACGCTTGTACGTTGGCATCTTAATCTCAACTGCATGACATATTTTTCAACATGTACTGTAACATCAAATTGTATTAGTCACATGCGCCGAATACAACAGGTGTGGACCTTAAAGTGAAATGCTTACTTACGAGCCCCTAACCAACAATGCTGTTAAAAAAAATACACATAAGGATAAAAGTAGCAAGTAATTAAAGAGCAGCAGTGAAATAACAATGGTGAGACTATATACAGGGGGGGTACCGATACAGTCGATGTGCGGGGGCACCGGTTATTTGAGGTAGTATGTACATGTAGGTAGAGTTATTAAAGTGACTGCATAGATGACAACAGAGTAGCAGTGGTGTAAAGGGGGGGGAGGGGGCGGGGCACTGCAAATAGTCTGGGTAGGCATTTGACTAGATGCTCAGGAGTCTTATGGCTTGGGGGTAGAAGCTGTTTAGAAGCCTCTTGGACCTAGACTTTCTGGTACTGCTTGCTGTGCGGTAGCAGAGAACAGTCTATGGCTGGAGTCTTTGACAATTTTTAGGGCCTTCCTCTGACACCGCCTGGTATAAAGGTCCTGGATGGCAGGAAGCTTGGCCCCAGTGATGTCCTGGGTCGTTCACACTACCCTCTGTAGTGCCTTGTGGTCGGATGCTGAGCAGTTGCCATACCAGGCAGTGTTGCAACCAGTCAGGATAATCTCAATGGTGCAGCTGTAGAACCTTTTGAGGATCTGAGGACCCATGCCAAATCTTTTCAGTCTCCTGAGGGGGAATAGGTTTTGTTGTGCCCTCTTCACGACTGTCTTGGTGTGCTTGGACCATGTTAGTTTGTTGGTGATGTGGACACCAAGGAACTTGAAGCTCTCAACCTGCTCCACTGCAGCCCTGTCAATGAGAATGGGGGCGTGCTCGGTTCTCTTTTTCCTGTAGTCCACAATCATCTCCTTTTGTCTTGATCATGTTGAGAGAGGGGTTATTGTCCTGGCACCACATGGCCAGGTCTCTGACCTCCCTATAGGCTGTCTCGTCGTTGTCGGTGATCAGGCCTACCACTGTTGTGTCATCTGCAAACTTGATGATGGTGCTGGAGTCGTGCCTGGCCGTGCAGTCATGAGTGAACAGGGAGTACAGGAGGGTACTGTGCACGCACCCCTGAGGGGCACCTGTGTTGAGGATCAGCGTGGCGGATTTGTTGTTACCTACCCTTACCACCTGGGGGTGGCCCATCAGGAAGTGCAGGATCCAGTTGCAGAGGGAGGTGTTTAGTCCCAGGAACCTTAGCTTATTGATGAGCTTTGAGGGCACTATGGTGTTGAATGTTGAGCTGTAGTCAATGAATAGCATTCTCACATAGGTGTTCCTTTTGTTCAGGTGGGAAAGGGCAGTGTGGAGTGCAATAGAGATTGCATCATCTGTGGATCTGTTGGGGCGGTATGCAAATTGGAGTGGGTTTCTGGGATGATGGTGGTGATGGTGGTGATGTGAGCCATGACCAGCCTTTCAAAGCACTTCATGGCTACAGACGAGTGCCACGGGTTGGTAGTCTTTAGGCAAGTTATCTTAGCGTTCTTGGGCACAGGGACTATGGTGGTCTGCTTAGAACATGTTGGTATTACAGACTCGGACAGGGAGTGGTTGAAAATGTCAGTGAAGACACTTGCCAGGTCAGCACATGCTCGCAGTACACATCCTGGTAATCCGTCTGGCCCTGCGGCCTTGTGAATGTTGACCTGTTTAAAGGTCTTACTCACATCGGCTGCGAAAAACGTGATCACATTCTTCCGGAACAGCTGGTGCTCTCATGCATGTTTCAGTGTTATTTGCCTCGAAGAGAGCATATAGTTTAGCTTGTCTGGTAGGCTCGTATCACTGGTCAGCTCTCGGCTGTGCTTCCCTTTGTAGTCTGTAATAGTTTGCAAGCCCTGCCACATCCAACGAGCATCAGAGCCGGTGTAGTACGATTCGATCTTAGTACTGTATTGATGCTTTGCCTGTTTGATGTTTTGTCGGAGGGCATAGCGGGAATTCTTATAAGCTTCCGGGTTAGAGTCCCGCTCCTTGACAGCGGCGGCTCTAGCCTTTAACTCAGTGCGGATGCTGCCTGTAATCCATGGCTTCTGGTTGGGGTATGTACGTACAGTCACTATGGGGACGACATCATCGATGCACTTATTGATGAAGCCAATGACTGATGTGGTGTACTCTTCAATGCCATCGGAGGAATCCCGGAACATATTCCAGTCTGTGCTAGCATAACAGTCCTGTAGCTTAGCATCTGCTTTCTCTGACCACTTTTTTTTATTGATCTAGTCACTGGTGCTTCATGCTTTAATTTTTGCTTGTAAACAGGAATCAGGAGAATATAATTGTGGTCAGATTTGCCAAATGGAGGGCGAGGGAGCTTTGTCTGTGTGTGGAGTATAGGTGGTCCAGACTTATTTTTCCTCTGGTTGCACATTTAACATGCTGATAGAAATTTGGTAAAACTGATTTAAGTTTCCCTGCATTAAAGTCCCAGCTCCTAGGAGTGCCGCCTCTGGGTGAGTGTTTTCTTGTTTGCTTATGGTGGAATACAGCTCATTCAATGCTGTCTTAGTGCCAGCCTCTGACTGTGGTGGTATGTAAACAGCTACAAAGAATACAGAATACAGATGATAAACTCTCTCGGTAGGTAGTGTGGTCTACAGCTTATCATGAGATACTCTACCTCAGGCGAGCAATAGCTCGAGACTTCCTTAGATATCGTGCACCAGCTGTTGTTTACAAAAATACATAGACTGCCACCCCTTGTCTAACCAGACGCCGCTGTTCTATTTTGCCGGTACATCGTATAACCAGCCAGCTGTATGTTGTTGATGTTGTCGTTCAGCCATGACTCCGTGAAGCATAAGATGTTAATTTTTAATTTCCTGTTGGTAGTTTAATCAATGAAAGGAAAATAACTGGAGATCACAAATGTGATTCTTTGCATGTTGTGATATCATGCAAAGTATTATTAATAGTAGTTCCTTGTGTCTACTTGCTCTAAACTACGCTTTGCTAACATGATTAGACTCAACTTGTTTCAAAGTATTTCTTGTGACTTTGTCTATTGCATGTCCTGGATTTCAGGTCTCCCAGCAGACACCCTGCAAGGACATCGTGATCGTTTCCATGACCAGTTCCACAGGTAAGTCACCCAGGAGCTCAGGCTGCTAGTAAATGAGGGAGTAGGAAAGTGAGGGAGGAAGGGAGCCTCAGTATAACAGGTAGGCTGCAGCACAATCCTGCCTTTCCCTCCGCCTGGCCTGTTACCCTGAGCCACTGCAAATATCCTGGTGCCTACCACCCAGCTTCCACCCATTGTAATATGTCATCATCATGTCGTCACAGTCAGACACACATCTGTGAAAGTGAGAAGGGGCTGAATCTGAGCATTTCAGATAGTGTACCAGTGACATAGTAATAATACCGACCTGCACAACAATCACCCCAGAAAGAAAGTAGAGAGGGAGCTTGATGTGTTACTGGATACCTTGGCATCAGTGGTGGTCGGTGCTGCTTATGAGCATGGCCTTATTTCTATTACAGCATATTGGATGACTGTCATTCATATTCCATTCACCCAGTTCAATGTAACATCAATAGGTTTAGGCTACTACGTGATACTCACATTTTCCCTGTACCCATCATGAGGTTGCTACAACCTAGCCTATGAATAGTGACACATTCAATACCACCTTGAACACTCATTCCTGCATCTAGCTGATCTAGGGTGTAGTCATTTGTCCAACAGTTATAAACAAGAATTTCTACTGGACAAATTCAGGTGTGTTTATCCCTGTTTCGTTCCATTTGCTTCCGTTTTAAGAAACATTTTTCAATAGAATCGGTGGAATGAATACGCCTCTGATCACACGTAAACACAGTTCACATTCTTTTCCAAGCCAAGCCATATTATAACCGCTACACAGCCTACATCATTGTCACCATATTTGCTAAAGTAATGTCATAGTCAACATAGATAATATAACTAACACGTTAGTAAACCCGCTACAATCAATCAGTAACGTTAGTGTACAGTCAGTAAGTAGTTTAGCACTAACACTGGCGGGCCCCAGTGGCAATAAATTTGTCAAATCAAAAGCTTACCTTGACTTGGAAGAGTTCCAGTGTTGTTGGATAGTCCAGCTAGGTAACATGGCATCCCTCTGAGTAGGCTAAACTACCTAGCTGCATTTGCTAGCTAAGTAAGTGAAACTTGGTTCTATTTGTTTCATTTAATTCTGTCCTATACACATCCCCTCTATTTTAGGGATACAATAATACAACACAGTTTAGAAAATGTTATGTTCTTGTAGATTATAGTGGCATCATTCAGATCAGTGATTGAAATATTTGCCTTACAGCCTCAAGACCTTCTTCAACAAAGCCAGAGACATGATGTACTTCAAGAGACTCATCCAGATCCCCAAGCTGCCAGAAGTAAGAGCATAGACCGACATAGTAGGGGAAAGATACTGTATTGGGACTCAACCACACTTCCTAGATTGTGGATTCATCTGTGTTTATAGTCCTGTCTTATTTATTTGTGCGTGTGTTCATCCCCAGTCCCCTCCTAATTTCCTGCATGCGGCTTCCCTGGCCAAGCATGCGAGGCCGGTGGTGGTCATCCCAGACGAGGATGAGCCCGAGCAGGTGGATGATGACGATGACGACCCTGAACCGCTGATCAATGTCAGTGACGTCACCATACCCAGCATGGCGGTGCCACAGGTACGACTTATAGGGCACAAGGTCATGACCTCTGAGGGCAACAGCTATGGCCCATTGAATGTGTATGTCTTATCATTTTTTTATTTTTAAAGTAGCACTAATTTTGGCTGTAAATTGTATAAGCATTCATGCGTCTTCTCTGACTTTTCCTTTAGCAGTTCGACATATTTGATCAAACCTTTGGACCTGCCAATGGTGGTTTTGATGACAGGTTAGTCATTGGTATTTTAGCATTGGTGTGTTTGAAACGGAAGGATATGTAAACTGGTGATGTTTTTTGAACTGACATTTCTGGATATCTTCTTGTGAATTGAGTTAGTAGTGTGTATGTGTGTATCTTTAAGGTTAGTGGCTGTATGTCTTCTGGTCCACAGGGATATCCAGATTGAGAACCTCAAGCGGGATTTGGAGCTATTGAGGACAGATCTGGAAAGGGTCAAAGGAGAGGTAAGTAGACATGAGTTTTAACTCCTTTAAACAGATTTTACAGATGTCATACCTAGCTAAAAATAAATGACTTGTACCTCAAATAATACTATTTAAGGGTTAATTATTCCCGTTAACAATGTATATCAATCAAATGTATTTATAAAGCCCTTTTTACCTCAGCTGATGTCACAAAGTTCTATACAGAAACCCAGCCTAAAACCCCAAACTGCAAGCAATACAGATGTAGAAGCACGGTGGCTAGGAAAAACTCCCTAGAAAGGCCAGAACCTAGGAAGAAACCTAGAGAGGAACCAGGCTATGAGGGATGGCCAGTCCTCTTCTGGCTGTGCCGGGTGGAGATTATAACAGGACATGGCTAAGATGTTCAAACGTTCATAGATGACCAGCAGGGTCAAATAATAATAGTCACAGTGGTTGTAGAGGGTGCAACAGGTCAGCACTTCAGGAGAAAATGTCAGTTAGCTTTTCATAGCCGATCATCCAGAGTTAGAGACAGCAGGTGTGGTAGAGATCGTTAAAAACAGCAGGTCCGGGACAAGGTAGCACGTCCGGTGAACAGGTCAGGGTTCCATGGTCAGGGTTCCATAGCCGCAAGCAGGACAGTTGAAACTGGAGCAGCAGCACGACCAGGTGGACTGGGGACAGCAAGGAGTCATCTGACCAGGTAGCCCTGAGGTATGGTCCTAGGGCTCAGGTCCTCAGAGAGAAGAGAGAAAAGAGAGAGAGTTAGAGGGAGCACACTTAAATTCACACAGAACACTGGATAAGACAGGAGAAATACTCCAGATATAACTAGCCCCCCGACACACAAACTATTGCAGCATAAATACTGGATGCTGAGACACGAGGGGTGGGGAGACACTGTAGCCCCGTCCGACGATACCCCCGGACAGGGCCAACCAGGCAGGATATAACCCCAGCCACTTTGCCAAAGCACAGCCCCCACACCACTAGAGGGATATCAACAGACCACCAACTCACTACCCTGAGACAAGGCTGAGTATAGCCCACGAAGATCTCCCCCATGGCACGAACCCGAGGGGGGCACCAACCTGGACAGGAAGATCACGTACGTGACTCAACCCACTCAAGTGACGCACCCCTCCTCGGGACGGCATGGAAGAGCACCAGCACATTGTTTTCCCTAAACACCAAGCTACTTTTCCCACTTCAAAAAATAACTACTACTTTTCATTTAAGTTTCTATTCGCTAGTCAGAAAAGTCTGTCAAGCCCTCTCCCGCCAAAATGAACGCTATACATCTTCTAGCGATCTATTGATAGGACAGGCACCTGTCAGTCACAAAGCGATCAATGACCGGGAAACACTGCTGGTTTGACAGTGCTGTCTGTCCCACCTTCCTGTACCTTTATGATTGGTGTGCGCTTGTGGTAGGTTGCAGTCAAATTTCTTTACATGGCTGGAGAGTGCAAGAGAAATCTGCCCATCCCATTTAATGTAAGTGGTAGCAATGAGTCGAAATCCACGTAGCCTAATTATTGTTCATTTTATTTATTTTCTTTCACGTGTTTCCTATAGCCAGCCACAGAGTCATGGCGCGTAGGCTATTGACGACCGAACAGCAAGTGTTTAGTTTATAAAAGGTGTCGAAATGACTGAATAAAGTCGATCTCCCTAATTTGCGTACTGGTATACTTTTTGGCAATTATCTGCAGATAAATTATGAAAAGCCTGGGGATGCCTGGCTGGCTACTCCGTGTACTTAGGGGAAACACTGATAACCAAGTTTTGACAGTGGTAGACATTGTTGATTTGTAAAGGGGAGAGGAATTTAGGTCATGTGTTGGGCGGATGCAAAGATGAATCGTGACATGTGGAATGTGGCAACTTGTCTCAGAATGGGAAATGACGTTTGTCTGTGGTCAGAGAAGACCAGAAGGTGTGTCTGGGACACAGTGTGAAATGTACTGTTGACCCCAATTTCTGCAAATGGCTGGCTCCTAATGTGGCCTGTTTCTTAACTGTTGCTAAAAGTTTACGTTTACGCCTGTGATATTGAATTGAGCCATCCTAACCTGACATTGAATACATTTTGTAAAAATAATTTGTACCACTCAACACTTTTGTTTCCCCTGTCTGAGGCCCTCATCCACTAGTGCCGTGTCATGGTGTCCTGTGGTGGTAGTGATCATCTACCCAGGGGAGGTTTACTATGGTGACTGACTGACTAACTACCTCCTCCCTCCTGCAGGCCCAGCGCTACATCACTCAGCTTAAGTCCCAGATCAACAGTCTGGAGGCGGAGCTGGAGGAGCAGCGGGTGCAGAAACAGCGTGCCTTGGTGGAGAACGAGCAGCTGCGCATGGAGCTGGAGGCCACGCGCCGCCGCAATGCTGAGCACGAGAGCGTGCAGGCCACCTTCGGAGAGGCCGAGAGTAAGAGAAGCCAGCCATGCACTAAGTCTGGCATACATGTTCAGTCACATTGTATTGAACACACACTGACGTCTCCCTCTTGTCTCTGACCCCCACTTTGCTACCCAGCGAGAGCCCAGGCCACAGAGCAGCGCTATAACAAGCTGAAGGAGAAGCACACTGAGCTAGTGTCCAGCCATGCAGAACTGCTCAGGAAGGTACAGACTTATGAGGAACCTCACTCACCTCTGTTTTCATTGTGGTTTTCTCCATGTATGCTCATATAGACTCAGACTCAACTGAGCGATATTTTTCTGTATAGTGTGAAGAGAATGTTTAACAACGTATATGTGACATTGTGTTGGCAGAGTGCAGACACAGTGAAGATGCTGTCAGCCACCCAGCAGACTCAGGAGGAGGTGGAGAGGACCAAGCAGCAGTTGGCTTTTGAGGTGGATCGCATCAAACAGGACGCTGACCTGAAGGTTAATGTTATTGAGTATTAGCAATAGTGATCCAGTACTGTTAATGTTATATTTCAGTACTGTATTAACTTTTTGTCTAAATGACTGAATAATGTTATTGTCTTATCATTGCAGCTTGAGGAGCAGAAGTTTGAGATGGAGAAGCTTAAAAGGGAGTTTGATGAGAAGAAGGCAGAAGTGGAACGTGTCAAAGGCACTCTGCAGAGCAACGAGAAGGTGTGTGTGGTGATGATGCAGTAAATACTGAATAAAGTGGGTTCCCTCCCCTATGTAATGACACAGGGGACTCATCTGATTCACCATCATGCAAAACTAGATGCAAAAAAATCGGCCCACTTTTCAGACTTGCAAATCAGAATTGGCTGTGAAGGCTATAGGAACCTGCACTGTGTGAGGAAGTGTTCACATATGGAAGTCTCACAAACATCAGAAAATACTTTTCTCCACAAAAGTTAATGTACCCATTATTCTGTTATTTGCCTTCTCCCTCTTCCTGTCTCTTCTCTACCCTCTCTCTCTCCTCTCCCCCTCTCTCCCAGGTGGGGGAACAGCAGACCAGATCCATGTCCGCGCTGCAGGCGGAGAAGGAGCGACTGATGCACTCTGTGAGTGAGAAGGAGGCAGCACTGTCAGCCCTGCGCCATGCTGCACAGCTGCAGCAGTCGTCCCTGCAGCAGGAGAGGGAGAGGAGCACCAGGGAGCTGGGAGAGCTGCAGGGCAGGCTGCAGGAGAAGGTCAGTCAGGACAGGACTGCACAGAGTTCAGTCAGCTGCTTTGTCTGTCATTTGTTGATTGCAAAAGAGAAAATAGACAAAAGCTATACTGTTGGTCAAATCCCCTATTACATCCCCTGTGCATTGCAAAGTGTCAGATTTTATTTAATCATTGAACTATTTGGCTGTCTGCACAATAAAAGATAAACCATTAGTATGTCTGTGCCCATCTTTTTTTCCCTCTGACTGTATGTCTGACTGTGTCTCATTGCATCTGTGTAGTCTAGCCGTGAGGAGCAGCTGCAGCAGAAGCTGCTGGAGGAGCAGTTCTCTCTGCTGCAGGGAACGGTCTCTGAGGCTGAGAGCATCATCCAGGATGCTGTGGCCAAACTGGACGACCCCCTGCACATCCGCTGCACCAGCTCCCCAGGTTAAAATGAGTGAACGTACACATACACACAGAGAGATGCTGTTCATGTCACTTAGAATATAGTGAAAGATGCCTCATCCACGCATGTGTGTAAATCTATCAAAAGAATGCTTTTCAAGCTTTTTTCTTTCTCTCCACCACCACAGATTACCTGGTCAGTCGGGCAGAGGCCACTTTAGGCTCCATTGACAAAGTGAAAAGAGGTCACTCAGACTACCTGACGAACATGGGAGGTGAGTTGCTCATTACTTTGTGCTCAGTGTTTTTGATATAATTAGTCGTCTTTGAGCAAACCCAGTGATAATGGTCATGAGTGCTCGTTAGTGACAGAGCTTGGCTGTGTTACTGGCAGTGATGCATCCTTTCCTCTGTTTACCAGATGTTGGTGGGCTGCTGAGGGCCCTGACCCAGTTCTCCCACCTGGCTGCTGACACCATCATCAACGGCAGTGCCACAGCGCACATGGCTCCCACCGACCACGCCGACCGTAAGGACTTTCTCCTCAAATAGAACGGATTCCTGTTAGAAACGGATCTTGTATCTTATTGGAATTTTACAGAAATATGATATTGAATCCATTTGGTATGTGATTACAGTGTCAGTGTGTATCTTGCACTTTTGCACCCTGCAGGTCTGACTGAGAATTGCAGGGGCTGTGCCACTCAAAGTCTGCAGTTCCTGAAGGACCTCAAGTCCAAGGCCTCTCTCCAGAGGGCAGATCCGGCCTCCATTCGCATTGTGGTCCAAAAGATCCTGAGGCTGGGGAAGGTAATGGACTACTGGGCAGTCTTCTCAATTTTTATTCCTGTCCTTTTACTGTTTTTCTTAATCTCATCTCCTCTTCCAATGCTTAGGAGCTGCGACCTAAAGGTGTGGATGTGCGACAGGATGAGCTGGGAGATCTGGTGGATAAGGAGATGGCAGCCACATCAGCAGCCATTGAGGAGGCAGTGCGCAGAATCGATGTGAGGATCACAACCATGTAGAACATCCCACTGTAGCGGGGAATGACATCACAAGCTCAACACTATCTACACAATATATCTGTATTCATACCCAGGTTTTATCCACATTTCTCAATTGCTGTTTTTCTATATCTAAAGGAAATGATGAATCAGGCACGAAAGGACACCTCTGGTGTCAAACTTGAAGTCAATGAAAGGTCAGTAGTATGTTTGACTTACGCTCTGTATTTTAGTTTAAATACTTGTTAATGCATTTTTCCCCTTTAACTCATCATGATATTACTCCTTGTTTCATAGAATCCTCTACAGCTGCACAGACCTGATGAAGGTAAGATGGCTGCTATTCTACTTACTGTTTTGATTGACTTACTCAAAAGGTCTCATCGAAATCCTAATAATGCTGCGTTCCCTCCTTTCGTCTGTCCTTCAGGCCATCCATCTACTAGTCCTGACATCAACCGACCTACAGAAGGAGATTGTTGAGGGAGGGAGGGTGAGTCTTGACATTTAAAATTTAATGTTGAAAACTTTGTAAATCTAGCCTGTCATTAGTTTGCCAACGACAACGGTGGTAGGCCTGATCACCGACAACGGTGGTAGGCCTGATCACCGACAACGGTGGTAGGCCTGATCACCGACAACGGTGAGACAGCCTATAGCGAGGAGGTAAGAGTGGTGCCAGGACAACAGCCTCTCCCGCAACATGATCGTGGACGACAGGAAAAGGAGGGCCGAGTACGCCCCCATTCACATTGATGGGGCTGTAGTGGAGCAGATCGAAAGCTTCAAGTTCCTTGGTGTCCACATCACCAACAAACTATCATGGTGCAAACACACCAAGACAGTCGTGTAGAGGACACGACAACACCTTTTTCCCCTCAGGAGACTGAAAAGATTTAGCATGGGTCCTCAGATCCTCAAAAGGTTCTACAGCTGCACCATCGAGAGCATCCTGACTGGTTGCATCATAGCCTGGTATGGCAACTGCTCGGCATCCGACCGCCAGGGCCTACAGAGGGTAGTGTGTACGGCCCGGTACATCACTGGGGCCAAGCTTCCTGCCTAAAAATTGTCAGACTCAAGCCACCCTATTCTCATAGACTGTTCTCTCTGCTGCCGCACGGCAAGTGGTACCGGTGTGCCAAGTCTAGGTCCAAAAGGCTCCTTAACCGCTTCTACACCCAAGCCATAATAAGACTGCTGAACAGTAAATCAAATGGCTACCGGGACTATTTGCAATGACCCCTTTTTTTACTCTGCTGCTACTCTTTTTATTCATTTATTTAACAAGGCAATTCTCGCTGTTTATTATTTATTATTTATTATTATTTATGCATAGTCACTTTACTCTACCTAGATGTACAGTACCAGTCAAAAGTTCGGACACCTACTCATTCAAGGGTTTATTTTATTTTTACTATTTTCTACATCGTAGAATAATTGTAGAATACATTGTAGAATAATAGTGAAGACATCAAAACTCTGATATAACACATATGGAATCATGTAGTAACCAAAAAGTGTTAAACAAATCCAAATGTATGTTAAATTCTTCAAAGTTGCCACCCTTTGCATTTTTATTTTTTATTTAACTAGGCAAGTCAGTTAAGAACAAATTATTATTTACAATGACGGCCTACCAAAAGGCGAAAGGCCTCCTGCGGGGAATTAAAGTAAAAATAAATTAAATTAAAATATAGGACAAAACACACAGACGACAACATAGCATGGCAGCAACACAACATAACAACATGGTTGCAGCACAAAACATGGTACAAACATTATTGGGCACAGACAACAGCACAAAGGGCAAGAAGGTAGAGACAACAATGCATCACACAAAGCTGCCACAACTGTCAGGAAGAGTGTCCATGATTGTGTCTTTTGAATGAAGAGATGTTCAGTTGGAGGGTTTGTTGCAGCTGATTCTAGTCGCTAGCTGCAGCAAACTGAAAAGACGAGCGACCCAAGGATGTGTGCTTTGGTGACCTTTAACAGAATGTGACTGACAGAACGGGTGTTTGAATGTGCAGAATGAAGGATGCAGTAGATATCTCAGATAGGGGGGAGTGAGGCCTAAGACGGTTTCATAAATGAGCATAAACTAGTGGGTCTTGCAACGGGTTTACAGAGGAGTATAGAGTGCAGTGATGTGTCCTATAAGGAGCATTGGTGGTAAATCTGATGGCCGAATGGTAGAGGACATCTAGCCGCTCGAGAGCACCCTTACCTGCCGATCTATAAATTACGTCTCCGTAATCTAGCATGGGTAGGATTGTCATGACTACCTCAAGCTCTAAACCCTCAGAGGTAGTAATCACACCTGTGGGGAGAGGGGCGTGGAGTTCCTACATATGCTGAGCACTTGTAGTCCAACTCATCCCAAATCATCTCAATTGGTTTGAGGTTGGGTGATTGTGGAGGCCAGGTCATCTGATGCACCACTCCATCACTCACCTTCTTGGTCAAATAGCCCTTACACAGCCTGGAGGTGTTGGGTCATTGTCCTGTTGAAAAACAAATGATAGTCCCACTAAGTGCAAACCAGATGGGATGGTGTATCGCTGCAGAATGCTGTTGTAGCCATGTTGGTTAAGTGTGCCATGAATTCTAAATAAATCACTGACACTGTCATCAGCAAAGCACCCCCACACCATGATATCACCACTTCCATGCTTCATGCTGGGAACTACACGTGGAGATCATCCGTCCACCTACTTTGTTTCTCACAAAGACACGGCAGTTAGAATCAAAAATCTCAAATTTGGACTCATCAGTCCAAAGGTCAGATTTCCACTGGTCTAATGTCCAATCCTCGTGTTTCTTAGGCCAAGCAAGTCTCTTCTTCGTATTGGTGTCCTTTTAGTAATGGTTTCTTTGCAGCAGTTCGACCATGAAGGCCTGATTTCATGCAGTCTCCTCTGAACAGTTGATGTTGAGATGACTATTACTTGAACTCTGTTAAGCATTTATTTGGATGCAATCTGAGGTGCAGTTAATTTCAGATTTCTTAGGCTGGTAACTCTAATGAACTTATCCTTTACAGCAGAGGTAACTCTGAGTCTTCCTTTCCTGTGGCGGTCCTCATGAGAGCCAGTTTCATCATAGCGCTTTATGGTTTTTGCAACTGCACTTGAAGACACTTTCAATGTTTTGACCTTCATGTCTTAACCCGTGTGTTGTCTTAAGGGTCAAAATTGAGCCGCCACTACGTTTAACAGCAGAGAACCCCCTAAATTTTTATTTTTTTAACTTGAAATTTGATGACTTTTCCTAGAGTGACCCCAACATTAGAAAATGTGAAACATCGCCTTTGTTCATATTTCCATGAAAGCTGTACACCACCAGGGTACAAAGATTGTCTTCGGGTCATTTTTTGACCCAGCAGTTGTAAAATAATTTACACACCACAAAGACACACACACACTGAGAAATTGAGATGTGTGCTACTGATTTGAAATCAGCCAGCAGCTCCTGAAGAAGAAGATCACCATGGTTGGCACAGTTAGAAAGAACAAGCCTGTGCTCCCCCCTGCACTACTTGCAACAAGGGGGAGAGAGGCTTTCTCATCAAAGTTTGCCTTCACCACCACTCTATTTTCTTGACTCCCAAAGAGGAACAAGAATGCGGTCCTCCTACAACCACAAAGGAGGTGTGAACGACAAGGTGATTGAAACTTACAGCTGCAGGAGGATGACTGCCCACTGGCACCTGGTCATCTTCTGTAACATCATTGATATGTCCTCATACAATGCCTTTGTGATATGGAACAAGATCAACCCTACCTGGATGCCTGATAAGCGGAACAAGAGGAGGGTGTTCCTGGAGCAGTTGGGAAAGGCACTTGTAACCCCACACATTCAAAGAAGGGAGCGCCTCCCCCGCACAGCAGCCTCTGCAGTGCTTGTGAAAGCTGTTCAGGGGGCTGAATCTCATCCAGATCCAGCTAGGGCAGGCGAGATTCCAATTCTGCCCCCCCAAAGAAAGACTGTAAAACAAATACTATGTGCTGCACATGTGAGAAATAAATCTGCAAAGTCCATGCACACACATTTGCAAACTGTCCTACATGTGCTAATTAGAGTTGATTGATTTATGTTCTTTACTGTTTTGTTTTGTATCCATCTTATTTTATTTATTGTTGTTTATACACCTTGTGGGTGTGGGCAATGATTCAAAATATGGGAGAAGACTAGTATTTTGTAGTTGAATTCCTCATTATACAGTATATAACAATATATCACTATGTTGCCCAAAAAGTTCAAGACTTCCTTTCAATAAAATGCATTCAAAACTACTTTCTGCATGTTTCTGCTACTTTCTTAGGCTATATAAGTGCTATTTCTTGCTAAAAAATGTGTTTACACCTATGCAGTACCTTTTAGAAATAATAATCCTCTACATTAGTAAAGAAAACAATTGACAGGTAATAAAAACGAGGGGTGTCCACTGATTTAAATGCAGTCTTACTGCATTGTGAAGAGGGAAAACCCAGATATTCAAAGTTTGTGATGAATGACGGGTTGTTTCTTCATGCAAAATAGAATTGGGGTTTAAAATTCAATTAAGTTGCTTTATTTTAGGGGTTTTGTGATGGCAAGTAATTTTTGACCCTTAGGACAAGGGGGTGTACAGAATGTTAAGACTACACAAGGGTTAAAGTAATGATGGACTGTCGTTTCTCTTTGCTTAATTGAGTTGTTCTTGCCATAATATGGACTTTGTCTTTTACCAAATAGGGCTATCTTCTGTATACCCCCTTGTCACAACACAACTGATTGGCTCAAACGCATTAAGAAGGAAAGAAATTCCACAAATTAACTTTTAACAAGGCACACCTGTTAATTGAAATGCATTTCAGGTGACTACCTCATGAAGCTGGTTGAGAGTGTGCAAAGCTGTCTTCAAGACAAAGGGTGGCTACTTTGAAGAATCTCAAACATAAAATAACACTTTTTTTGGTTACCACATGATTCCATATGTTATTTCATAGTTTTGATGCCTTCACTATTATTTTACAATTTAGAAAATAGTAAAATAAAGAAAAACCCTTGAATGAGTAGGTGTGTCCAAACTTTTGACTGGTACTGTATATATTACCTGGACTAACCTGTACCCCCGCACATTGACTCTGTACCGGTACCCCCTGTATATGTTTTTGTTTTTATGTTCCTTAATTTTATTTAGTAAATATTTTCTTTAACTCTTTTTAAAAAATATATATTTTAACTGCATTGTTGGTTAAGTGTTTAAGTGAGCATTTTTAGCTGTTGTATTCGGTGTATTACTTTTTTTTAAAGTAATGTCCTGATCACTGCTAGACTTGATCTTCTCTCTCTAGGGTGCAGCCACTATTAAGGAATTCTACGCCAGGAACTCCCGTTGGACTGAGGGACTCATCTCTGCCTCCAAAGCTGTGGGATGGGGAGCCACACAGATGGTGTAAGTGCATTATAGGGGGTCGTCTCAACTTTTTATACGAGTGTGGTTATTTGTGTGTGTGACTCAGAGATCCCTCATGTTATAGGACGGGATGATGGTGTGATGTTTGTCTGGTTTCTCCCACAGTGAGTCCGCTGATAAAGTGGTGCTGCACACTGGTAAATATGAGGAGCTCATCGTCTGCTCACACGAGATCGCTGCTAGTACAGCACAGCTGGTTGCTTCCTCCAAGGTGAGAAACAAACACACAAGCTTTTTAACTCTGTGTTCCCTTTCCCCTTGCCAATCTGTTTATTCTATTTTCCTCATATATTCAAAGTATGTCCCTATCACTGTTTTCTTCATTCTCCCCCTCTCCTTCTGCATTTAGGTAAAGGCAGACCGCAACAGTACGAAACTGACAGCTCTCCAGCAGGCTTCTCGCCGTGTGAACGAGATGGCAGCCAACGTGGTGGCCTCCACCAAGACAGGCCAGGAGAACCTGGAGAACAAGGGTTAGTGTGGTTGGTTGTGTGTCTTCACAAACAGATGTGAATCCTCTCAGGCCTTATGAGTCATATGGCTGTGTTGGATGAGTTTCCCTTTTTTCTGCAGATACCATGGACTTCTCTGGAATGTCCCTCATCAAGTTAAAAATGGAGGAAATGGAGTCGCAGGTGAGTCACCAGGCCTGTGTGTGTTTTTGAGCCTCTCTGCATGCCATGTGTTTGTTCTGTGTGAAAGTAACCTTTCTCAAATGTATGTTTGTCTCAGGTGAAGGTGTTGGAGCTAGAGAATCAGCTGGGTAATGAGCGTCTACGTCTGGGAGAGCTCAGGAAGAAGCACTATGATATAGCAGGTGTTCCAGCAGCAGACCTCTCAGAGGGCAATGGCCTGGCCCCCTCATCTGCCTCTGAGCCCTCCTCACCCAAACCCTCCAAGCCTAGCATTATGAGGAAACCTGCCTTGGCTCAGAAACCCAACTTACCACCTAAAAATATGGTAAGGGCCAAAATGGCTGGATTTGTGTTCATGTTTAGGGTAGTACTTGCTAAAGAAACTGACACATTTAAAAAAATCCCAACTAACTCTTATGCTTCACCAAATACAAAATACTCTAATGCTATTTCAAATATGTGTGGTCTGTCTTATCATTGCAGTTCAGGTAGACTGATGCAGGCTAGAGAAGGACATCTCCATGCTGGATGGTCGGGTTGATCTGAGACAAACAGCCATCATATGAAGTGAACACAGGGTCCTTTTGAGCTGCCTCTAACCAGACGATCCTCTTTCCCAACCCCAACCTTACCTCTGTCCCTCTTTCTTTTCTTTTGCCAAACTGGAACTTGTGCTCCTCTTCTTCAGCCTGATTTTATCCCTCAGTGCTTTCTGCCTCTGAAGGAGACATGCTCTATCCTTCTTTTATAGATTAAACATCATATGCCACCAAGGTGGTATTCTTTGTTTTCGTGGACATAATGGTATTAAAAACTGAAAGGGAAAATATTTGAGGAAATCATGCAAATCTTTTTTTATTGCAGCAATGCCATTTTGTGTCTGAACTTTTTACTTATAGCCTACTGTATATTAAAAATACTAATTTTATTAGTATGGACAGGATCACTGCAACATCACAAAATGACAGCAACATATTGAACTAGGCCATATCTGGGACAGCCTCATGTTGCTGTAATTTTCTATGTTGGTTGGTGTGTAGGAAAGGAAGGAGACATTGGCACACAGATTATGCAGAGAAGAACATATTTCCACACAGGAAGTCCTGTTCGATGTCTGTATTAGTTCCAGGTTGTCATTCCTCCTATAGCTTGATCTATTTCTAAGTGGGAATGTGGTCCCGTGCTCAACTCATTCCATATCACCAAATGATCATCAGTAAGACCAGGGGGTGAGAATTTTCAGACAACCCTGTTTAGGTTAGTGTTTGATTCTAGATTTGACCAATTTAACCCCTGGTACAGGAACAGCTCCCATCATTAAAGCATGCACTAGTTTAGCTATACACATGGTCATAAGGAAGTATAATTATGCATTTTTTATATCTATATACAATTGGAAATTCACTCAATGGGGATTAGCAGTCTGCACATCACAAATTATTCTTTGCATCTCTTCTACGTGCTCCCTAGCCACTGAATGTCTCTCACACTGGGTATATAAAACTGGCTACGCAGTCAAAGGATGTTGGTGAAGATGTTGGTACACAAACGGAATCTCTGTACTTGACAAATAATTATCACCTTGAATTTTTAAAGAGGAAGGCTACTTTCCAAAGCTGAAAATGGACAGGGGGGCTGTACAGTATACAGTATGTGGAACTCTTCTTTTGCTTCTGGGAGCTTTTCTTATGATTACTTCTGTGCTTTCATTTGTAATAAACATATTTATACATTCAAATCTATTAATATATTTTAGTAAAGATTACTGTGGTTCCTCCATGTAATAAGTGTATGTCAAATGAGCAATAAATGTTTATGGTCATCTGTTTGCTCTTCTGTATTTTGGAAGGTAAAATGGTAGTTGTCAGCAGGTTTTTAAAACAACTAGATATTTGGCTATGGCTGTTATTGACCCTGGAATTGTTTACTGTTTATCATATAGTCTAACAAACTGACACAACCTTTGAGGATGTTTGAAAATGGTAAACAGAAGAAAAAATATAAATGCAACATGTAAAGTGTTGGTCCTATGTTTCATTAGCTGAAATAAAAGATCCCAGAAATGTTCCATAAGCACAAAAAGCTTATCTCATTGTATGCATACATTTGTTTACATCCCTATCAGTGAGCATTTCTCCTTTGCCAATTGAATCCATCCACCTGACAAGTGTGGTTTATCAAGAAGCTGATTAAAAGGCATGATCATTACACAGGTGCACCTTGTGCTGGGGGCAAGAAAAGGCCACAAGAATTTGCAGTTTTGTTATACAACCCAATGCCACAGACATCTCTAGTTTTGAGAGAGTGTGCAATTGATATGCTGACTGCAGAAATGTTCATCAGAACTGTTGCCAGAGAATTGTATTTCTCTACCATCAGCTGCCTCCAATGTCATTTTAGAGAATTTGCCAGTATGTTCGACCAGCTACATAACGGCAGACCACGCGTGGACACGCCAGGACCTCCACATCCAGCTTCTTTACCTGTGGGATTGTCTGAAACCAGCCACCCGGACAGCTGATGAAACTGGGTTTGCCGTCTCAGGGAAGCTCATCTGCGTGCTTGTCGTCCTCACCAGGGTCTTGATCTGACTGCAGTTCAAAGTCGTAACGGACTTCAGTGGGCAAATGCTCACCTTCGATGGCCACTGGCACGCTGGAGAAGTGTGCTCTTCATGGATTAATCCCGGTTTCAACTGTACCGGGCAGATGGAAGACAGTGTAGCGTGCAAGGTTGCAAGGTGTCGTAAGGCCAAGCAGTTTATTGATGTCAACGTTGTGAACCGAGTGCCCCATGGTCGTGGTGGGGTTATGGTATGGGCAGATATAAGCTATGGACAACGAACACAATTGCATTTGAATGCACAGAGATACTGTGACGAGATCCTGAGGCACATTGTTGTGCCATTCATCCACCGCCACACCATGTTTCAGGATGATAATGCACGGCCCCATGTCGCAAGGATCTGTACAGAATTCCTGGAAGTTGAAAATGTATCAGTTCTTCCATGGCCTGCATACTCACCATACATGTCACCCGTTGAGCGTGTTTGGGATGCTCTGGATTGACATATGACAGCTTGTTCCTGCTAATATCCAGCAACTTCGCACAGCCATTGAAGAGTGTGACAACATTCCACAGGCCACAATCAACAGTCTGATCAACTCTATGCGAAGGAGATGTGGTGTCCTGCATGAGGCAAAAGGTGGTTACACCAGATACTGACTGGTTTTCTGATCCACGCCCTACCTTTTTTTAAGGTATCTGTCACCAACAGATGCATATCTGTATTCCCAGTCATGTGAAATTCATAGATTAGGGCCTAATGCATTTATTTCAATTGACTAATTTCCTTATATGACCTGTAACTCAATAAAATCTTAGAAATTGTTGCATGTTGTGTTTATATTTTTGTTCAGTCTTTATTCACTTTCATATTAACATTGGGCAAGAACGATTAATTCAGAGAGGATAGAAAGAAGAAGAACTTAATGACCTGAAAGTGCCAGTCACACAAGTACACTTCAGCAGGAGAACCAAGAATAACTTGACATGCGCAGTGGGCTACACAGAACGTTCATAGTTCGTGATAGGTATTGGATTGCACTCTGGGGAATCTGGAAGTTGAGAATTATTTTTGAAATAGGCCTACATTCAAAGAGTTGTAAAAATATCGGAAAGAATAGCAATAAGAAGTAGGCCTAGATCGTACTACAAACGTTACACAATAATAACTGTCAGATAACTGTCCTTGTTGATTTCGGAGGGGAGAAACAGACATGGAAGACTTCGGAACACCCCTGGACAAAAATGCTACGGAGTTAACCGTTATGGACGTCTATGACATTGCCGCGGTTGTGGGACAGGAGTTTGAACGCATTATCGATCAGTTTGGATGCGAGGCTTCACTGCGGCTGATGCCCAAAGTGGTCCGGGTTCTGGAAGTTCTAGAGGTGCTGGTCACCCGAAACAATATCAACCCAGAGACGGAAGAGCTACGGCGTGAGCTGGACAGGTTGCGAATGGAACGGAATGACAGATTGAAGAAAGAGCAGCTACATCAAAAGGTGTGTGTTTACCGAAATATTTAGCTCACGTGTGCAACACGAAGAGTAGCCTACTACACCAAGTATTGGCTTTTCATGGCATTCCTCTGCTCTCTGACACGCGGTGTCACATTGCACAAGAGCATGTTGACAAAAGTTACATAAGAAATGTTTTACACATGCTGGAGCCACACTGCACCAAATACCCTGGTTTCAGACTCTTAATTATCCTTACTACTCTAAAGACTAGCCACTTCCATGCCAGTCGGGAGAATGTAGGTGTTTTAAACACGCAAAACACTTGTTTCTCCACCGACAGTTGGATAAGGGAACAAACTATAGGTTGTTACAGCCCCCACCCTCTTGTCAGACTCCATACATAAAGTGTACAACATCAGACAAAATAAAATATACACCGAATAAATTGCAAGTGTAACGGATGTGAAATGGCTAGCTAGTTAGCGGTGGTGCGCGCTAATAGCGTTTCAATCGGTTACGTCACTCGCTTTGAGACCTTGAAGTAGTGGTTCCCGGGGCGAGGGGACGCCATAAAGTTAAACTGTTACACAAGCACTAATAGTGCAATACACATTTATAAAAAATAAATGCACAATATCAATACATTTATCACCAAAAACGATATAAAGGGAAGAAAAGATAAGGGGGTAATGTTCTGTGTGTGTATATGTAAAGGTGAGTCGGTGCAAAAGGTTTTGAGAATCAGGTGTGAATAGTTCTTAAAGTCTGGTCAAATAAAATAACGTTTGATTTGTCACATACTTCGTAAACAACTGGTGTAGACGAACAGTTAAATGTTTACTGGTCCTTTACCAAAAATGCAGAGTTAAAAAAAGAAATAGTGACACGATTAACAAATACACAGTGAATAATGAATAACAATAATGAGTAAAAATAACATGGCTATATATAGGGAGTACCAGTATCATGTCGATGTGCAGGGGTACGAGGTAATTGAGGTATCTAGTATGTACATGTAGTAGGGGTGAAGTGACTAGGCAAAAGGATAGATTAACAGCAGCAGTATATGTGGTAATTGAAAGCTTGTGCGTGTGAGTGGTGTCAGTATGCATATGTGTGTGTGTGGGCATCTGTAGTGTATGTGTGTGTCCATGGAGTCAGAACAAGAGAGTTGCAGGTAGTCCGGGTAGCCATTTGATTAGCTATTTAGCAGTCTTGTTTAGTAGTCTTAAGGCTTGGGGCTAGAAGCTGTTTAGGGTCCTGTTGGTTCTGGACTTGGTGCACTGGTACCACTTTATGTGCAGTAGCAGAGAGTACAGTCTATGGCTTGGGTGGCTGCAGTCAGAATTATTTTGGGGCTTTCCTCTAACACCGCCTGGTATAGAGGTCCTGGATGGCAGGGAGCTCGGCTCCAGTAAAGTACTGGGCCATACTCACCACCCTTTGTAGCACCTTGTGATCAGGTGCCTTGCAGTTGCCTGTCAAGCGGTGATGCAGCCAGTCAAAATGCTCTCAACGGTGCAGCTGTAGAACTGAGGGCCCGAGACAAATATTTTCAGCCTCCTGAGGGGGCCGAGTTGCTGTTGTGTCCTCTTCACGTGTCCCCTTGCATACCGCACCAACAGATCCACAGATGATGCAATCTCTATTGCACTCAACACTGCCCTTTTCCACCTGGACAAAAGGAACACCTATGTGAGAATGCTATTAATTGACTACAGCACAGCATTCAACCCCATAGTGCCCTCAAAGCTCATCATTAAACTAAGGTTCCTGGGACTAAACACCTCCCTCTGCAACTGGATCCTGGACCACCTGACGGGCCGCCCCTAGGTGGTAAGGGTAGGTAGCAACACATCCGCCACGCTGATCCTCAACACAGGGGCTCCTCAGGGGTGCGTCCCCTCCTGTACTCCCTGTTCACTCATGACTGCATGACCAGGCACGACTCCAACACCATCATCAAGTTTGCCGATGACACACCAACAACGATGAGACAGCCTATAGGGAGGTCAGAGACCTGGCCGTGTGGTGCCAGGACAACAACCTCTCCCTCAATGTGATCAAGACAAAGTAGATGATTGTGGACTACAGGAAAAGGATGACCGAGCACGCCCCCATTCTCATTGACGGGGCTGCAGTGGAGCAGGTTGAGAGTTTCAAGTTCCTTGGTGTCCACATCATCAACAAACTATCATGGTCCAAACACACCAAGACAGTCGTGAAGAGGGCATGACAAAACCTATTCCCCCTCAGGAGACTGAAAAGATTTGGCATGGGTCCTCAGATCCTCAGAAGGTTCTACAGCTGCACCATCAAGAGCATCCTGACTGGTTGCATCACTGCCTGGTATGGCAAGTGCTCAGCCTTCGACCGCAAGGCACTACAGAGGGTAGTATGGACGGCCCAGTACATCACTGGGGCCAAGCTTCCTGCCATCCAGGACCTCTATACCAGGCAGTGTCAGAGGAAGGCCCTAAAATCATATTTAAAGTATTGTTAGTTAAGGATTTGTAAGTAAGCATTTCACTGTAAGGTCTACACCTGTTGTATTTTACTTTTAATCAATGACACCTTTGTTTTATGTGCAATTATGCAGAATGAAAAAGTTAAAGATGCTATACCTGTGTGTGTGTGTGTGTATGTATGTATGTATGTATGTACAGTTGAAGTCGGAAGTTTACATACACTTAGGTTGGAGTCATTAAAACTTGTTTTTCAACCACTCCACAAATTTCTTGTTAACTATAGTTTTGGCAAGTCGGTTAGGACATCTACTTTGTGCATGACACAAGTAATTTTTCCAACAATTGTTTACAGACAGATTATTTCACTTATAATTCATTGTATCACAATTCCAGTGGGTCAGAAGTGTACATACACTAAGTTGACTGTGCCTTTTAAACAGCTTGGAAAATTCCAGAAAATTATGTCATGGCTTTAGAAGCTTCTGTTAGGCTAATTTGACATCATTTGAGTCAATTGGAGGTGTACCTGTGGATGTATTTCAAGGCCTACCTTCAAACTCAGTGCCTCTTTGCTTGACATCATGGGAAAATCAAAAGAAATCAGCCAAGACCTCAGAAAATAATTGTGAACCTCCATAAGTCTGGTTCATCCTTGGGAGCAATTTCCAAACGCCTGAAGGTACCACGTTCATCTGTACAAACAATAGTACGCAAGTATAAACACCATGGGACCACGAAGCCGTCTTACCATCAGAAAGTAGACTCGTTCTGTCTCCTAGAGATGAACGTACTTGGGTGTGAAAAGTGCAAATCAATCCCAGAACAACAGCAAAATACCTTGTGAAGATGCTGGAGGAAACGGGTACAAAAGTATCTATATCCACAGTAAAACGAGTCCTATATCGACATAACCTGAAAGGCCGCTCAGCAAGGATGAAGCACTACTCCAAAACCGCCATAAAAAAGCCAAAATGTGGTTTGCAACTGCACATGGGGACAAAGATCGTACTTTTTGGAGAAATGTTCTCTGGTCTGATTAAACAAAAATAGAACTGTTTGTCCATAATGACCATCGTTATGTTTGGAGGAAAAAGGGGAGGCTTGCAAGCCGAAGAACACCATCCAACCGTAAAGCACAGGGGTGGCAGCATCATGTTGTGGGGGTGCTTTGCTGCAGGAGGGACAGGTGCACTTCACAAAATAGATGGCATCATGAGGTAGGAAAATGATGTGGATATATTGAAGCAACATCTCAAGACACCAGTCAGGAAGTTAAAGCTTGGTTGCAAATGGGTCTTCCAAATGGACAATGACCCCAAGCATACTTCCAAAGTTGTGGCAAAATAGCTTAAGGACAACAAAGTCAAGGTATTGGAGTGGCCATCACAAAGCCCTGACCTCAATCCCATAGAAAATTTGTGGGCAGAACTGAAAAAGCGTGTGCGAGCAAGGAGGCCTACAAACCTGACTCGGGTACACCAGCTCTGTCAGGAGGAATGGGCAAAATTCACCCAACTTATTGTGGGAAACTTGTGGAAGGCTACCCGAAACGTTTGACCCAAGTTTAACAATTTAAAGGCAATGCTACCAAATACTAATTGAGTGTATGTAAACTTCTGACCCACTGGGAATGTAATGAAAGAAATAAAAGCTGAAATAAATAATTCTCTCTACTATTATTCTGACATTTCACATTCTTAAAATAAAGTGGTGATCCTAACTAAGACAGGGCATTTTTACTAGGATTAAATGTCAGGAATTGTGAAAAACTGAGTTTAAATGTATTTGGCTAAGGTGTGTGTAAACTTCCGACTTCAACTGTGTGTGTGGGTGCGGTTGATGCATCCCCCAGGAGTTGGAGCTGGTGGAGGACGTGTGGAGAGGGGAGGCCCAAGACCTGCTGTCTCAGATCACACAACTGCAGGTGGAGAATAAGAGCCTTCGGAAGAGCCTGTTCCTAAAAGACTCACCTGTGACTGAGGACCTGCAGAGACAGGAGGGTATGTGCAGCACATTGGCATTTAGCAGCAATGTGGTCTCAGAGCATTTCGTATTATTCTTTAAGTAAATCCGAGACTCCTAGTCAATTGTACAACAGAATGCATTCAACTGAAATGTGTCTTCTGCATTTAACCCAACCCCTCTGAATCAGAGAGGTACTGGGGGCTGCCTTAATCGACATCCACGTCTTAGGCGCCCGGGGAACAGTAGGTTAACTGCCTTGCTCAGGGGCAGAATTTAGTATGATATGTCACATTTCTTATGGTATGTATTCATTTGTCGATCATCCATTTTATTTTTTTTCACCTTTATTTAACCAGGTTGGCCAGTTGAGAACAAGTTCTCATTTACAACTGCGACCTGGCCAAGATAAAGCAAATCAGTGCGACACAAACAACAACACAGAGTTACACATTGACTGTACGTTTGTTTATTCCATAACACAATAGAAAAATCTATATACATCTAATCTATATGCAAATGTAGTAAGATTAAGGAGGTAAGGCAATAAATAGGCCATAGTGACAAAATAATTACAATTTAGCAATTAAACACTGGAGTGATAGATGTACAGAAGATGAATGTGCAAGTAGAGATACTGGGGTGCAAAGGAGCAAAAAAATAAATAACAATATGGGGATGAGGTACAGTGGGGAGAACAAGTATTTGATACACTGCCGATTTTGCAGGTTTTCCTACTTACAAAGCATGTAGAGGTCTGTAATTTTTATCATAGGTACACTTCAACTGTGAGAGACGGAATCTAAAACAAAAAATTCAGAAAATCACATTGTATGATTTTTAAGTAATTAATTTGCATTTTATTGCATAACATAAGTATTTGAAAACCTACCAACCAGTAAGAATTCCGGCTCTCACAGACCTGTTAGTTTTTCTTTAAGAAGCCCTCCTGTTCTCCACTCATTACCTGTATTAGCTGCACCTGTTTGAACTCGTTACCTGAATAAAAGATACCTGTCCACACACTCAATCAAACAGACTCCAACCTCTCCACAATGGCCAAGACCGGAGAGCTGTGTAAGGACATCAGGGATAAAATTGTGGTCGATGATCGGTAAGCTGCTCTGACCGCTAATAATAAAGTTAGTGAAGGAGATGTAAGTCTCCAGCTTCAGTGATTTTTTGCAATTCATTCCAGTCATTGGCAGCAGAGAACTGGAAGGAAAGGCGGCCAAAGTAGGAGTTGGCTCTGGGGATGACCAGTGAGATATACCTGCTGGAGCGCGTGCTACGGGTGGGTGCTGCTATGGTGACCAGTGAGCTGACATAAGGCGGGGCTTTACCTAGCAAAGACTTATAGATGACCTGGAGCCAGTGGGTTTGGCAATGAATATGAAGCGAGGGCCAGCCAACGAGAGCATACAGGTCGCAGTGGTGGGTAGTATATGGGGCTTTGGTGACAAAAYGGATGGCACTGTGATAGACTACATCCAATTTGCTGAGTAGAGTGTTGGAGGCTACTTTGTAAATGACATCGCCGAAGTCAAGGATTGGTAGGATAGTCAGTTTTACGAGGGTATGTTTGGCAGCATGAGTGAAGGATGCGTTGTTGCGGAATAGGAAGCCAATTCTAGATTTAACTTTGGATTGGAGATGTTTGATGTGAGTCTGGAAGGAGAGTTTACAGTCTAACCACACACCTAGGTATTTGTAGTTGTCCACATATTCTAAGTCAGAACCGTCCAGAGTAGTGATGCTAGACGGGCAGGCGGGTGCGAGCAGCGATCGGTTGAAGAGCATGCATTTAGTTTTACTTGCATTTAACCTCTCTGGGATATGTGGGACGGTAGCGTCCCACTTGGCCAAAAGCCAGAAAAAATGTAGCGCGCCAAATTCAAATATATTACTATAAAAATCAATCTTTCATGAAATCACACATGAAAGGCACCAAATTAAAGCTACACATGTTGTGAATCCAGCCAACATGTCTGATTTCAAAAAGCATTTACGGCGAAAGCACACCAAACGATTATGTTAGCTCAGTACATAGCCACAGAAAAACACAGCCATTTTCCCAGCAAAAGATAGTAGTCACAAAAAGCAGAAATATAGATAAAATTAATCACTAACCTTTTGATGATCTTCATCAGATGATTCTCATAGGACATCATGTTACATAATACATTTATGTTTTGTTTGATAATGTGCATATTTATATACGCAAATCTCGGTTTACATTGGCGCCATGTTCAGAAATTCCTCCAAAATATCCTGAGAAATTGCAGAGAGCCACGTCAAATAACAGAAATACTCATCATAAACTTTGATGAAAGATACATGTTTTACATATAATTAAAGATACACTTGTTCTTAATGCAACCGCTGTGTCAGATTTTTAAAAAACTTTACGGAAAAAGAACACGATGCAATAATCTGAGACGGCGCTCAAAAATAAAATTTCTCCGCCATGTTGGAGTCAACAGAAATACGAAATTACAACATAAATATTCCCTTACCTTTGATCATCTTCATCAGAATGCATTCCCAGGAATCCTAGTTCCACAATAAATCGTTGTTTTGTTCGATATGTCTAAGTAGCTACTTTTGCTAGCATGTTTAGTGCACATGCCCAAACGCATGCCCAAAAGTTATATAACAGGTTGAATAAACTGGTCAAACTAAGTAGAGAATCAATCTTCAGGATGTTGTTATCATATATATCCAATAACGTTCCAACCGGAGCATTCCTTCATGACTGTAGAAGTTATGGAACGCAAGGCGATATCATGAGGAAAGCGCGTGACCAGGAACTGGCATTCTGCCAGACCAATGACTGAAACACCTCCCATCCGGCCCCACATCACACTAGAGGCTTCATTCCACATTCTACAGACTGTTGACATCTAGTGGAAGGCGTAGGAAGTGCAAACAGATCCATATCTTACAGGGAATTGAATAGATGAGGAGTTGAACATTGACCAGTCTCAGAATTCTCAATTCCTGTTTGGATTTTTTCTCAGGTTTTTGCCTGCCATATGAGTTCTGTTATACTCACAGACATCATTCAACAGTTTTAGAAACTTCAGAGTGTTTTATTTCCAGTAGTAATAATAATATGCATATATTAGCATCTGGGACAGAGTAGGAGGCAGTTCACTATGGGCACGCAATTCATCCAAAAGTGAAAATGCTGCCCCCTATCATAAAGAAGTTAAGAGCAGTTGGCCACGGAATGAGTGTTGTATGGCATTGAAGCTCGTCTGGAAGTTTGTTAACACAGTGTCCAAAGAAGGGCCAGAAGTATACAGAATGGTGTCGTCTGCGTAGAGGTGGATCAGAGAATCACCAGCAGCAAGAGCAACATCATTGATGTATACAGAGAAAAGAGTCGGCCTGAGAATTGAACCCTGTGGCACCCCCATAGAGACTGCCAGAGGTCCAGATAACAGGCCCTCCAATTTGACACACTGAACTCTGAGAAGTAGTTGGTGAACCAGGCGAGGCAGTCATTTGAGAAACCAAGGCTATTGAGTCTGCCGATAAGATTGCGGTGATTGACAGAGTCGAAAGCTTTGGCCAGGTCGATGAAGACGGGTGCACAGTACTGTCTTTTATCTATGGCGGTTATGATATCGTTTAGGACCTCGAGCGTGGCTGAGGTGCACCCATGACCAGCTCGGAAACCAGATTGCATAGTGGAGAAGGTACGGTGAGATTCGAAATAGTCGGTGATCTGTTTGTTAACTTGGCTTTCGAAGACCTTAGAAAGGCAGGGTAGGATAGATATAGGTCTGTAACAGTTTGAGTCTAGAGTGTCTCCGATGACCGCGGCAGCTTTCCAATCTTTAGGGATCTCAGACGATACGAAAGAGAGGTTGAACAGGCTAGTAATAGGGGTTGCAACAATTGTGGCGGCTCATTTTAGAAAGAGAGGGTCCAGGTTGTCTAGCCCAGCTGATTTGTAGGGGTCCAGATTTTTCAGCTCTTTCAGAACATCAGCTATCTGGATTTGGGTGAAGGAGAAATGGGGGAGGCTTGGGCAAGTTGCTGTGGGAGGTGCAGAGCTGTTGACCGGGGTAGGGGTAGCCAGGTGGAAAGCATGGCCAGCCGTTGAAAAATTATTATTGAAATTCTTGATTATCGTAGATTTATCGGTGGTTACAGTTTTTCCTAGCCTCAGTGCAGTGGGCAGCTGGGAGGAGGTGCTCTTATTCTCCATGGACTTTAGTGTCCCAGAATTTTTTTGAGTTTGTGCTACAGGATGCAAATTTCTGTTTGAAAAAGCTAGCCTTTGCTTTCCTAACTGCCTGTGTATATTGGTTCCTAACTTCCCTGAAAAGTTGCATATCGTGGGGGCTATTCGATGGTAATGCAGTATGCCACAGGATGTTTTTGTGCTGGTCATGGGCAGTCAAGTCTGGAAGGAACCAAGGGCTATATTTGTTCTTAGTTCTACATTTTTTGAATGGGGCATGCTTTTTTAAGATGGTGAGGAAGCACTTTTAAAGAGTAGCCAGGCATCCTCTACAGACGGAATGAGGTCAATATCCTTCCAGGATACCCGGGCCAGGTCGATTTAGAAAGGCCTGCTCGCTGAAGTGTTTTAGGGAGCGTTTGACAGTGATGAGGGGTGGTCATTTGACCGCGGACCCTTACGGACACAGCCAATGAGGCAGTGATTGCTGAGATCCTGGTTGAAGACAGCAGAGGTGTATTTAGAGGGCAAGTTGGTCAGGATGATATCTATGAGGTTGCCCGTGTTTATGGATTTAGGGTTGTATCTAGTAGGTTCCTTGATATTTTGTGTGAGATTGAGGGCATCTAGCTTAGATTGTAGGATGGCCGGGGTGTTAAGCATATCACAGTTTAGGCCATCTAACAGTACAAACTCTGAAGAAAAATGGGGGGCAATTAATTCACATATGGTGTCAAGGGCACAGCTGGTGGCTGAGGGGGGTCTATAACAGGAGACAACAGTGAGAGACTTATTTCTGGAAAGGTGGATTTTAAAAAGTAGAAGCTCGAACTGTTTGGGCACAGACCTGGATAGCATGACAGAACTCTGCAGGCTATCTCTGCAGTAGATTGAAACTCCACCCCCTTTGGCAGTTCTAACTTGGTGGAAAATGTTGTAGTTGGGAATGGAAATGTCAGAATTTTTTGTGGCCTTCCTAAGCCAGGATTCAGACACGGCTAGAACATCAGGGTTGGCGGAGTGTGCTAAAGCAGTGAATAAAACAAACTTAGGGAGGAGGCTTCTGATGTTAACATGCATGAAACCAATTATTTTACGGTCACAGAAGTCAACAAAAGATAGCGCCTGGGGAATAGGAGTGGAACTAGGGGCTACAGGGCCTGGGTTAACCTCTACATCACCAGAGGAACAGAGGAGGAGTAGGAAAAGGGTACGGCTAAAGGCTTTAAGAACTGGTCGTGTAGTGCGTTGGGGACAGAGAATAAAAGGAGCAGATTTCTGGGCATGGTAGAATAGATTCAGGGCATAATGTACAGCCAAGGGTATGGTAGGATGTGAGTACAGTGGAGGTAAACCTTGGCGTTGAGTGATGATGAGAGAGGTTTCGTCTCTGGAGGCACCAGTTAAGCCAGGTGAGGTCTCCGCATGTGTGTGGGGTGGGACAAAAGAGCTATCTAAGGCATTTTGAGCGGGACTGAGGGCTCTACAGTGAAATTAAACCGTAAGAACTAGCCAAGACAGCAGTAGACAAGGCATATTGGCATTAGAGAGAGGCATAAAGCAAACACAGGTTGATCAGGAGAGCTAAGACAACAACGGGTAAATGTCGATGAATGGGCAGAGCGGGTTAGTTAGGTACATACAGGACCTGAGTTCGAAGCTGGGGCCGACAGGTAAACAAAATTAGGTACTGTGTTATTGAAACAGTCCAGGGGGTGTCAGCTGTGTAGCCGAGTGATCATAGGGTCAAAAGAGCAGCAATAGGTGAGTCAGGGTGGCGTTCGGTAGTCACTACTACGCTAGGCAAGCAGGGTACACAGCGTTCAGAAAAGCTAGTGGGCCGGGGCTAGTAGATGGTTCTTCGGCGACATCGTAACAGAATCGCCTGTTGATTCGTCAGTAGACCAGTCGTGATGGATCAGCGGGGCTCCGTGTCGGCATTAAAAGGGTCCAGGCCAATTGGCAAAATAGGTATTGTAGCCCAAGAATTGGCTGAAGGACCTCTTCGGCTAGCCGAGAGATGGGCCTAGCTCGAGGCTAGCTGGTTCTTGCTTTGGGACAGAGATGTTAGCCTGGAGTAGCCACTCGAATAGCAGCTAGCTAGCTGCGATGATCTGTTGTAAAGGTTCAGAGCTTGCTGTAGGAATCCGAAGATGTGGTCGAGAAAGCAGTCCGATATGCTCTGGGTTGATATCACGCTGTGCAGACTGGCAGGAATTTACCCGGGCTGTGGCTGGCTGATGTCCAAGTTAACGGCGATGACTGCTAGCAGTGACTAACTAGTTAGCTGGCTAGCTTCTGATGGGGGTTCCGGTTCTAAAGTGTAAAACAATAGCAGATCCATACCACATTGGGTGAGGTGGGTTGCAGGAGAGTATTTTCAGTCCATAGATGGAAATTGAGCTAAAAAATATATACGAAGAAAACTATATATACATGGGACGGGACAAGACAAATAGACGTCTGACTGGCACGCCATCTTCAAATTTTCATTTCATATGATATGTTACGAATTACAATTCGTATTAAATGTTACGAATTGCAATTCCTACAATATATTACGGATAGCAATTCCAACAATATGTTAAGAATTTGCAAAACGTACAATATGTTCCGAATTTGCAAAACGTACAATATGTTCCGAATTTGCAAAACATGTATGTTACAAATTCCAATTTGTTGTGGCTAACATTAACTTGGGGTGGCTAACGCTAACGTTAGCTAGCTGGCTAACTTTAGCTAGGCTAGGGGTTAAGCGTCGGAATTAGGCTAAAGGGTTAAGGTTAGCGTTGGAGGAAGGGTTAGCTAAAAGGCTTAAGGTTAGGGGAAGGGTTAGCTAACATGTTAAATAGTTGCTAAAATGCTAAAATTGTCTTTGATGTGATTTGAACACCAGTCTGAATTAGCACCTTGTCAAAAACAGCACAAGTTATAACACAGGCCTGCATTCATATGTAACAGAGTTAAATGGATACTCTGGGATTTTGGCAATGAGGCCCTTTACCTAATTCCCCAGAGTCAGATGAATTCGTGGATACCAATTTTGTGTCTCTGTCTAGTATGAAATAAATTGGAGGTCGTTTTGTGAGGCAAAGCTAACAATAACTTCCGGTCATTGCGCTAACCCAAGTTAGCAATTGCGCTTGTTAGCAACTTCCTTCAAACTGCACGGAGAGACACAAAAATGGTATCCAAACATAGATAAAGTGCCTCGTTGACAAAATCCCGAAATATTCCTATAAGAATGTACCTTAAACTCACTCCACAACTAGCTTGAAATGTCACCAATGGAGCTATCCAATTGGATCCTTTTTTTTATAGCTCAGTCGGTTGGTATGTTGTCAAGGAAGGAGGTCACGTGTTCTAGCAAGGCAGAGGTCCTGGGTTAGAGCCTTGTGTGAGCCGAATCAGGAGGAAGCAGCCTACTCGCTAAGCAAGCAGCATGATGTCTGTTACACATAAGTTCTGTCATGAAAATTCTTACACAGGGACACTCGAAGTCAATCTTAAATGAATCATTGTTTATTGTCAGCAAGCTAGAGAGGTCACAGTCAAACTTGGATGCATAAAGTACCGGTCTGAAGTGAGCTATTAAAGGGAGTTCCCTACATAGAGCCTTATATACGGCTACCTAAACCTACATAAACATGTTTAATTTGATTGCCCAAAATATGTTCTTGTAGGAACCATTCGGCCAGATGCCCCCCCCTCTTATCTTGACCAGACACAGGTAGGAACCAAGGATTGTTTATGACACCAAAGATAAGATGCACAAAGTAACATTTACTTTACAGTTCCATTTAAGTTACCAGTCAACTTCAATTAAACTCAAATTCTCAAATAGCCGCCTGTTCTTTTTTAACGGCACACGTTACTGCAAACCCATACGGAAAAGTAATATATTTATACAGTGTGTACTTATATACATATATGTGTGGATACATATATAAGCATATATGGGCATGTATGTTTCCACCATATATGCCCATATAAACATAAGTAATATACATATATTGCCATATATTACTTTATCTTATGGGAATAAACATGTTTCAAATAAACGCTGGGCCTAAATTAATTGTTTACGAGGTTACTATGAATTGTTTTATGAGGTTTAATGTTTGATTTGTTACATTAAATAATTCAGTTATGACTCAGTTTTTATCGGCAGTAAGCTGAGAACTGTTTGCTAACTAGCAAGCACAAAATCAGTCAACAACTTCGGGAGTACAGACCCTTAGAAATCATTTTGGGTTGTGATTAAAAACCTTGCCTGGTTAAATGGGACCACATTCTAAGCGTTCAGATTGGTCCCAGAAACCGATGGGTTGGGCCAGAGCCAGAACACACGTGGGTAAAGCAGCATTTTTAAAATTCGTCATTGGCTTTGATACTCTGATTGGTTAGAGACGATCCAATCGCTGATAACTGTTTTGTTCAAAACCCCTAATTTTGACATCACCACAAACAACTTCAACGATAGCAGTCTGACTGAAGTATTTAGAGAACGATAATATATATGCCATTTAGATGACACTTATCCAAAGTAACTTAGTCTTACGTGCGTACATTCTTCGTATGGGTGGCCCCAGTGGGAATTGAACCCACAAACCTGGCGTTGCAAGCACCATTCTCTACTGATCCACAGAGGACCACTTATGTTATTCACAACAGTAGTTATAGTGATTAGCAACTTGGCAAGTCAATGTCATTTAGGGTGATTTAATTGTGCACTCCTACAATTAAACTCAAATGCCTCATAACAAGGTATATGTTTTGAGTGCAGAAGATCTGAGGTGATGTGTTATTGGTGTGTAACAGACAGAGCCGGAGAACATACACTACAGAAAGTAGAGCATTGCTGGCAACACAGGGTCTCTGATCACCATGTCAGTGGCACGAACACCTGAATCTAAATCCAGTAGGAAGACGTGGTCAGGTGATGCACCATAAATGGGACTGATTTATACGTTGAAGTGTCATTAGACCTACATGCTACCAGGTGCCTCTGGAACATGCGTGTGTATGTTTTAGTGTGGGTGTTTGCATTTGATATCAGGTATTAGCATGTTATGCAGGGTGTGACAGGGAACCATCTCATTGTTTGTGTCTTGTGTTAATATTTTTTGTCTCTCTGTATGTTTTGACAAAACACTGCATGTGAGCCAAAATCTAATCTTTTAGTGTTTGTGTCCACTACATGTGTGAACATGCTGACATCAGAGACAGAGGAGGCAGTAAAGGGAACTATTTTAAAACCAGACAAATACAGCCCTTGTGCGAGCCTTTCATTGGTCACCATGGCTATATTTACTCACAGGGCCAAAACACACACAGCCTAGAAACACTGATCAAATCAGGATGATCAAGCAGCTGTAAAACTGAACATATACGGACACATAACATTTCATGTATGCATGACATGAGAAAGCTCTGGTAGATATACTGCTGACTCAACATGCATTGTACAGTATGTGCTATTTAAGACTGAATTCCTTTGCCATTTAGATAGTGTTATTGTCTCTTGGTAATACTCTGAATAAAACTACATAACAGCAGCATTAGTTCCACCTGTTACATCACCACAGTATGTGCAGATATACACTACCGTTCAAAAGTTTGGGGTCACTTAGAAATGTCCTTGTTTTTGAAAGAAAACATTTTGTCCATTTACAATAACTAATTGATCAGTAATACAGTTTAGACGTTGTAAATGACTATTGTAGCTGGAAACTGACAACTTAAAAAAAAAAAAAAATTATATCTACATGTGTTCCAATGGCACGTTGTGTTAGCCTTATTAAATGATAAACTTGGATTAGCTAATTGATCATTAGAAAACCCTTTTGCAATTATGTTAGCACAGCTGAAAACTGTTGTTCTGATTTAAAGAAGCAATAAAACTGGCCTTCTTTAGACTAGTTGAGTATCTGGAGCGTCAGCATTTGTAGATTCGCTTACAGGCTCAAAATGGCCATAAACAAAGAACTTTCTTCTGAAACTCGTCAGTCTATTCTTGTTTCCTAGAAATGAAGGCTATTCCATGCGAGAAATTGCCAAGAAACTGAAGATCTCGTACAACGCTGTGTACTACTCCCTTCACAGAACAGGGCAAACTGGCTCTAACCAGAAGAGAAAGAGTGGGAGGCCCCGGTGCACAACTGAGCAAGAGGACAAGTACATTAGTGTGTCTAGTTTGAGAAACAGACACCTCACAAGTTCTCAACTGGCAGCTTCATTAAATAGTACCCGCAAAACACCAGTCTCAATGTAATGATGGGGCGGTGAGTTGGAAGCAGGTGAAAAGTTTTAATAAAACAACAAAACCAAGAACACGACACTAACATAAGGCAGAACACCGATACACAAGAACAATACCAACCGGTGAGTGAACCTGGGAGAGTGACATAAAGGGGAGGAAATGATGGTAATGGAGTCCAGGTGTGAATCATAATGAATCACAGGTGTGTGTAATGATGAATCCCAGGACCGGTTGTTACTACTCTGGCGACGTCATATGCCGGAGGGGAGGACCAGACAGTACCCTCCCCCCCTCCCGACATGCGGCTCCAGCCGCAGGATGGCGCCGACCAGGGGGATGACCCTGATGATGTTGGGGTCCAGAATGTCCTCCACCGGAACGCAACACCGCTCCTCTGGGGCATACCCCTCTCAGGCCACCAGATACTGGAGCCTACTCCCACGACGTTGGGAGTCCAGTAGGGATTTGACAGCGTACGCCGGGCTCCCGTCAATGTCCGGGGGGGTGGAGGTGTGTCGTGGGGGACAGCATCAGCTAGGGGACCAGGAACCACCGGCCTGAGAAGGGAGACATGAAAAGAGGGTGAGATACAGGTTACAATTACCCAGTCACTACCATATGTCACCTCATTGACCCACCGGAGAACCTTGAACGGCCCCACAAAACGGGGGCTTAGTTTCTTGCAGGGCAGGCGGGGTGGAAGGTTCCTCATAGAGAGCCAGACACGATCCCCAGGATGGAACACAGGGGTCTCACTGCGGTGACGGTCTGTCTGCTCCTTCTGACGATGGACGGCGCACTGGAGTCTCACGAGCGCATTGTTCCACACCTCCACGCACCGGAACCACTCATCTACCGCAGGAGCCGCGGTCTGGCCCGGGGTCCACTGGGCCAGGGCCGGCTGGAAACCCAAAACACTGGAAGGGGGTCAACCTAGTGGAGGAGTGTCGTAGAGCGTTCTGGGTGTACTCTGCCCAAGGAAGGAAATGTGCCCACTCACCCTGCCGGTCCTGACAGTGACTCCCCAGGAAACTCCCCAGCTCCTGATTCATCCTCTCCACCTGCCCGTTAGACTGAGGCCGATACCCAGATGTGAGGCTAACCGTGACACCGAGCTTCTCCAAGAAGGCCCTCCAGAATCGGATGTGAATTGTGGGCCGCAGTCCGAAACGATGTCCTCCGGAAGGGCATAATGCCGGAAGAGTACCTCAGCGACCTGGAGAGCAGTGGGAAGACCGGGAAGAAAGATTAAATGACATGACTTGGAGAATCTATCCACTACCACCAGAATGGTGGTGAAACCATCAGAAGGGGAAGATCAGTAACAAAGTCAATGGATAGATGGGACCAAGGTCGCTGAGGCACGGGAAGTGGCAGGAGCTTCCCTGTTGAAGCATTCCGGGGGGACTCAGTTTGAGCACACTCGGAACAGGAGTTGATATACCGCCTAACATCCTGCACCAAGGTGGGCCACCAGTATTTCTCAGTGATGGAATGGATGGTGCGAAAATATTTGGATGTCCAGCGACGACAGCTGTGTGTGCTCAGATCAGCAGCCAATCCCTTATCCCTGTGGGAATGTAGATGCGTGCGGGAGGACAATTCCGGGGTGCGGGCTCCCTCTCTAGAGCCTGGCGGATGTCTACATCCCAAACCACTGGACCCACGACCCGGGAGGAGGGGATTATGGGTGCCTTCTGGCCAGGAGTCTCTCCCGAATCGTAGATACGGGACAGAGCATCGGCCTTGATGTTCTTAGAACCTGGGTGATAGGTCAGCGTGAAGTCGAACCTGGTGAAGAAGAGAGCCCGCCTGGTTTGGCGCGTATGTACTCAAGGTTCCGATGGTTGGTGAGGATGACGAATGGTTCCTTGGCACCCTCCAGCCAGTGTCTCCACTCCTCTGATGCCAACTTCACCGCCAAGAGCTCCCAATCGCCGACGTCGTAATTCCTCTCTGCGGGGGACAGTTTCTTGGATTAGAAAGCACAAGGATACAATTTTAGTGGGTCCCCCTGTCTTTGTGACAAAACTTCCCCCACACCCACCTCCGATGCGTCTACCTCAACCACAAAAGGTAGCGTGGGATCTGGGTGTTTTAGCAAGTGGGCGATGGTGAAACGCGCCTTGAGACAGAAGGCCTCGTCGGCTGCTGGAGACCAAACCAACCTACGAGGCCCACCCTTGAGGAGAGAGGGGCGGCGACAGCACTGAAGTTCCTGATGAAGCGGCGGTAAAAGTTGGCAAACCCCAAAAACCGTTGTAACCCCTTGATAGTGGTTGGGACTGGCCATGACCTTACCGCATCTACCTTCTTCACTCCCTCCATCCTCACTCCCTGCAGGCTGATTTGGTAGCCCAAGAAGGAGACAGCCCTCCGGTGGAATTGGCACTTCTCTGCCTTTGACGAACAGGTGGTTAGCCAAGAGGCATTCCAGGACTGCTCGAACGTGAGTGATGTGATCCTCCAGGTTGGTCAAGAAGATCAGGATGTCATCGATGTACAAACACCTGACGTCCGAGCATGTCCCTGAACACCTCGTTGACAAATTCCTGGAACACTGGGCATAACCAAGGGCATAACCAAGTACTTGTAGTGACCAGACATCGTGCTGAACGCAGTCTTCCACTCATCCCCTCCGGATGCGAATGAGATTGTAGGCACTCCACAGGTCCAGTTTTGTGAAGAACAGGGCCACGCGGAGCTGCTCGATGGCTGACGGCAACAGCGGAAAAGGGTAACAATACTTCGTGGTGATGTCATTGAGTCCACGGTAATCGATATAAGGGCGTAATCCACCCTCTTGGCCACGAAGAAGAAACCAGCTGATATGGACCTGCGGATGAAACCCTGTTGGAGCGCCTCTTGAATGTAGTCCTCCATGGCCTGCGTCTCAGCCACTGACAGAAGGTAGATGCGTCTGCGCGGAGGTGTAGCACCGGAAAACAGGTCAATGGCACAGTCCCAGGGGTGATGAGGGGGGAGACAGGTGGTGAGGGTCTTGGAGAATACCTCCCTTAGATCCTGATATTCCTCCGGGATGTTGGGCAGGAGGCCAAAACACAAGAACAATACCAACTGGTGAGTGAACCTGGGAGAGTGACATATAAAGAGGAGGAAATTATATAGGTAATGGAGTCCAGGTGTGAATCATAATGAATCACAGGTGCGCGTAATGATGAATCCCAGGACCGGGGGTTAGTACTCTGGCGACGTCGTACGCCGGAGGGGAGGAGCAGACGTGACAATCAACAGTGAAGAGGCGACTCTGGGATGCTGGCCTTCTATGCAGAGTTGCAAAGAAAAAGCCATTTCTCAGACTGGCCAATAAAAATAAAAGATTAAGATGAGCAAAAGAACACAGACACTGGACAGAGGAACTCTGCCTAGAAGGTCAGCATCCCGGAGTCACCTCTTCACTGTTGAGACTGGTGTTTTGCTGGTAATATTTAATGAAGCTGCCAGTTGAGGACTTGAGGAGTCTCTTTCTCAAACTAGACACTCTAATGTACTTGTCCCCTTGCTCAGTTGTGCACCCGGGGCCTCCCACTCCTCTTTCTATTCTGGTTAGAGCCAGAGAACTTCAGTTTCTTGGCAATTTCTCGCATGGAATAGCCTTCATTTCTCAGAACAAGAACAGACTGATGAGTTTCAGAAGAAAGTTCTTTGTTTCTGGCCATTTTGAGCCTGTAATCGAACCCACAAATGCTGATGCTCAACTAGTCTAAAGAAGGCCAGTTTTATTGCTTCTTTAATCAGAACAACAGTTTTCAGCTGTGCTAACATAATTGCAAAAGGGTTTTCTAATGATCAATTAGCCTTTTAAAATGATGAACTGGATTAGCTAACACAACGTGCCATTGGAACACAGGAGTGATGGTTGCTGATAATGGGCCTCTGTAGTCCATGTAGATATTCTATTAAAAATCAGCCGTTTCCAGCTACAATAGTAATTTACAACATTAACCATGTTTACACTGTATTTCTGATCAATTTGATGTTATTTTATTGGACAAAAAATGTGCTTTTTCTTTCAAAAACAAGGACATTTCAAAGTGACCCCAAACTTTTGAACGGTAGTGTATGTTTATGTGTTAATGCCTGTGTGGGCTGTATGTGTGTATATCTTGGACAGGTGTGTCAGAGAGAGAGTGTCAGGTGATGAAGAAGGTAAAGGAGGTGGTAGACAAACAGAGGGATGAGATCCGGGATAAGGACCATGAGCTGAACCTCAAGAACGAGGACCTGGAGGCGGTGAGGCTTGTCTCTTTCCATCTAGTAGCATTCCACACTACCTGAACTACATAACACATCCCTCCTAGGCTTCCTACTGTCTGTAGCCTAATGCTTCAGCACATAGGTGTCTCGTCTTGCCTGAGGAGGACAACAACTTCCACCAACAATCTGGACACTGTTTCCATCAGTTCATTAGAGACAAATGGGTAGGATTAAATGGACTCCTTCCTCCCCTTATAGCTTCAGCTACAGCAGCACCGTCTGATGAAGGTCAACCTGGACCTGCGGCACAGGATCAGTGTGGTAGAGGCTCAGGGCAAGGCAGTGATCCAACAGAAGGTTGAGCTGGAGGCTATGTCCCAGGTGCGCCAGCAAGAGCTGGGGGCCCTGCGGCAGGAGGTGGCAAGGCTGAAGGAGGAGCGCAAAGAGTGGGAGCTGGACATGAAGAGGTCAGCCGAGGAGGAACCATCCCCATCAAAGGCTGTGATGACAGTGCTTACACCAGTGTCGGCCAAGGTAACCACAGCTACAACCCCCTACCTGATCAAGTCCATTACATTTCTCTTTAAGACACCATTACATATCTGTACGCGTCACCTTATAGAGTTAAGAAGATTATACCCAAATTACAGGGTTTTAAGTTCCCTATTGACAAGAACACAATAACATGACATCCACCCAAGGCGGGTCAGTCAATCTTGTAGATTAGCCATTGAGTATCATTGCCACTGCTCACAAAGCCTGTAAGTGACCATGCTATTTCCCAAATCCAGTCCTTGGTACCAGCATCAGCAGCCTCCATCGTACACAATTCTTTTTGGGCGGAATGCAGAAGTGACCATGAATTCCTGGCACAGTGCTTTGAGTCAGAAGAGAGCCCTCCTTTCCTCCCGCTGTGTGATGAGGAGCAAGAGGAGGAACCTGATGTCCTGGACCAGAAGGAGTCCGACAGGCCCCACTTCACCCTCGAGGAGCTACGGGACGTCCTGAAGGAGAGGAACGAACTCAAAGCTCAAGTGTTCATGCTGAGAGAGGAGCTCATCTATTACAAAAGGTTACATGATATGACATCTGCTATGTGAAAAAACAAAGTGAAAAAAAAAATAACCTGGAGTTGAGGGACTAGGGATTTATCATCACTTTTTAATACCCCTGTCTCAACTGAATCTTATGTTATTACTATACTGAACAAAAATATAAGCGCAACATGCAATAATTTCAAAGATTTTACTGAGGAAATCAGTCAATTGAAATAAATAAATTAGACCCTTATCTATGGATTTCACATGACTTGATATGCATCTGTTGGTCACAGATACCTTAAAAAAAAGGTAGGGGCGTGGATCAGAAAACCAGTCAGTATCTGGTGTGACCGCCATTTGCCTCATGCAGTGTGATCTCCTTCCCATAGATTTGATCAGGCTGTTGATTGTGGCCTGTTGTCTGGATATTGGCCGGACCTGGAACATGCTGTTGTACACGTCGATCCAGAGCATCCCAAACATGCTCAACGGGTGACACATCTGAGTATGCAGGAAATGGAAGAACTGGATCATTTTCAGCTTCCAGGAATTGCGACACGGGGCCATGCATTATCATGCTGAAACATGAGGTGATGGCGGTAGATGAATGGTACGACAATGGGCCTCAGTATCTCGTCACGGTATCTCTGTTGATTGAAATTGCCAATCGATAAAATGCAATTGTGTTCCTTGTCCAACGTTTATGCCTCCCCAAACCATAACCTCCCCACCACCATGGAGCACTCTGTTCACAACTTTGACATCAGCAGTCTGCTCGCCAACACGATGCCATACACATGATCTGCGGTTGTGAGGCTGGTTGGACATACTGCCAAATTCTCTAAAACGACATTGGAGTTGGCTTATGGTAGAGAAATTAACATTGAATTCTCTGGCAACAGCTCTGGTAGACATTCCTAAAGTCAGCATGCCAAATGCACAATCCCTGAACTTGAGACATCTGTGGCATTGAGTTGTGACAAAACTGCACAATTTAGAGTGGCCTTTTATTGTCCCCAGCACAAGGTGCAGTAGTGCACCTGTGTAATGATTATTCTGTTTAATCAGCTTCTTGATATGCCACACCTGTCGGGTGGATGAATTATCTTGGCAAAGGATAAATGCTCACTAACCGGAATGTAAACAAATTTGTGCACAAAATTTGAGAGAAAAAAGCTTATTGTGCATCTGGAACATTTCTGGGATCTTTTATTTCAGCTCATGAAACATGGTAACAACACTTTACATGTCGCGTTTATATTTTTGTTCAGTGCACATGTACAGTTGAAGTCGGAAGTTTACATACACTTAGGTTGGAGTCATTAAAACTCGTTTTTCAACCACTCCACATATTACTTGTTAACAAACTATAGTTTTGGCAAGTCGGTTAGGACATCTACTTTATGCATGACACAAGTAATTTTTTCAACAATTGTTTACAGACAGATTATTTCACTTATAATTCACTGTATCACAATTCCAGTGGGTCAGACGTTTACATACACTACGTTGACTGTGCCTTTAAACAGCTTGGAAAATTCCAGAAAATGATGTCATGGCTTTAGAAGCTTCTGATAGGCTAATTGACATCATATGAGTCAATTGGAGGTGTACCTGTGTATGTATTTCAAGGCCTACCTTCAAACTCAGTGCCTCTTTGCTTGACATCATGGGAAAATCAGAAGAAATCAGCCAAGATCTCAGAAAAAAATTGTAGACCTCCATAAGTCTGGCTCATCCTTGGGAGCAATTTCCAAATACCACGTTCATCTGTACAAACAATAGTACGCAAGTATAAACACCATGGGACCACACAGCCATCATACCGCTCAGGAAGGAGACGCGTTCTGTCTCCTAGAGATGAATGTACTTTGGTGCGAAAAGTGCAAATCAATCCCAGAACAACAGCAAAGGACCTTGTGAAGATGCTGGAGGAAACTGGTACAAAAGTATCTATATCCACAGTAAAACGAGTCCTATATTGACATAACCTGAAAGGCCGCTCAGCAAGGAAGAAGCCACTGCTCCAAAACCACCATTAAAAAAAGCCAGACTCTGGTTTGCAAATGCACATGGGGACAAAGATCGTACTTTTTGGAGAAATGTCTTCTGGTCTGATGAAACAAAAGTAGAACATTTTGCTCATAATGACCATCATTATGTTTTAAGGAAAAAGGGGGAGGCTTGCAAGCCGAAGAACACCATCCCAACCGTGAAGCACAGGGGTGGCAGCATCATGTTGTGGGGGTGCTTTGCTGCAGGAGGGACAGGTGCACTTCACAAAATAGATGGCATCATGAGGTTGGAAAATGATGTGGATATATTGAAGCAACATCTCAAGACATCAGTCAGGAAGTTAAAGCTTGGTTGCAAATGGGTCTTCCAAATGGACAATGACCCCAAGCATACTTCCAAAGTTGTGGCAAAATAGCTTAAGGACAACAAAGTCAAGGTATTGGAGTGGCCATCACAAAGCCCTGACCTCAATCCCAAATTTGTGGGCAGAACTGAAAAAGCATGTGCGAGCAAGGAGGCCTACAAACCTGACTCAGGTACACCAGCTCTGTCAGGAGGAATGGGACAAAATTCACCCAACTTATTGTGGGAAGCTTGTGGAAGGCTACCCAAAACGTTTGACCCAAGTTAAACAATTTATAGGCAATGCTACCAAATACTAATTGAGTGAATGTAAACTTCTGACCCACTGGGAATGTAATGAAAGAAATAATAGCTGAAATAAATAATTCTCAACTATTATTCTGACATTTCACATTCTTAAAATTAAGTGGTGATCCTAACTGACCTAAGACAGGGAATTTTTACTAGGATTAAATGTCAGGAATTGTAAAAAACTGTTTACATTTTTTAATGTATTTGGCTAAGGTTTATGTAAACTTACGACTTCAACTGTATGTATTTACTAATGATGTTGCATCCCACTTTATCCTTTAAATTTTTTGCATTTGTTCATAATACAAGTACACATTCTTTAAATTAATCCCTTCTCCCTGCCTCAGTGAGGAGTTAGAGAATGAGATTTACGGCATCAACTTGGATCCATCACTTCAGTCACAGCCTGCAACCACTGAACAGCCTGACTCAGGGATCAAACGTCTGTAAGTACTGTGACCCACTAGACCTACGCCAAAACTCCTCAGCCACCCCACTCCATCTCTCTTGATGGTATGTGCTCAGGCCACACACATATAGGTGCACAGCCTATCATTCCCACAATCTCTGACATTTTCAAACAAGGTTGTCACTAACCACGTTTCCATCCAGTTTTTATGCAAGTAAAGTAATCATGACAGCTGTGATGGAAACAGGAATTTTCGGTCATAATAAAATAAAAAAATGCAGACAAATAATTTGTTCGTTCGACATGGTGGGATCTTTTTGTGTCTGAAAAATGAATTATGCAAGAAATGGCGTTGGAAATGTCTTTATGGTCATCCCACTACGACTCGAGAAACCAGGCAGTTTATTAGGATACAGATTAAATAAATAATGATTAACTTCACAGGGTGGTGAAAGTGCAAGGTGATCTTGATGCTCCTTTCCAGTAAATATCGAGGTTCTTATTCTGGTGACATGATGATCGACGCTTGACTGCCGTTTTTGACAATTTTTTTGTATTTTTATTTAACCTTTATTTTGACAGGGAAGACATATTGAGACCTAGGTCTATTTTCCAAATGTGCCCTGTATAATACAATATAAAATACACATTAAACACAAAATATATACACTACATGACAAAAAGCACAAAAATGTACAGTTGGCACTATGCATTGGGGCATGTAGTGTTCTCCTCTCATCGTGAACCGTGATTCATCTCTCCAGAGAATACGTTTCCACTGCTCCATAGTTCAATGGTGTCAAGCTTTACACCACTCCAGCCGACACTTGGCATTGTGCATGGTGTTCTTAGGCTTGTGTCTGGCTGCTCGGCCATGGAAACCCATTTCATGAAGCTCCCAACTAAGTTATTTTGCTGATGTTGCTTCCAGAGGCAGTTTGGAACTCTGTAGTGAGTGTTGCAACCGAGGACATATTCTTTTTACGGGCTTCACTTGTGTGGTTTACCACTTTGCGGTTGAGCCGTTGTTGCTCCTAGACATTTCCACTTCACAATAACAACCCTTACAGTTGACGGGCCGCTCTAGCAGAAATTTGACGAACTGACTTGTTGGAAAGGTGGCATCCTATGACGGTGCCACGTTGAAAGTCACTGAGCTCTTTAGTACGGGCCATTCAACTGCCAATGTTTGTCTATGGAGATTGCATGGCTGTGTGCTCGATTTTATACACCTGTCAGCAATGGGTGTGGCTGAAATGTAATTTTGAAGGGGTGTCAACATACTTTTGTATATATTGTGTAAATATATACACACACATTAGAATACAAACACATAGTCATGGTAAACACAAATAAAACAACACAAATCAGAAAAACAGTTCATAAAAAATGTCTTGCTCTTATCCATAATAATCTCATCATGTAGACTAGCCTACCTGCAATAGATCTGTGAGCTGTTGGCTAGAATGCTCGTGCCAAGACTAGAGTAGGAACATTTGCAATTTAACACAACAGTTTGTGACAAAACTATCGGGTTGAGTTGAAAATTGCGATGGAAACATATTGAACTTTAGATTTGTATTCGGTACATGAAAATACACACTTTTATCCTCAACAAGTTAGTTTGGTAAAAACACCACTGTTGGGAAAATGTGCATATTGTCTTTATGCGGACTCTAGAATATTCACATTAAAATATTTCAAATTGGGTGGAAACCTAGCTATTAACCAGGTTTTGATCCGACCTTTTTAATGCAAGTGAAGTACATGTTGGATAATTTTTTTTAATGACAGGCCTGATGGACACACAAATTGTCGGTAAACTTCCCAAATCTCGACAAAACAAAATACACTAGACAAGGTGGGATCTTTTTGTGTCGGTAAAATGTATTATGGGAGAAATGTCGGCGGAAACGCTTTTATGCGCCAATATTGGTATAATAACTATCATATCAAAGTAAACTTGGAGTCAAGCGATGACGTGTGGTCCTCCCACTATGAGCAGTCCGTTTATTAGGATACAGATGAGTTATTAAATTATTATGAACTTTACAGGGTAGTGAAAGTGCAAGGTGATGAGCTTGATGCTCCTTTACAATAAATATTGAGGGTCTTATTCTGGTGACATGATCATCGATGCTTAGCTGCCGTTTGTCAAATAAAAATAATCTTGCTCTTTTGTCCATGATAATCCTCATCATGTAGGAAATACGAGCACTATCTGCGAGCTGTTGGCTAGAGCACACGTGCCAATACCAGAGTATACACAGACTCGCTAAATAACACATTTTTGTTTGAGAATACATCAGTAGAGTTGAAAATGCGATGGAAACCCATTTAACTTTTCTTTTTTATTCGGTACATGGGAATTTAAACGCAAAAGGTATTTATGTGCACTACATCGTCACGTAAATACTTTTATCACCAACAAGTCAATTTGATGGAAATACATCTCTGGTGGGAAAATTGTTTTTATGCGGATTTTAGAATATTCGCATGACAATCTGTCGCCAATTGGATGGAAACCTAACTAATGTTATGTTTCCTGTCATGGTGGTTAAGGCTTGCAGTCAGGGATTTGACCTAGCTTTATATATGTATGTCACTGACCAATATGCTTGCGTGAGCACTAAAACAAATAATGACAATTTAATTTCCACAATGCTTGTTTGGGAATGTTATATTTGTAGAAGGACCAGGACGAAGGGATGAAGTTTCCCTTCTGTGACATTTTTCAACTACCATAATAATTTCTTGAAGGTCATTTACAAATAATTGTGAAGAGAAGAAAAATGACCACTCCATAAATAAATGGTTTATTATTAATTATTTAAGTAGCTTACTTCGTCTAGATGTGGCTTGCCTCCTTTGCCAACCTGGGTGCTGCAAAGTCACTTTGCACCAAAACTCTGACTACTTTTTTCCGCTTATGTCTCTTCATCTGTACTTCTTTGGACAGGATATTCACTGCAGTAATGCCGATGGTAGCAGCAGGGTTGATTGCAGACGATCCAACGTTACAGCCGATCAGACGACTTATGTCCTGTGTATGAACTTTTACATTTATTTCATCTCTTTTTGTGATGTCATTGTTCTTGAGCCAAGCACCGCCACTGTGCCAAAGCCCCTCCACCGCCTGTCATCTCAAATGCAATACTTCCTTGTGATCATGTGTGCACGATGTGTGAGTAGGATGTGGGAGTATTCTTATTGGCTGATAATGTGTAGATCTTGAACCAGCTCATCATAGAAGATGCCACAATCATAAAAAATTGTCACTTTTTGCCAATATACTAATCCAGCAACTCACTATTACAAGTACAAATCCACATATGCATGTTGTCTGAGTTAGGATTTTCCCATAGCATGGATATTCACTGTTGACAGCTCTTCATTTGTTGAATAAAGTGGAGTGACTAACTAGGTTAACCTCTGACAGGGCAAAGCTTATGCACCTCCCCAACCTTTTGTTGAGCACTTTTCCTCATGCATGCTCTCATTCTGCTTTTGTCCTCACTCTGAGAACTCAATGTTCTCACTCACTCTTCATGAATAATCTGAAGTGTAACCAATGTATTTTATTGATCTATTTTAGCAGTAATATTGTCATGGCTAGTTGATATATTTTTTTTTTTTGCATGGTGTAACCTAAATTCTTAATTTCTCTCATTGCACCTATCCAGGTTTAGCATCTTCTCTGGAGAAAAGAGGTGACCAGAGGAAGTGATTTGTTATTTGCACACAGAGCAGGCTCAGGAGGCACTGAAGCATCCATAACCAGGGACCTACACTGAATGCACAAAACATAAGGAACACCTGCTCTTTCATGACAGACTGACCAGGTGAATCCAGTTGAAATCTATGATCCCTTATTGATGTCACCTGTTAAATCCACTTCAAGCAGTGTAGATGAAGGGGAGGAGACACGTTAAAGAAGGATTTTTAAACCTCGAGACAATTGAGTATGTGTGCCATTCAGAAGGTGAATTGGCAAGACAAAATATTTATGTGCCTTTAGAACGGGGTATGGTAGTTGGTGTCAGGTGCATCGGTTTGAGTGTGTCAAGAACTGCAACGCTGCTGGGTTATACCATGCTCAACAGTTTCCTGTGAGTATCAAGAATGGTCCACCGCCCCAAAGAACATCCAGCCAACTTGACAACTGTGGGAAGCATTGGAGTCAACATGGGCAGAATCCCTGTGAATGCTTGACACTCTGTAGTCCATGCCCTGACAAATTGAAGCTGTTCAGAGGGCAATAAGGGGGTACAACTCAATATTAGGAAGGTGTTCCTAATGTTTTGTACACTGAGTGTATAATGTCCCATGCTGGTGGTCTCCAAGTAAAAACATGAAGAGCTTCGTGCCAAGAGGGATTGTCAGGACAAAGTTGTCTTGTGGGGACAATGGAGAGATGGATTCATGAGAGAATAACGTGCAATCTGAGAGATATCCTGTGCCTTTTGAATTCATTTTTATTCATTTCATTTTGCGCAGACTATGGTGCTTTATACTAGCAATAAGTATTAGTGTAACTTCAGAGATCACTCACATGTTTATTTTATCTATAAAAGGAAACTTATACCAAGTCTGAGGCCCCAAGTTAGACAAAATATATTGAAGGCATTTTGACATGGTTTGATGTGATATAACTATCGGCCATATTTAAATTGTATTTATGTTAAGATTTTATTTTGACTGCTGCACTTGAGTTTTCTAGTGTCTGAATAAAAAGCTGGCATATTGTTGACTATCTGTGATGTGAATATGTTCACCTGCCATTTTTCTTATAGATATGGGTTTTTCAACCAGTTTTCAATGTATGCTCAATATTAATTGTAGACACCTAAAAATATGAAATGGCACAATGTTTTAATGCCTGTCAGTTCTTGCATTAAAATGTGAGATATTTTGGCCTTGTTCAATTTGATAGTTTTATCCCTGATTTTCCAGGGGCCCCTGCAAACTTTGAGACCCCCAAGGCCCCCCAGGTTGACGGAATGTCAATCAAACTTCGAAATTCAAAGTATAGTGTTGAAAATACCGGGGAAATATCACGTGCTGTTTCACATGATTAGTGTGTCCCTACTGGATTATGGGCATTATTATGCGCTGTTTCACCTGTCGCCAGGGAAACTTTCATCTTGTTACAAGCTGCGGGGAACAGGCCATTTGCTATTGGCTTATTTGTATGTCACTTATACACTGGATACAGCAAGTCAACCATTCAAATTTAGAAAGAGGAGGGTTTATTCAGTTAGCCTACTACCGGTAACTTGAAGTGGCTACTGTAGCATGCAAGGAACTAAACTTAAAGTTCATAAGTATCTTGTATGTTAAATGTCACAACGCTCGAGTTGAGAAATCGGTCCCACCGTTTGAGAACAACTTTTGTTGAATTCAGTGCGTTTTTGGAGTACGAGCAATGGAAGAGTTGAGCGAGTCTTCACCCGCTTTGGCGTTCGAGAAGGAAGCATTTGAGCTGACGGTGGAAGATGTTTATGACATTTCATACGTGATTGGCAGAGATTTGCTGAAAATAAGTACTACAGGTGAGGAAGTCTCCGATTTGCAATTCAAAATTGTCCGGGTTTTGGAGATGTTTGAAACGTTAGTGAATAAGTATAACCTGTCATTGGAGGAGCTGAAAATGGAACGAGACAACTTGAAGAGTGAACTGGATAGAATCGTGAGAGAAAGTTCTGCCGGGCAGGAAGCGGTGAGTGATCTTTTCAAACCAGGAAAATAACTGGTCAAAATCGATACCTTTTAAATGTTCCATAAAGTCTTTAACTGGACTACGTCTGTCAGGGTATGTTCAAGCATGTTGTAACGTTTCACTGGGTTGCTATACACTACTGTGCAACATACAGTTGTGGACCCCTTTTTGTTCGACGTTTAGCCCTTTAATCAATATGTTCTCAGCAAACACTAGGACCAAACAAACTGGTGGTGGACCTGAAAGATCCCAATAGACCACGCTTCACAATGCAGGAGCTGAAGGAGGTGCTTCAGGAGAGGAACCAGCTCAAGGCCCAACTACTGGTGGCGCAAGAAGAGTTGCAACTCTACAAGAGGTAGAATACACAACCAGACTTGACCAGTCCCCATGCAACTCGCACCACCTCACCCCAACCCACACAAAAATGTAATGTAGTGCTTTGTACTTGCAGTGGGATGCTGCCACAGGGTGAACAAGCCATGGTAGAGGTTGACTTAGTATCTCCATCCCCTTTGAAACCTGTCCCTGACACAACAGATGAGACTAAAGAAGAGGTACCTAACGAAGGAATGACCACCATCAGAAAGCTGTGAGCAGTTAGCTTTTTTCAACACTCAACTTTGCATAATCATAGTGAATTGCAAGACAGGCATGCAGTATGACATGATTTACACCCTGAAAACAAGTATTTCAGAGACAACCATAGTATCACACAGGAGACAACCAGGTGGTTTGTTCTCACGGTCTGTCTCTGCCCTCGTAATGACCTGCTTGTGACCGGCTGGCTGTGTGTGTTTGTGCTGATGCTGTGTGATTGGGAGAATCTGACTGAAGAGGGGGAAAGCGAGAGCTGATACCACTTCACCAAGCCAGCATTGTTATTGTCGGACTTACGTGACTCAGTCAAGCCTCGGCTGACACTGCAAATTCACTCAATCCCCCGTCGCCTCCTCTAAGACTAGTAACGTCCAGGGATGTACACTGTTGTCAAACTATTTGCAGAGCAAGTTCTCTAAAATAAACTCATTCTTATTTCTTTTTGTAGGTTTTCATTCAGACGGAAATAAGGACAACCTATGAGAACAAGGACCTAAGGCATTACTAACGATAAACCAAACATTTTTATGCACATGCTTTCTATCAATGCTTTGTATTAGATCAGTTGTTTTCAGTAATGAATGAAAATGTTTTTAACTGGAATAATTTTGGCTTTTGAAACAATAACTCAGTGTTGTCTTTTTATAGATTTAACTGTTGTCATTAATACAGGTATGGGAAAATAACTTGATGCTCATTAAGGTCAAATAACATGGTACAGACCAATGATTGCTCCAGTGCATTCAGAAAGTATTTGGACCCCTTACAGCCTTATTCTAAAATTGATTAAATTGTCCCCCCCCAATCTACACACAATACCCCATAATGACAAAGTGGGTTTTTAGAAATGTTTGCCAATGTATTAAAATGGAAATATAATTTACATAAGTATTCAGAGACCCGTTACTCAGTACTTTGTTGAAGCACCTTTGGCAGGGATTACAGCCTCGAGTCTCCCTGGGTATGATGCTACAAGCTTGGCACACCTGTATTTGGGGAGTTTCTCCCATTCTTCTCCCAAATCCTCTCAAGCTGTTAGGTTGGATGGGGAGTGTTGCTGCACAGCTATTTTAAGGTCTCTCCAGAGATGTTCAAGTCTGGGCTCTGGCTGGGCCACTCAAGGGTATTCAGAGACTTGTCCCTAAGCCACTCCTGTGTTGTATTGGCTTTGTGCTTAGGGTCATTGTCCTGTTGGAAGGTGAACCTTCACCCCAGTCTGAGGCCCTGAGCGCTCTGGAGCAGGGTTTCATCAAGGATCTCTCTGTACTTTTGCGCCATTCATCTTTCCCTCAATCCGGACTAGTCTCCCAGTCCCTGCCGCTGAAACACATCTACAGACGTGACGCTTGGCATTCAGGCCAAAGAGTTCAATCTTGGTTTCATCAGACCAGAGAATCTTAAGGTACCATTTGGCAAACTCCAAGCGGGCCATTGTGTGCCTTTTCTTGAAGAGTGGGTTCTGTCTGAGCGCTCTACCATAAAGTCCTGATTGGTGGAGTGCTGCAGAGATGGGAGAACCTTCCAGAAGGACAATCATCTCCACAGAGGGATTGTCATGTTCTTGGTCACCTCCCTGACCAAGGCCCTTCTCCCCCGATTGCGGAGTTCGGCCGGGCGGCCAGCTTTAGGAAGAGTCTTTGGTTCCAAACTTCTTCCATTTAAGAATGGCGGCCACTGTGTTCTTGGGTTTCTTCAATGCTGCAGAAATTTTTTGGTACCCTTCCCCAGCTCTATCCCTCGACACAATCCTGTCAAGGAGCTCTACTGACAATTCCTTCGACCTCATGGCTTGCTTTTTGCTCTGATATGCACGGTCAACTGTGGGACCTTATATAGACAGGTGTGTGCAATTCCAAATATTGTCAATTGTTAAAAATAAATAAAAATGAATTGCCCCACAGTGGTGTCATAATACCCATAAAGTCTAGCGGTCAAACAGGGAAATGGTTCCAATTGTTTTTCCACCATTCATTTTTCTCATAGGGGATTTTAGAAACAGTTAAGGGGTGTGTCATGAAGGCATAATCTGGAGTGACGTTTTGTTAACCATCTAAATTGCTTTCAGGAAAGGTGACAAATAGATTTTGTGCTATTTACAGACTCAAATGCTAATTAGCATCAAAGTAGACATCATGCAAGACTACAAATCCCTGGAAGCTCCTGCACGTCAACGCCTTTGCTAACAGGTAGTGTAAATTTAACTCCAGACCATTCACAGAATTACCTATTTATTACATTTTGCAAATGGTTAATCCAGAGATTTTTACTATAATTCGTCAGTCTCATCCATATCATTGCATTTGTAGATCTTAATTAGCAACTAATTAGCGTGTCATTTGTTGGGGGCAAATATTTTGATGTATCACCTTGTCTAAGGAGAGATAAACATGGTTATCAAAATGTCACACCAGGGTAAGCCTTCATGACACACAGCTCTTCTAAAATCCCCCATGAGAAAAATGAATGGTGGAAAATCAATTGGAACCATTTCCTGGTTTGACCATTAGGCTTAATGTGTATTATGACTCATACTGTGGTACTCTAGAAATGCATTTGTCCAGGTTAGTTTGCCACATTTATTCTATTAAACACCAATATATACTTTTAAATTATGAGCTAAACAAAAATAAAGTATTGAGATGACTTACTGTCCCCACAATTTTTTTTCTTTAACATTTTAATTGAAATACTGTTGGCTTCAAAATATAGCATTAGCAATCCAGGGTTAATATACACATCATTGGTACAGACTCACAACTGTGTCCTCAAAGGAACTAACAGTTCACGTGGTTGGACGTTGTGCCAAATTGTGACGATGGAACCCTTCAAAGACCAACATTCAAGACTGGTTGCAACAGTAGCCCTAGTAGAGACAAAGAGAGGACCTCCAAGGGCTTGATTCTATCACAGTGCTAAAGAGATGCAATCAACATTAAGGCAAACGCATGTCAGTTCAATATGAAATGGCTTTTTAATTCTGAACTTCAGCGATACTGATGGAATCGAGCCCCACGACCACTATACTGCCCCAGATTCACTATACCTAACTCATACACCTGAATCCCATCAGCATAATCTGCATCTACCTGGGGGTTGAGTAGCACAGATCATGGTAATGAATCCCTCCCAAAATTATTTGTGGATTAGATAACTATAGGCTCTTAAACAAATATAAAAGTGTTACCAAAATTGTTCCTTGTCCAGAAATTGCATAAAAATGTGGCTGAGCATAACTATTTTACGCTAGTTCACACAAGGGCTTTTAAAGTCCATTTTACCTTAAAAATAATAGAGCAGCTGTAAAGAAAGCAGTTCAGAATTATAAAGTTACAAATCACTTCGTTGCACATTTTGAAATACACTGACCTACCAGGAGGATGCTGGACTTACGTCTGTGAATATTAATTGGTACATTGACAAAGGCCAAGCTAGCTTTTCTATTCATTGCAAAATGAGCTTCCATGTTAGCCAGATTTCTGAACAGATTTGTCCATGTACACTTAAATTTACTATCAAAGAGCAACTTACTTTGTAAATTGTTTAAAATGTATTAGGATTTCACCCATTGCAAAATACCTACATTTTAAATCAAGTATAAGCTGGTGTCCCAGAAGCTTGGAGAGCATTGACAATCATATGAAAATTGTTGCTTCAACTAGAACCATACCTAGCATTATAAATTAGAACGAATATAAAAACAGCGTTAAAAAAAATAGCTAATGTTAGAAATATATCTTCTTGGAAGCACAGGCCTAAATATGTATAAAACTACCCCAAAATCCAGCAATAAATTGATATACAGTTTTAACAAATTGATCCATGTGTCATCTTGAAGGTTGTCTTCAATATTGTTCATACTGCCACAGTTTTTCCCAAATACATTGCTTGAAAGGGCAGATTAAAAATAAACAAAACGCCCACTTAATTTGTCTCACCTGGAATGCCAAGTTTGCAGTTTAGGGCCAAGGGAATGGTAAAAAAAAGCTTTAAAATGCACCTAGTAATTCTCTGGTGGTGTAAAAACAGCACATCAGTATTTGAGCCAAGGGTGAGCCGAGATGGATTCCTTGCTGCGGTCACCATAGTCATAAAGCAGCTCTTCCTCTGACTCAATGTCCCTGGAAGCCACCAGTATGAGATGAGGTATTCCATCTATGTCATGTAATTTGTTCTGGCAGTTGCCAGTTTTACTGTGGTTTAGCAGCCTTCCCAGGCGAGTTGATTATTTTGTAGCATCCGCACTGTAAAGAGGAAATTAAAGGTTTGAAAACATCCATGAGCAAGCTGATAACATCAACATTGTGGCAATGCATAAGTCATAGTTAATTAATACAACTTTTAAATTAAGTTTGAGTAGATACCTTACCAGTATGTTTTGCTGAGATACTGGATATAGTACATGTAGCAGCCAGTCCCAGGGTCTTGGGCATACAGAGCCTCTCTCCTTGGCATCAGCCAGATGCAACAAGTCTCCATGATACTCAATTACAAACTTCCCCTTCTTGAAACGTCTGACAGCAAATACTCCTCTTCCCTTCTATATGTTTGGGCTATTGGGGTTCAAGTACAGATCAAATTCCAGGTTAAATTATCCATTTCAGTACAATGTTACTTTAATTTCTAAACTAACCTGCAGTCCTTCAACTCCATTTTGTTATCAGGTAATCAAGGTGTCTGTGTTCTTCGTTCTGTTGGCAGAGTGTGGTGTTTAATGAGTAAATAAACATTATCCTAACCAGGATGACGAAGTTGGCATAATCCAATGCAATCCAGAGTGGAAACTGGGTTAAAGGGATAGTTCAGGGATAAAAGGGCTACATTGCTAAAATTCCAAACCATCCACACATTAAATTCTGAGCAAGAAATGTTTTTTTACTTGTTCTTGCATGGCACGGTTGATCTTCAAGCACAACTCACTCTGGTATTATAACATGACCTTCAATTCAGCTTTGCTTTTTCTGGAACTCAGTCTAATAGGATAATAATCTGTGACCTTCCTGTTTTGGGCAGCATTGCTTTCTGCTCTGGATGAAAAGAGAACACAGTATTCCATTGTCAGATGATCTGGTGTTGAAGTGCTGGCTTGATCAAATACTGTACTTCATTTGAACAAATATTTTACTGACATGTTTGTCAACATGACTTACTTTTATACTTTGACTAGCCCCCTTCTCAGTTTTGGGCTTGGTGATATTGCCATCTGGTGCAGTTGGGTTGGAGTGGGATTTTAGATCCTCCTCCAGGACATGCAGGGTAGTTGTCTCTCTGGGTACCAGTCTCCCTGAATAGAATAGTGGGGAAAGAAGCACAGTGTACATCAGACTTTGTTGTATAAGCAAAACATACAGCTTCAGGAGGGGAATGTTATGGATGCCTAAATAAATAAACAATTAGTGGTGTCATAAGACATTGGTCAGTGGACATTACTGCCATTCACAGGAAATTATTCTGGGGGAGCCACTTAACTCCGATCTGACTCAAAGGAATTAGAAGTTAAAAATATATATATAATAATATGGAGTGCAAGCATCGCCATGGTCTTATTCAGACCAATATCGAATGATGATGAAAGAGCATGTAGTCCAAGTAACATATTTGAATTGTCATTATTGGTGGTGGTTTTGTATAAGTTAGCTAACTGAAAAGTATTGATAACCAATTTCTAACACATTTAATAAGTTATCCCATTAATTTCTGGTTTATTTTCCTGTCTTATTTTTGACCTGAAGGGTTTCCTCGGGTCTATTGTTGGTAGTCAGCACTTTTTTCTTCCCTTGAAGGCAAACATGTCAGGAGGTTAGCTTAATAGCCTACCATATCTACAGTATATCCAACGACGTCTACGATAACTAGCTAGCTGATAGTTAAATGAGGGACGCAGCTTGCTAAAGAGTAACGTCGTTGTCAAGCTGACTTTACTACTCATACGTTTCCCTACTTACCTTTTGCCATGTCAACACTCACACAACTAGACAGTATGTGCACAAGTTCGTGTTTAAAGTTTTGCAATGTTCTCATGTGCTTCGTTGTATTTTGCTAGCGAACAACTGTATCGCTAGAAGCCGAATAGAAACACCGCCACCACGCCAGAATAACGACATGGACTTCCTGTCATTTAAAAAGCTACTGCATCCCTGATTGGTTAAACGCTACTTCTAGTAGAACGTGATTGGCGTGGCGCGAAACATACTTTAGAAGCCCATCGTAAATTCACTCTGGACTGCAAGAGTGCGCTCTAAGCGTTCGTAAATTCTGAGCGTTGTGACTTCACAAAGTCAGTCAAGCACCCAAGCTAACTGGCTAACGTTGGCTAGCTACATCCAGATACAATGAGAGAACACCCCACTCTGACCATTTTACTCGACCTAGCAGAGCTGGTTAGGCTGTTTTCATGTTATCCAGAGCATTGGTGACTAACTGCTGCTGGCAACAATTTAATTACGCCTTTTATTCCTTTTTTATTATTAATTAAATTGTTGCCAGAAGCACAGTTACAGTACTAACGCTCTAGATAACATGAAAACAGCCTAACCAGCTCTGCCAGGTCGAGTAAAATTATCAGAGTGAGGTGTTCTCTCATTTGTGTCTAAAAGTAACTTGCAAGCTAGCCAACTTTAACCAGTTAGCTTGGGTGCTTGTCTGCCGTTGTCAGGTCGTTTGGATCACAATCTTATAAGGCGCTGGATTTACAAACGACCCAGACCACACTGACCAACTGGAGGCAATTTGCGAACGCACCCTTAGGATATCCTGAGAAGGTATTTAATTTGAGATGTCTGCCCTTAATGTGATAATTAAAAAATGTATTTTGTGCAATGCAAATCTTTTAGAAATCTCAGTAAGCGAGTAGGCAACATGTTTTCATTCAGTGTGTGTGTGTATATATACATTGTAATGAAACGGCAGGGAGCAGGCCTCGAACCCTCGAACTTATAGCCCGAAGTCCAGCGCGCTGTCGACCGTCTTCTTTCAAAGAGCGCCTCCTCGCGACTTTACGTCTTATAGGACCGCGCTCACTGGCCAAGCACACGCACTGTCGTTGATGCAAGGTCCGATCACTTCTGACACCAATGTAATGAAACGGCAGGGAGCAGGCCTCGGACCCTCGACCTTCTAGCCCGAAGTCCAGCGCGCTATTGCAAAAGCGCTTATAAACCCAGGGTCGTTACAATATATATATATAAACTCAGCAAAAAAAGAAACGTCCCTTTTTCAGAACCCAGTCTTTCAGAGATAATTCGTAAAAATCAAAATAACTTCACAGATCTTCATTGTGAAGGGTTTAAACACTGTTTCCAGTGTAGGCAGTGGCAGTGCTGGCAACACTAGCTGCAGTAACCCATGGGGAGGGGGTCACACTCGGACATTCAGAGAGGGGGTATAGTATTGTGACCCCGGTGGCACAAAATCAAAGTCTGACTGCATGGAGATGCTTGGGAATATGGTCAATACGGGTGACCGTATTGTGGGTGTTTCAGGGAAAAGGTGTACATTTGACCTTCATCATCTAGGATGTGACAATGGTTAATAAAATCTCTCAATTTCTGCCCATTTTTTGCACGGTCTTGCAGGCCTTCTCATGCAGCTGCAACTGTAAGTGCATTTGTAAATCAAGACCTATCTTGAGGTGGGCTCTGGGATGGTGCAATGTTGAGAATGTGAGCTTATGGTTGTGTGGGAGGTAAGGGTTGAGTGTGTGTGGGTGTATGTGTGTATCCCACAACTGTTGCGAAGGAGTAAAATATGTTAGGGGCAATAGAGGATGATCCACAGCTATATATAATACAAATCGAGGTGAGGGCGATGGAAATGCATTTGGCAGTTGATCTACTTCAATTCGGTAAATGGCACTGTGTGCTCTTTTCAAAGGATGGATCCCAGTCGGTTCAGGGCTATGGGATGCAGGGGGTCGAGGGTGGTCTGCCGGACATTGGGATGACAACCCAACTCGGGATGAGGAGGGCTTTTAGCGGGTAGAATAGTAGGGACCAATTTGAGGTTTACTTAGTAGCAATGCAAATATCATGGTACAGCTATATAGACACTCAATCATCATTTTACTTTTTAATGGTACGTTTACAAACATATATTTTGATAAAAATAATCGAAAGTTGTGTCTCATTATGGTAAGTGGTGAAATAAGTATAGCCAGTTACAATTGTAATGGCTTAGCAGATAATAAGAAAAGACTATCAGTATTTTCCTGGCTAAAAGAAGGAATATAATATCTATTGTTTACAGGAAACCCATTCAACAGTTTTAGATGAAGTTTTGTGGAAAAAGAACTGGGGGGGGGGGGTGAAATATATTTCTCCCATGGGCAAAGAAATTCAAAAGGGGTGATGGTTTTAATTAACAATAATTTTGATCCAAATGTGCAAATTGTCCAAACAGATCCTCAAGGTAGATGGATTATTTTAAATATGTTATTGGACAATAAACAGATATGGCTTATTAACCTATACGGTCTGAATAATGATGATCCAAGCTTCTTTGAAACTATATGTAACGGATGTGAAATGGCTAGCTAGTTAGCGGGTACGCGCTACTAGCATTTCAATCAGTTACGTCACTTGCTCTGAGACTTAAGTAGGGTTTCCCCTTGCTCTGCAAGGGCCGCGGCTTTTGTGGGCGATATGGGTTAACGACGGCTTCGTGGGTGTCAGTTGTTGATGTGTGCAGAGGGTCCCTGGTTCGCGCGAGGGGACGGTACAAAGTTATACTGTTACATATATATAAGAATATATAAACTCTACAAGCAACACTAGACTCTTATTATGGTGGGAGATTTTAAATGTCTTAAATCCCTCTATGGACTGGAAAGAAAATCACACTACAAACTATCACCCTCAGGCACTTAAGGAAATCATGAATGTCATGGATATATTGGAATTAGTGGATATATGGAGACTTAAATACCCTGACCTAGTAGGTATACATGGCGGAGGCTTAATCAAGCTAGTCGTCTTGACTACTTTCTTATGCCATTCTCTCTGGCACCAAAAGTTTAAAAGTGTTGATAGGGGACAGAATGCGGTCGGATCACACAAATTGGCATATATATTACTCTTACAGAATTTCCACGTGGCCGAGGATATTGGAAATTTAATCAAAGCCTACTAGATGATAATTTGTTTAGAACTAGGACAGAGAAATTTATAACTGACTTTTTCAGACATAACATAGGTACAGATCCCGTATTGTATGGGACACTTTTAAGTGTGCCTTTGAGGCATGCAATTCAGTACTCATCTATAAACAAAAAGCAATTTAGATCAAAAGAGTCCATATTAACAAAAGAAATTGAAGGACTAACAGTACAGTTTGATAGAAAAAACTGTACCATAGAGGCACAGAATAAGTTAGAGGAAAAACAAAATAAATGGAGGAACTTATTCAAGAAAGATCCAGTGTAATAAATTATAAAAATAAAGCGAACTGAATGAATATGGGAACAATGCACCAAATTATTTTCAATATTCCAAGCACCACCCTCCTTTGAAGCTTTCCAGTCTGTTATTCGAACTCAATCAGCATGACAGAGTGATCTCCAGCCTTGTCCTCGTCAACACTCACACCTGTGTTAACGAGAGAATCACTGACATGATGTCAGTGGTCCTTTTGTGGCAGGGCTGAAATGCAGTGGAAATGTTTTTGGGGGATTCAGTTCATTTGCATGGCAAAGAGGGACTTTGCAATTAATTGCAATTCATAACATTCTGGAGTATATGCAAATTGCCATCATACAAACTGAGGCAGCAGACTTTGTGAAAATGTATTATTGTGTCATTCTCAAAACTTTTGGCCACGACTGTACAGTGAGCACCATAATTCATTGGACAGTGACCATTTTTTTGTTGATATTTTGGTCCTGTACTCTAGCACTTTGAGTTTGAAAGGATACAATGACAATGAGGGTGAAGTGCAGACTGTCAACTTTAATTTGAGGGTATTTCATACATATCGATGACCGTTAGAAATTCTAGAAGCTTTTGTACATAGTCCCCCATTTTCGGGCATCAAAAAAACATTGGACAGTTTAACATAATATAGAATAAAGTAATCATTGATAATATTTGTCGCATATCCTTTGCATGCAATGACTGCTTGAAGTCTGCATGCATCGACATCACCAGACGCTGGGTATCTTCCCTGGTGATGCTCTGCCAGACCTTACTGCAGCCATCTTTAGTTCCTGCTTGTTTCGAGGACTTATTGCCTTCAGTCTCCTCTTCAGCATGTAAAATGCATGTTCATTGGATTCAGATCCGGTGATTGACTCGGCCAGTCAAGGATTTTCCACTTTTTGTTTATGTATATATGTGTGTATATATACACACATACATACATACATACATACCACACACACCTTATATATATATAATATATATATATACACTGCTCAAAAAAATTAAGTGAACACTTAAACAACACAATGTAACTCCAAGTCAATCACACTTCTGTGAAATCAAACTGTCCACTTAGGAAGCAACACTGATTGACAATAAATGTCACATGCTGTTGTGCAAATGGAATAGACAACAGGGAAATTATAGGCAATTAGCAAGACACCCCCAATAAAGGAGTGGTTCTGCAGGTGGTTGACCACAGACCACTTCTCAGTTCCTATGCTTCCTGGCTGATGTTTTGGTCACTTTTGAATGCTGGCGGTGCTTTCACTCTAGTGTAGCATGAGACGGAGTCTACAACCCACACAAGTGGCTCAGGTAGTACAGCTCATCCAGGATGGCACATCAATGCGAGCTGTGGCAAGAAGGTTTGCTGTGTCTGTCAGCGTAGTGTCCAGAGCATGGAGCGTACCAGGAGACAGGCCAGTACATCAGGAGACGTGGAGGGCCGTAGGAGGGCAACACCCAGCAGCAGGACGCTACCTCCGCCTTTGTGCAAGGTGGAGCACTGCCAGAGCCCTGCAAAATGACCTCCAGCAGGGCACCAAATGTGCATGTGTCTGCTCAAACGGTCAGAAACAGACTCCATGAGGGTGGTATGAGGGCCCGACGTCCACAGGTGGGGTGTGGCTTACAGCCCAACACCGTGCAGGACGTTTGGCATTTGCCAGAGAACACCAAGATTGGCAAATTCGCCACTGGCGCCCTGTGCTCTTCACAGTGAAGGCAGGTTCACACTGAGCACATGTGACAGAGTCTAGAGACGCCGTGGAGAACGTTCTGCTGCCTGCAACATCCTCCAGCATGACCGGTTTGGCGTGGGTCAGTCATGGTGTGGGGTGGCATTTCTTTGTGGGCCGCACAGCCCTCCATGTGCTCGCCCAGAGGTAGCCTGACTGCATTAGGTTTACCAGATAGATCCTCAGACCCCTTGTGAGACCATATGCTGACACATGCACATTTGTGGCCTGCTGGAGGTCATTTTGCATATATATATATATATATATATATATATATACATACACACACGTACATACATACAAATGCAAATATTCTTTGTTTTCACCTTCTGTTTCTATTTTAGAACTCGCTTTCCCAGTTCCAGATTCCGCACCACCACAGCCTCAAACTGGCTAAATTCCCAACGAACCCTTATACTTATTTCACGGTCACCTAATCGTCGCCAGTTTACAATTGGCTCATTCATCCCCCTCCTCTCCCTGTAACTATTCCCTGGGTTGTTGCTGTAAATGAGAATGTGTTCTCAGTCAATTTACCTGGTAAAATAAGGGTAAAATAAATAATATTTTAAAAGTGAAGCACTTCAATGCGTGTCATTCATCCCATCGTATAGGCTATCATGATTATGTAGCCTGGTCTTTAATTATTTGTTACTTTAATTTTTTATAATTTTTTTTACTTAACACTTTTATTAAAACTGCGTTGTTGGTTAGGGGCGTGTAAGTAAGCATTTCACTGCAATACCTGTTGTATTCGGCGCATGTGAATTAACATTGGATTTGAAATGTTTAAATAATTAACGTAAGAGTAGGCATAGGCTATATATTTTTTAATTAAACATACGATAACAATGTGTATGATTATTTAATTGTAATAATGTCCTTTATCCTTATTAGGCTATTAGCACAGGCTACAGTAGATGTGTACATAATCATCAGCAGCATTCTATTTCATTCAATAAGTCATCTGAGTTTGACATTTAGGCTTTAGAAATATTGTGTTAAAACTATAACCTATTACAGTAAAACAAAAGGTGAAAAGAAAAATTCAAAATAAAACGTGTATTATTTGGAAATTTTGTAAAAGTTATTGTTAGAAAGTAGTTTTTGGCCTTTAATAAACATGGATTTGCTATTTTGAGGATATATTCCATTGTGGGTGTCAATATAAAATGACGGCCATATTTGCCGATGCCGCTTTTCTGTAAACAAAGTGTCTGAATTCCAAGACGATTTTTCTCTCTTTAATTTGTTTCTGGAAATGTCTTACAAGCCCGATATTTAGTCTAGACTCTGTTTTGTCAGGTGTAAAATTCGATATTGTAATGAATACCTGGGGAACGCCGGTGACTGTAGTTTTCCCCCCAGTTATATACAGTATATATAGGGTCTGATCCTGAGAGCTGATTTATATCCGCCATTATTAGGCTACTAATCATAGCTAAAACCCTTTCCCTGTGCATCCGTAAAGGTAAGAATTATGTTGTTCACTCGTCTACCTAAACAGAACACGCGCATTCTATTGTCGGATTTTCTGTCAGGCTGGATGCTGTAACAACGTATACAGACAATTTATCACTTTGGCTACTTTATTCTACCCATACGGTTCCATGATTGTTTCCCCATGCCTATTGATTGATTGGGAAGTGGACGGTTCTTTGACTCTTATGACACCCAGTGTTCGCTGAACCAAATTGCATCTCATCCCCCATACAACCTACTATGATAGGCAACATTAATTAATTAGACAGACCTTGTATTTCAAGATAAAATTTACAAAAGTAATGCAGCATACCCATTGAAACAATACCTTAAATAAAAATAGAATAAAACTACGCAAATGTTTCAGCCACTTATTCCTGGTCAATTTCAAATTATTAATTCCAAATCAATTTCATAATGCATATCGTATTATTACTGAAATCACCAGTAAACATATATTAAATGTAGCATATGGTATATTATATATAATTGTATTTTTTCCCCTCCAACAGTTGAGGTTGTTCACTCTTCTTCAACAAGCATATCAACACCGCAATCTTACAAGCCAGTAGTGAATGACTATGGACCATCTTTGGGATTTTCACAGGTAAAGACTGAAATTGTCAAATGTTCTAGATGACAACAATCATTATCTAATGTGATAGATTATACCACACATTTTAAATGCTGCGAAATGTATATTTTTTTTTTGCAGCACAACGCATGAGTGTCCATAAAACGGATTTCTGATATAATTTCAGTTGGTGACTAACGACTAACGGACATAAATCACACTGTTTCATTTGCAAACCATTCTTTCATTGTATCACAGAGTTCAAGTGGAAGTCAAGTGCCTCAGAGTAAATATGCAGAATTGCTAGCCATTATTGGAGAGGCAAGGGGATAAGACCAATTTATTAATGGAGAGACTAAAGCAAGGTGTGTACTTGCCTTGCCCATTCATGTACTGTAATGCAAGAGCCTTCAAGTCCATTCACAAACGTACCTACTGTGCGGAGGGAAAGCCCAGACACTGTTTAAATGTTAATCTTCACTTGCAATATGGTTTAATCCTCACTTGTGGATGGGATTTTTTTTAAACTCAACTTAATTGTCATCCAAAAATAACGTAAACACATTTTTGATGTTAATGCTATGACGTGATGTCGATGCTAATGTTCAGTCCCTGGACAATAAAGTAGACGAGCTCAGGGTGAGGATCTCCTTCCAGAGAGACATCAGGGACTGTAACATACTCTGTTTCACGGAATCATGTCTCTCTCCAGATATACTGACTCCGTCCATACAGCCGGCAGGGTTTTCCATACATCGAGTGGACAGGAAAAAATAACTCTTTGGGAAAAATAAAGGAGAATGTGTATGTTTCATGATTCACTATTGTGGTAACATACAGGAACTCAAGTCCTTTTGTTCTCCCGTTCTGGAATACCTCACTATCAAATGCCGACGCATTACCTCCCGAGAGAATTCTCTTCGGTCATCGTCACGGCCGTGTATATTCCCCTCAAGCTGACACCTCAACGTCTCACAAAGAACTACACTGGACTTTGTGCAAACTGGAAACGGCATATCCTAAGGTTGCATTTATTGTAGCTGGAGACTTTAATAAAGCAAATCTGAGGAAAATGCTACCAAAGTTTTATCAACACATTGACTGCACTACTTGCTCATAAAGAATGACTAGAAGCCCTCCCCAACCCTCCCTTCTGCAAATCAGATCGCACCTCCATTCTGCTCCTCACTTCTTATCGGCAGTAACTTAAACAGGCAGAACCGTGGTAAGGACCTTTTCATGTTGGTCTGACCAATCGGAATCTATGCTTCAAGATTGTTTTGATCATGTGGACTGGGATATGTTCTGGGTTGCCTCTGAGAATAACATTGACATATACACTGACTCGGTGACTGAGTTCATCAGGAAGTGCATAGAGGATGTTGTTCCCACTTTGACGATTAGAACTTATCCAAAGCAAAAACCGTGGATAGATGGCAGCATTCGCACAAAACTGAAAGCGCAAACCACTGCATTTAACCACAGCAAGGTGACTGGGAACATGGACGAGAACAAACAGTCCAGCTATGCCCTGCGTAAGGCAATCAAACAAGCAAAACGTCAGTACAGAGAAAAAGTGGAGTCACAATTCAACGGCTCAGGCACGGGACTGATGAGGCAGGGACTCCAGATAATCACGGATTATAAAGGGAAAACCAGCCACATCGCGGACACAGATGCCTTGCTCCTGGACAAGCTAAACACTTTCTTTGCCGGCTTTGAAGAAAACACAGTGCCGCCGACACGGGCCACCACCGCTCACGAGGACTGTGAGCTCTCGTTCTCTGTGGCTGATGTGAGTAAGACATTTTAAATGTGTTAACCCTCGCAAGGCTGCCAGTCCAGACAGCATCCCAACTTGTGTCCTCAGAGCATATGCAGACCAGCTGGCTGGAGTGTTTACAGACATATTCAATCTCTCCCTATTCCAGTCTGTTGTCCCCACTTGCTTCAAGATGTCCACCGTTGTTCCTGTAACCAAGAAAGCAAAGGTAACTGAACTAAAAGACTATTGCCCCGTAGCACTAGTTAAGGATCATATCACCTCCACCTTTCCTGACATCCTAGACCAGGGGTGGGCAACTCCAGTCCTCGGGGGCCTAATTGGTGTCACACTTTTTCTCCATCCCTAGCAAACACAGCTGATTAATCAAATTGCACTCTAAACAGAAAATGATTAGGTGATTATTGGAGTCAGGTGTGTTAGCTGGGGCTGGGGCAAAACTGTGACACCAATCAGGCCCTCAAGGACTGGAATTGCTCACCCCTGTCCTAGACACACTACAATTTGCATACCGCCCCAACAGATCCATGGATGACACAATCACCATCGCTATGCACACTGCCCTATTCCATCTAGACAAGCGGAATACCTACAGTTGAAGTCGGAAGTTTACATACACTTAGGTTGGAGTCATTAAAACTTGATTTTCAACCACTCCACAAATTTCTTGTTAACAAACTATAGTTTTGACAAGTCGGTTAGGACATCTACTTTGTGCATGACACAAGTCATTTTTCCAACAATTGTTTACGGACAGATTATTTCACTTATAATTCACTGTATCACAATTCCAGTGGATCAGAAGTTTACATACACTAAATTGACTGTGCCTTTTAAACAGCTTGGAAAATTCCATAAAACGATATCATGGCTTTAGAAGCTTCTGATAGGCTAATTGACATCATATGAGTCAATTGGAGGTGTACCTGTGGATGTATTTCAAGGCCTACCTTCAAACTCAGTGCCTCTTTGCTTGACATCATGGGAAAATCAAAAGAAATCAGCCAAGACCTCAGAAAAAAAAATGGTAGACTTCCACAAGTCTGGTTCATCCTTGGGAGCAATTTCCAAAGGCCTGAAGGTACCACGTTCATCTGTACAAACAATAGTACGCAAGTATAAACACCATGGACCCACGCAGCCGTCATACTGCTCAGGAAGGAGACACGTTCTGTCTCCTAGAGATTAACGTACTTTGGTGTGAAAAGTGCAAATCAATCCCAGAACAACAGCAAAGGACCTTGTGAAGATGCTGGAGGAAACGGGTACAAAAGTATCTATATCCACAGTAAAACGAGTCCTATATCGACATAACCTGAAAGGCCGCTCAGCAAGGAAGAAGCCACTGCTCCAAAACCGCCATTTAAAAAAGCCAAACTACGGTTTGCAACTGCACATGGGGACAAAGATCATACTTTTTGGAGAAATGTCCTTGGTCTGAGGAAACAAAAATAGAACTGTTTGGCCATAATGACCATCGTTATGTTCGGAGGAAAAAGGGGGAGCTTGCAAGCCGAAGAACACCATCCCAACCGTGAAGCACGGGGGTGGCAGCATCATGTTGTGGTGGTGCTTTGCTGCAGGAGAGACTGGAGTGCTTCACAAAATAGATGGCATCATGAGGTTGGAAAATTATGTGGATATATTGAAGCAACATCTCAAGACATCAGTCAGGAAGTTAAAGCTTGGTCGCAAATGGGTCTTCCAAATGGACAATGACCCCAAGCATACTTCCAAAGTTGTGGCAAAATAGCTTAAGGACAACAAAGTCAAGGTATTGGAGTGACCATCAAAGCCCTGACCTCAATCCCATAGAAGATTTGTGGGAAAAATTGAAAAAGCGTGTGCGAGCAAGGAGGCCTACAAACCTGACTCAGTTACACCAGCTCTGTCAGGAGGAACGGGCCAAAATTCACACAACTTATTGTGGGAAGCTTGTGGAAGGCTACCCAAAACGTTTGACCCAGGTTAAACAATTTAAAGGCAAAGCTACCAAATACTAATTGAGTGTATGCAAACTTCTGACCCACTGGGAATGTGATGAAAGAAATAAAAGCTTAAATAAATAATTCTCTCTACTATTATTCTGACATTTCACATTCTTAAAATAAAGTGGTGATCCTAACTGACCTAAGACAGGGAATTTTATTTGGATTAAATGTCAGGAATTGTGAAAAACTGAGTTTAAATGTATTTGGCTAAGGTGTATGTAAACTTCTGACTTCAACTGTATGTAAGAACTACAGCTCAGCCTTCAACACCATAGTGCCCTCAAAGCTCATCACTAAACTCAGGGCTATGGCTCTGAACCCTGCCCTGTGCAACTGGGTCCTGGACTTCCTGACGGGCCAACCCCAGGGTGGTGAAGGTAGGCAACAACACCTCCGCTACGCTGATCCTTAACACGTGGGCCCCACAAGGGGGCTCGATGTTCACCCATGACAGCATGGCCACGCACGTCTCCAACTCAATCGTCAAGTTTACAAAATACAGAAGTTCCTCGGCACATCACGGACAACCTGAAATGGTCCATCCACTCAGACAGTTTGGTGAAGAAAGCACGACAGCGCCTCTTCATCCTCAGGAGGCTGAAGAAATGTGGCTTGGCCCCTAAGACTCTCACAAACTTCTACAGATGCACCATTGTCGAGCTGTATCACTGCCTGGTACGGCAACTGGACCGTCCGCAACCGCAAGGCTCTTCAGAGGGTGGTGCGGTCAGCCCAACGTATCACCGGAGGCACACTGCCTGCCCTTCAGGACATCTACATCACCCGTTGTCACAGGATGGCCAAGAAGATCATCAAGGATCTCAGCCACCCGAGCCACGACCTGTTCACCCCACTACCATCTAGAAGGCGGAGACAGTACAGATGCATCAAAGCTGGGACCGATATACTGAAAATCAGCTTCAATCTCTAGGCCATCAGACTGTGAAATAGTCACCACTAGCCGGCCTCCATCCAGTACCCTGCCCTGAACTTTAGTCACTGTTACTAGCCGGCTACCACCCGGTACTCAACCCTGCACCTAGAGACTGTTGCCCTATGTACATAGTGATTGATCACTGGTCACTTTAATCAAATCAAATTGTATTAGTCACATGTGCCGAATACAACAGGTGTAGACCTTAGTGAAATGCTTACTTACGAGATCCTAACCAACAATGCAGTTTTAAAAAATACGGATAAGAATAAGAAATAAAAGTAACAAGTAATTAAAGAGCAGCAGTAAAATAACAATAGCGAGACTATATACAGGGGGGTACCTGTTGAGGTAATATGTACATGTAGGTAGAGTTATTAAAGTGACTATGCATAGATGATAACAACAGAGAATTGCAGCAGTGTAAAAGAGGAGAGGGGGGGGGGGCAATGCAAATAGTCTGGATAGCTAGTTGATTAGGATGTTCAGGAGTCTTATGGCTTGCGGGTAGAAGCTGTTTAGAAGCCTCTTGGACCTAGACTTGGTGCTCCGGTACCGCTTGTCGCGTGGAAGCAGAGAGAACAGTCTATGACTAGGGTGGCTGGAGTCTTTGACAATTTTTATGGCCTTTCCTTCCTATAGAGGTCCTGGATGGCAGGAAGCTTGGTCCCAGTGATGTACTGGGCCATTCACACTACCCTCTGTAGTGCCTTGGGGTTGGAGGCCGATCAGTTGCCATACCAGGCAGTGATGCAACCTGTCAGGATGCTCTCGATGGTGCAGCTGTAGAACCTTTTGAGGATCTGAGGACCCATGCCAAATCTTTTCAGTCTCCTGAGGGGGAATAGGTTTTGTCGTGCCCTCTTCACGACTGTCTTGGTGTGCTTGGACCATGTTAGTTTGTTGGTGATGTGGACACCAAGGAACTTGACGCTCTCAACCTGCTCCACTGCAGCCTCGTCGATGAGAATGGGGCCGTGCTCGGTCCTCTTTTTCCTGTCGTCCACAATCATCTCCTTTGTCTTGATCACGTTGAGGGAGAAGTTGTTGTCATGGCACCACACGGCCAGGTCTCTGACCTCCCTATAGGCTGTCTCGTCATTGTCGCTGATCAGGCCTACCACTGTTGTGTCATCTGCAAACTTGATGATGGTGTTGGAGTCGTGCCTGGCCGTGCAGTCATGAGTAAACAGGGAGTACAGGAGGGGACTGAACATGCACCCCTGAGCGGCCCCTGTGTTGAGGATCAGCGTGGCGAATGTGTTGTTACCTACCCTTACCACCTGGGGGCGGCCCGTCAGGAAGTGCAGGATCCAGTTGCAGAGGGAGGTGTTTAATCCCAGGGTCCTTAGCTTAGTGATGAGCTTTGAGGGCACTATGGTGTTGAACGCTGAGCTGTAGTTAATGAATAGCATTCTCACAGGTGTTCCTTTTGTTCAGGTGGGAAAGGGCAGTGTGGAGTGCAATAGAGATTGCATCATCTGTGGATCTGTTGAGGAGTGGGTCTAGGAGTGGGTCTAGGGTTTCTGGGATAATGGTGTTTATGTGAGCCATGAACAGCCTTCAAGCACTTCATGGCTACAGACGTGAGTGCTACGGGTCGGTAGTCATTTAGGCAGGTTACCTTAGTGTTCTTGGGCACAGGCACTATGGTGGTCTGCTTAAAACATGTTGGTATTACAGACTCGGACAGGGAGTGGTTGAAAATGTCAGTGAACACACTTGCCAGTTGGTCAGCGCATGCTTGCAGTACACGTCCTGGTAATTCGTCTGTCCTTGTGATGTTGACCTGTTTAAAGGTCTTACTCACATCGGCTGCAGAGAGCGTGATCACACAGTCTTCCGAAACAACTGGTGCTCTCATGCATGTTTCAGTGTTATTTGTCTCAAAGCAAGCATAGAAGTAGTTTAGCTCGTCTGGTAGGCTCGTGTCACTGGGCAGCTCTCGGCTCTGCTTCCTTTTGTAGTCTGTAATGGTTTACAAGCCCTGCCACATCCGACGAGCGTCACCGCCGGTGTAGTACGATTCGATCTTAGTCCTGTATTGACCCTTTGCCTGTTTTGATGGTTCGTCGGAGGGCATAGCGGGATTTCTTATAAGCTTCTGGGTTAGTCCCGCTCCTTGAAAGAGGCAGCTTTAGCCTTTAGCTCCGTGTGTCCGTTGCCTGTAATCCATGGCTTCTGGTTGGGGTATGTACGTACAGTCACTGTGGGGACAACGTCATCGATGCACTTATTGATGAAGCCAATAACTGTGGTGTACTCCTCAATGCCATCGGAGGAATCCCGGAACATTTTCCAGTCTGTGCTAGCAAAACAATCCTGTAGCTTAGCATCTGCTTCATCTGACCACTTTTTTATTGATCTAGTCACTGGTGCTTCCTGCTTTAATTTTTGCTTGTAAGCAGGAATCAGGAGAATAGAATTATGGTCAGATTTGCCAAATGGAGGGCAAGGGAGAGCTTTGTATGCGTCTCTGTGTGTGGAGTAAAGGTGGTCCAGAGTTTTTTCCCCTCTGGTTGCACATGTGACATGCTGATAGAAATTTGGTAAAACGGATTTAAGTTTCCCTGCATTAAAGTCCTCGGCTACAAGGAGCTCCGTCTCTGGGTGAGCGTTTTCCTGTTTGCTTATGGCAGAATACAGCTCATTTAATGCTGTGTTAGAGCCGTCTGTGGTGGTATGTAAACAGCTACAAAAAATACAGATAAACTCTCTAGGTATATAGTGTGGTCTACAGCTGATCATTTAAAAAAATAAAAAATAATCACCTTTATTTAACCAGGTAGGCCAGTTGAGAACAAGTTCTCATTTACAACTGCGACCTGGCTAAGATAAAGCAAAGCAGTTCGACGAAGACAACAGAGTTACACATGTTGTAAACAAACATAGTCAATAACACAATAGAAAAATCTAGATACAGTGTGTGCAAATGTAGAAAGATTAGGGAGGTATGGCAATAAATAGGCCATAGTGGCGAAATAATTACAATTTAGCATTAACACTGGAGTGATAGATATGCAGATGATGTGCAAGTAGAGATACTGGGGTGCAAAAGAGCAAAAATAAATAACAATATGGGGATGAGGTCGTTGGATGGGCTATTTACAGATGGGTTGTGTACAGGTGCAGTGATCGGTAAGCTGCTCTGACTGCTGATGCTTGAAGTTAGTGAAGGAGATGTAAGTCTCCAGCTTCAGTGATTTTTGCAATTCGTTCCAGTCATTGGCAGGAGAGAACTGGAAGAAAAGGCGGCCAAAGAGGTGTTGGCTTTGGGGATGACCAGTGAAATATACCTGCTGGAGCACGTGCTACGGGTGGGTGTTGTTATGGTGACCAGTGAGCTGAGATAAGGTGGGGCTTTACCTAGCAGAGACTTATAGATGATCTGGAGCCAGTGGGTTTGTCGATGAATATGAAGTGAGGGCCAGCCAACGAGAGCATACAGGTCGCAGTGGTGGGTAGTATATGGGGCTTTGGTGACAATACGGATGGCACTGTGATAGACTACATCCAATTTGCTGAGTAGAGTGTTGGAGGCTATTTTGTAAATGACATCGCCAAAGTCAAGGATCGGTAGTCAGTTTTACGATGGTATGTTTGGCAGCATGAGTGAAGGATGCTTTGTTGCGAAATAGGAAGCCGTTTCTAGATTTCGTTTTGGATTGGAGATGCTTAATCTGACTCTGGAAGGAGAGTTTACAGTCTAACCAGACACCTCGGTATTTGTAGTTGTCCACATATTCTAAGTCAGAATCGTCCAGAGTACTGATGCTGGACGGGCGGGCGGGTGCGGGCAGCGATCGGTTGAAGAGCATGCATTTAGTTTTACTAGCATTTAAGAGCAGTTGGAGGCCACGGAAGGAGTGTTGTATGTCATTGAAGCTCATTTGGAGGTTTGTTAACACTGTCCAAAGAAGAGCCAGAAGTATACAGAATGGTGTCGTCTGCATAGAGGTGGATCAGAGAATCACCAGCAGCAAGAGCGACATCATTGATATATACAGAGAAAAGAGTCGGCCTGATAATTGAACCCTGTGGCACCCCCATAGAGACTGCCAGAGGTCCGGACAACAGGCCCTCCGATTTGACACACTGAACTCTGAGAAGTAGGTGGTGAACCAGGCGAGGCAGTCATTTGAGAAACCAAGGCTGTTGAGTCTGCCCATAAGAATGCGGTGATTGACAGAGTTGAAAGTCTTGGCCAGGTACTGTCTTTATCGATGGCGGTTATGATATCGTTTAGGACCTTGAGCGTGGCTGAGGTGCACCCATGACCAGCTCAGAAACCAGATTGCATAGCGGAGAAGGTACAGTGGGATTCGAAATGGACGGTGATCTGTTTGTTAACTTGGCTTTCGAAGACCTTAGAAAGGCAGGGTAGGATAGATATGTCTGTAGCAGTTTGGGTCAAGAGTGTCCCCCCCTTTGAAGAGGGGGATGACTGCGGCAGCTTTCCAATCTTTGGGGATCTCAGACGATATGAAAGAGAGGTTGAACAGGCTAGTAATAGGGGTTGCGACAATTGCGGCGGATCATTTTAGAGAGTCCAGTTTGTCCAGCCCAGCTGATTTGTAGGGGTCCAGATTTTGCAGCTCTTTCAGAACATCAGCTACATTTGGTGTAAGGAGAAACAGGGGGGGGGCTTGGGGCAAGTTGCTGTGGGGTGGCAGAGCTGTTGACCGGGGTAGGGGTAGCCAGGTGGAAAGCATGGCCAGTTGTAGAAAAATGCTTATTGAAATTCTCGATTATCGTAGATTAATCGGTGGTGACAGTGTTTCCTAGCCTCATTGCAGTGGGCAGCTGGGAGGAGGTGCTGTTATTCTCCATGGACTTTACAGTGTCCTAAAACTTTGGGAATTTGTGCTACAGGATGCTAATTTCTTTTTGAAAAAGCTAGCCTTTGCTTTCCTAACTAACTGTGTATATTGGTTCCTAACTTCCCTGAAAAATTGCATATGCGCGGGACTATTCGATGCAATGCAGTACGCCACAGGATGTTTTTGTGCTCGTCAAGGGCATTCAAGGCGGAGTGAACCAAAGGCTATATCTGTTCTTAGTTCAAAATGTTTTGAATGGGGCATGCTATTTAAGATGGTGAGGAAAGCACTTTTAAAGAATAACCAGGCATCCTCTACTGACGGGATGAGGTCAAATATCCTTCCAGGATACCCGGTCCAGGTCGATTAGAAAGGCCTGCTTGCTGAAGTGTAGCCTGCGTTTGACGTGATGAGGCGTGGTCGTTTGACCGCGGACCCATTACGGACGCAGGCAATGAGGCAGGGATCACTGAGATCCTGGTTGAAGACAGCAGAGGTGTATTTAGAGGGCAAGTTGGTAGGATGATATCTATGAGGGTGCCCGTGTTTACGGAATGGATTTAGGGTTGTACCTGGTAGGTTCCTTGATCATTTGTGTGAGATTGAGGGCATCTAGCTTAGATTGTAGGATGGCCGGGGTGTTAAGCATATCCCAGTTTTAGTCACCTAACAGTACGAACTCTGAAGATAGATGGGGGGGGCAATCAATTCACATATGGTGTCCAGGGCACAGCTGGGGGCCGAAGGGGGTCTATAACAAGCGGCAACAGTGAGAGACATTTCTGAAGGTTCACTTACTGTTAGCTGTTTTACCATAGATTCACAGTTTTTTGCCGTAACAGTGTTGTCTCGTGTGTTCATAACCATGTTGTTATAACAATTCAATAATGATGAGACGGAAGACAGGAATCAGTTCAACCATTTATCTAAAACGTGCTCGGTCTACAACACATACAACCCCCATGATGCTCTGTGGCACAACCCCAATACAACTTCAAGACAATGTTTTTATTTTTATTCCCTCTCGAGTTTCCATTAGCTTATGAACTGTCGCCGTAGTTCAGGTAAATGTGCAACACAAAATACATAGGTGGAAACCTGTTAAAGGCGCACAACAAGTATATATTTTGTATTGGTAAAATTTGTTCTCTGTGATATGAATGTTCCAAAGGTTTCCAAACGCGTATCACAAGCAGGGATAATTCATGTTTCTAAACATTTAAACAGAGCATCAGGACTGTAGTACACATTGGCCCAGCAGTGGTCCATATGTTTCACTGAAAACAATAGGGAAGGCTGTATGCCTCCTTGGGTTCTCGCGATCTAGTACTTGCCGTGTGAAATCTACTATGCACCATTGGGGTCTGTAAAGTTATAATTTGACGTTTCATGGACTCAAGAACTTAAGTGTGTTTTTATCTTTTATTTTTCATTTGAAGGTATCATTCACGCCAGGGGGCTTATACGTGAATTCTTGGCAGAAACCGAGAGAAATGCAAGGCTCTAACAAGCAAGGTGCAAACAAAGTTATTGGATTGAATTGGACCAACTCTCCAGTCTGAAGATCAAAGACTCAAAAGACCTTTGATTTTATTGGTCCAATAAAAGTATCTTAGACAGATTGATGACAATATAATTGATTTCAATAGGTGCTCTGTATTTACAATACAGATCACGATGAGGTAGGACATATTTGTTGATCAGACTAAATGTTATGTTCATGCATACTTTTCATCCCCTGTCATCCCCTGGTTTGGAGTCTGTCATCAGTGCCTCTTTGAAAAGTCTCTTCTTCTCCAAATTCTCATTTGCCTTTTTCCTCTTGTCTTGTTTCCTCTGTATAGACTCCTTCTTATTCTTCAGAATGTCGCTCTCTTCTCCCTTGTAGGTGACCTCAAGCTTCTCCCTCATTATCTGCCGAGCTCTTTTGCGGTTTGTTTCCACCGATCTGGTTTGATGGCACTGAATTATGAGAGAGGAGTTAGCAATAAAAATGTACAGATTACGGTACCTCCTAAACAAGTGTCTAATGCTGATTGAGCGTGAGGGAGCACCTCAGTTTTTTCAATTTGAGAATACACAGAAAATGTATTCTGATCAATTCTAAATAAATTATTTAATTACCACAAATTCCATGAAAAACAATAGAATGACAATCCAAATAAATTCGTAGTCTATAGCAGCCTAGAGGCAGGTAAATGGTGGCTTCTTCCCTGTCTTCTCTCTGGCGGTGGTGAGAATGATGAACTGTAGGCTACATGTGTGTACTGCGGAGGCCCGTTGGAGGCTTGACAACTTTGGCCAATAAGATTTTTTTTTTTATAATTCAGCTGTGTCTGCCTTGATGTTCATAAATCTCCACCAACCCTCTCTTGCGCAGTCGAACCCAGAACGATATGTGACCACTTGGTTACGGTGACACCGTTCTGCCGAGGACACCCAAAACAGAGTGGCCACTGCAAAGCCCAAGAGCCTGACCACCTCTGGAAGTTGCTGAAACCCTGCTTGGGATATTTAGCCTATATTGACTATTGGTTGAGATGCAGGGCCCGTTCTACCTTGTTATGTCAGGGTGGGAAATTGGAAATGTGAATTTTGGACAAATTGGAGGTAATAATGCATTTAAGTTATAGTTTATTGAGATGCATGAAAACACCACATCAAAAGCTTGATTTTATGATTGTTTCTGAAGGTGGAAACCTATAAGGCCTGAGGTCTGTGGCAAGAGAATTTAGTTCCTCCATGGAATTGCTCGGTTTTGTTACTTTTTGTTACTATTTGAATTGACAAGCTCCGGTATCTGAGAAATGTTTGATTCAATATTTCCACGACACAAGCTAACTTGTTATCTATACTGGTTGTTAACTTGCATAACTGGATAATATTTACAGTGGGTGAGCTTCATTCCTGACAGGCTGATCAGATTAAATTTCAGCCTTTGAGGCTGATAAATCAGGATGCTGCTTTGTAGGCGGTTTCATAGTTCAGGCTCCTTGCAGGCATATTAGCTGTGAAAGTGCTTTAGAGGCAGATGCATATCTGATCCAAGGGGTGAGCTCTATTCCTGGCAGGCTGATCTGATTCAATAGCAGCCTCAGAGGCTGATAAAAGAATGCTGCTTTATAGGCTGTTTCATAGGTAAAGCTTCTTGCAGGCATATTAAGTGTCAGTGTGTTATAGGCTATTGAATCGTATCAGCCTGCCAGGAATAGAGCCCACCCAGTCTTGATCATATACATAATGCACTCTGCTAATCTGCCTGCAATGACCTTTACCTATGAAACAGCCTTCAGAGTAGAATCCTGATTTATCAGCCTCTGAGACTGCTATTGAATCTGATCAGCCTGTCAGGAATGGAGCACACCCACTCTGTAAATGTAAATATTATCCATAAAACATGAAGTGTCTCTTACAATTATACACATCAGTTATGCAAGCTAACAACCAGTATATTTAAAATCTACAAGACTTGCCAAGTTACAGTGCTTTCAGAAAGTATTCACACCCCTCGACTTTTTCCACAGTTTGTTGTGTTACAGCCTGAATTTAAAATGGATAAAGTTTTTTTTTTAAATTGTCACTGGCCTACACACAATATCCCATAATGTCAAAGTAGAATGTCTTTTTTTTATGTTTACAAATTAATAACAAATGAAAAGCTGAAACGTCTTGAGTCAATAAGTATTCAACCCCTTTGTTATGGCAAGCCTAAATACATCCAGGAGTAAAAATCTGCTTAACAAGTCATATAATAAGGTGCATGGGTCTCACTGTGTGTGCAATAACAGTTAACATGATTTAAATGATTACCTAATCTCTCTACCCCACACACAATTATCTGTAAGGTCCTTCAGTCGAGCAGTGAATTTCAAACACAGATTCAACCACAAAGACAGGCAAGGTTTTCCAATTAAAAAAAAAAAATGAAGCAGACATTGAATATCCCTTTAAGCATGAAGTTATTAATTATACTTTGGATGGTGTATCAATACACCCAGTCACTACAAAGATACAGGCGTCCTTCCTACTTTAACTCAGTTGCCGGAAAGGAAGGAAACCGCTTTGGGATTTCACCATGAGGCCAACAGTTAGTCACAGAGTTTAATGGCTGTGATAGGAGAAAACTGAGGATGGATCAACAATATTGTAGTTATTCCACAATACTAACCTAACTGACAGAGTGAAAAGAATGAAGCCTGTACATAATTCAAATATTCCAAAACATGGGAGACAGTGCTGCCTGTCAGTCATCATTCAGGGCTTAGCTGCCCAAGAGCTCTTAGCTCAAGGTAAGGGACATTTAGCTTGCTAACATTCTAACTTATAAACTGATGAGCTCCAGAAACACAAATGAATGCATGATGTTAGCATGAAATGTATCATCCCTTAGTGTAGCAATAAATTAAAACAAATGTGCAGATGGACCGTGGGTTCTGCCACCTCAGACATACTGTCAATCTATCATCAATCCGCCCTCTCCTATTTATAGAGTTTATCTCATGATCTCGACAAACCATATTTTGAAAAAGCTACTTTTTATATGTCATGATCATGAGATAAAGTTGTTCACTCACAAACAGTAATTCAAGAAGATTGAAATGCATAGGCTATTCCCATTAAACTGATTGAGATCAATAAAATGATTGCCATGCAGATGCAGTTAGACCCGGTAAAACAAATAATTATCATTCATGATTGACAATGATGATGGTCTATTTTGAAATTAGGTATGCCTAACTTGGTGTTTTAGGGTATAAAAATATAACATTTTCTTGAGACAATATGTGTGGGCATGGGCAGACGTTGCAATTGGAGGATGCATTTTATGCATATTCTATAACAGGGCTCTCAAACCCTATTCCAGGAGAGCTATCCTGTAGGTTTTCATTTCAACCCTAATCTAGCACAGCTGATTCTAATAATTAGATGGTTTATAAAATGATTTTTTTTTTTTTTTTTTTACCGTTATTTTACCAGGTAAGTTGACTGAGAACACGTTCTCATTTGCAGCAACGACCTGGGGAATAGTTACAGGGGAGAGGAGGGGGATGAATGAGCCAATTGTTAGAATCAGGTTTGTTACAACTGGGGTTGGTGTGAAAACATACAAGACAGTAGTGCTCCAGGAACGGAGTTGGAGAGCCCTGTAATGATAGGTTATTCAAAAGGCTACATCTGTCCATACAAACTTTGATTGAGGAAATTAGATCGTAATTTACATTTCTTTTGCGCTCCCTCACCTAAAAAATGAGCACTACACCACTGCTCCTAAAGGGGGCACCTTACCTACCTTTATGGGGGACCTAAAAGACCCCCATACTTCCCAGGAAGAATAGCCTATCAAAAAGTTAATGTATTTCGTGTTGTCCATGTGTAATATTGGTTGTCTTATGGTCATCATGAACTAAAAAAGGCTTAATGTAATATGTTAGTCACCTTAACGACAATGCCAGTTGGGATGTGCCTGAGCACCACACAGTTGCTGGTTTTGTTGGTCGCCTGACCACCAGGTCCTGACCCTCTTACAAACTGCTCGTCCAGCTCGTCTTCATTTAGGACAGGGAGATCAATGTAATCTTTCTTACCGGCGGTCTGAACATGTGCCAAGCTAACGGGTGGCACAGTAAAAAGTGGAGGTCGTCCTGAGGTTCCCCATGTTACCTTCCCCGTCACTTGAAAGATCAGGTTAACGAATAATCTTGACATTTCCCTCCCGAATTACGTGAGAGGGCTCAGTTTGCATTTAGACTAAAAGTGATATCTCTCTTTACAGTGTTTCAATAATGCAGCGGACAAATTTAGGCGAAAATATGATTGTTTACACGTGTAAATACAAAAGAAACAATCACTTCCTCTTCAGCCTCAGCAAATCAAGTTCGCCGTTTACTTTTTTCCCCTCCTGGATTGGTGGCTATGAACCAACAGTGGCACACTATCGCCACCACATGGACTGAAGTATAAGGAGGACCAACACCTGAAGGCTATCATGGCTGTCTGACATGATTTCCTTTCACGATGACCTTTTAATGTATTCTAGAGCATAATCAAATGGTAAAAATGATCTAATTGGGAAAACAGAGTCAGACAACACCCTCCATATGCAACAATTCCTTTACCTTTTCACGATCAAATGTTGGTCTGTGGAAGTAGATTTATCATGTGTGCCGTTTATACAGTGCCTTCAGAAAGTATTCCCCTTGACTTTACCACATTTTGTTGTTTTACACCCGGAATTTAAATTTAATTGGGATTTTATACCCCATAATGTCAAAGCGGAATTTTTTTATTCAACATTTTTACAAATTATTTTAAAAAGAAAAGCTTAAATTACTTCAGTCAGTAATTATTCAATACCTTTGTTATGGCAAGCCTAAATAAGTTCAGGAGTAAAAATGTGCTTAACAAGTCACATAAGTTGCATGGACTCACTCTGTGTGCAATAATAGTGTTTAACATGATTTTTGAATAAATACCTCATCTCTGTACCCCAAACATACAATTCAAACATATTCAACCACAAAGACCAGGGAGGTTTTCCATTGTCTCGCAAAGAAGGGCACCTATTGATTGGTAGATAGAAAAAAATAAAAACTTGAATATCCCTTTGAGCATGGTGAAGTTATTAATTACACTTTGGATGGTGAATCAATACACCCAGTCACTACAAAGATACAGGCATCCTTCATAACTCAGCTGCCGGAGAGGAAGGAAACCGCTCAGGGATTTCACCTTGAGGCCAATGGTGACTTTAAAAAAGTTAGATGTTAATGACTGTGATGAGAGAAAACTGAGGATGGATCAACATTGTAGTTACTCCACAATACTAACCTAATTGACAGAGTGAAAAGAAGGAAGCCTGTACAGAACAAAAATATTCCAAAACATGCATCCTGTTTGCAATAAACAGTAAAGTAAAGTAAAACTGCAAAAAATGTGGCAAAGAAATTATCTTTGTGTCCTGAATACAAAGTTATGTTTGGGGTATATCCAACACAACACATCACTGAGTACCACTCTTCATATTTTCAAGCATGGTGGTGGCTGCATCATGTTATGGCTATGCTTGTCATCGGCAAGGACTAGGGAGTTTTTTTAGGATGAAAAGAAATGGAATAGAGCTAAACACAGGCAAAATCCTAGAGGAAAACCTGGTTCAGGCTGCATTCCAACATACACTGGGAGACAAATTCAACTTACAGTATGACAATAACCTGAAACTCATGCCAAATATACACTGGAGTTGCTTACCAAGATGACATTGAATGTTCCTGAGTGGCCTAGATACAGTTTTGAGTTATAAACGCTTGAAATCCTATGGCAAGACTTGAAAATGTCTGTTTAGCATTGATCAACAACCAAATTGACAGAGCTAGAATTATAAATAAAAAAATTATGAGCAAATATTGTACAATCCAGGTGTGCAAAGCTCTTAGAGACTTAACCAGACAGACTCATAGCTGTAATTGCTGAAAAAGCTGATTCTGAAAAGTATTTACTCAGGGGGTTGAATACTTATCTAAACAAGATTTTTTTTACAAATGTTAGAATTTCTTACACTTTGACATTACAGAGTATTTTGGGTAAATCATTTACAAAAAATTACTACACATATTTTGCAGATGCTGTCGCAGGTGCAGCAAAATGCTTATGTTTCTAGCTCTGGCTCCAATAGTGCAGTAATACCTAACAATACACACAAATCCCCAAAACAATTTAAAAAATAATTGAATTAAGATATATCGAAACAAACAATGTCAGAGTCCAGATTATAAATATACACTGCTCAAAAAAATAAAGGGAACACTTAAACAACACAATGTAACTCCAAGTCAATCACACTTCTGTGAAATCAAACTGTGCACATTTGTGGCCTGCTGGAGGTCATTTTGCAGGGCTCTGGCAGTGCTCCTCCTTGCACAAAGGCGGAGGTAGTGGTCCTGCTGCTGGGTTGTTGCCCTCCTACGGCCTCCTCCACGTCTCCTGATGTACTGGCCTGTCTCCTGGTAGCGCCTCCATGCTCTGGACACTACGCTGACAGACACAGCAAACCTTCTTGCCACAGCTCGCATTGATGTGCCATCCTGGATGAGCTGCACTACCTGAGCCACTTGTGTGGGTTGTAGACTCCGTCTCATGCTACCACTAGAGTGAAAGCACCGCCCCTGCAGAACCACTCCTTTATTGGGGGTGTCTTGCTAATTGCCTATAATTTCCACCTTTTGTCTATTCCATTTGCACAACAGCATGTGAAATTTATTGTCAATGAGTGTTGCTTCCTAAGTGGACAGTTTGATTTCACAGAAGTGTGATTGACTTGGAGTTACATTGTGTTGTTTAAGTGTTCCCTTTATTTTTTGGAGCAGTGTATATACTGTATATACTGAACAAAAATATAAACGCAACATGTAAAGTGTTGGTCCTATGTTTCATGAGCTGAAATTAAAGATCCTCAAAATTTTCCATACGCACAAAAAAGTGTATTTATCTCAAATTGACAACAAATTTTGTTTACATTCCTGTTAGTAATATTTGTCCTTTGCCAAGATAATCTGTAGACCTGACAGGTGTGGCATATCAAAAAGCTGATTAAAGAGCATGATCATTACACAGGTGCACCTTGTGCTGGGGGGCAATAAATGGCCAATCTAAGATGTGCAGTTTTGTCACACAACACAATACTACAGATGTCTCAAGTTTTGAAGGACCGTGTAATTCGCATGCTGACTGCATGAATGTCCACCAGACCTGTTGCCAGAAAATGTAATGTTAATTTCTCTACCATAAGCTGCCTCCAACGTCGTTTTAGAGAATTTGGCAGTACGTCCAACCGGCCTCACAACCGCAGACCACGTGTAACCACGACAGCCCAGGACCTCCACGGTGTCTAAGACCAATGCAATTTTCAAGGTTGATAATGGAGTACTATTCCTTTAGACACCACTAAAAGATTGGAACAGGTGATTCTCAGTTTTGTTTAGAAGGAGCTTGATTCTCCTATCTGTTGCATCCATATTATGTCACACAAGTAAGAAGGTTTCTGTGGGTCTGGCTCATAGACTGTATATATAAAGGTCTGGCTATAAACAATGCAACATGTGACTGCAAGGCCCCATCTTGTTTTAAAGCATACAACATTAAGCGTATAAGGAAAGGACAAAGGAAAAGAGACCACATTTCCAAATATTTCACTTTACTTTATGGTTTCTTTCGGCTTTTAAAAGGATAGTTCACCCATATTCCAAAATTACATCTTTTTTTCCTTACCCTGTATGCAGTCAGAGATATATGGTCATCATCAACTGTAGGCTGGGTTTTCATGGTGCTTCCTGTAGAGCACCACTGTGGAGGTGTCATAATACCAATCAAACCAATAGTTTTTCCACTGTTCATTTTTCCCATAGGGGATTTTAGAAATACTTAAAATAAGGGCTGTGTTTTGTGTAGACTAACCCTGGTGTGACGTTTTAATAACCATGTAAATCTCTCTCGGACAAGTTGACTTTTATCAGTATATTCGGCTCTATTTCGTCTCAGATTCGAAAATGCTAATTAGCGTCAAAGTAGACATCATGCAAAACTACAAATCCCTGCAAGCTCCTGCATGTCATCTCTAGCTGATGTCTTTGCTAACGGGTATTGTGTCAACTTAAAATTTGCAGAAGACAGTTCACATAATTGTCCATTTAAAGAAATGTAGCCTATTTATTAATTACCACTTTAGCTAACATTTGATAGTTAATCCAGAGATTCTTACCTTTGCCTCGATTCAGATCATCATGGCATTTGTAGTTCTTTATGATAGCTACATTAGCAGCTAATTAGCATTTCATTTTTTGAGGGTAAATAAAGGTATATTGATAAAAGACACCTTGTCCTAGAGAGGTTTACACAGTTATCAAAACATCACACCAGGGTAAACCTACACAAAACACAGCCCTTATTTGAAGTGTTTCTAAAATGAATGCTGGAAAAATGATTGGAACCATTTCCTTGTGTGTCCTCTAGGTTTTATGGGTATTTTGAATCATACTGTGATACTCTATACCAATTGAATAGATTTTACATTATTTGAATTTAATGTTAAGCCTTATTTCCCTGTCGTATGCACAACCTACATTTTTCCTTGACATCATTTGATCTTTTCATAAGTATGCATCATATAGAGAGAAATAGTAATGGCATCTTTTTGTATGCAGTAACTCCGCCATGGGTCTTTGTACAAAGCCTATTGGGAAATTAATGGTGTTTTTGGATTAACGCCGAAAATAAGGACTGTGGTAAACACAGGCTTAGGAGATGTTCTCTTATGAGATAATCTTCATCAGGTAATGTCACTTTTTGTGAATTTTTAAGCATTTATGTAATTAAAAAAAGCACATAAAGAACATAAAAGCTTCATAATGCATAAAGCTCATGTTAACTGACTGATATTATCTCATATATCAAAACGCATAGGATCTCCTAAACCTGTGTTAACCTCAGACTTCATTTTCCGGCGTTTTTCCTTAAACCCTATTCTTTCCCCATTAATTTTCCCCATAGGAATGGCTGAACGAACCAGAGGTAACTCATTTCCGTTTGCGGAAATGCACGAGCATTTGGCCAACAGGGGGCGCAATCCCTTTGGCCTGAGCGCGAGAGGGAAGCAAATTCATAGTTGTGGTTCACGTTCACGTATGTAGCAAACAAGACTAGAGGCAACCCTCAGAAGTTCAGGATTGCGAGTATCTTCACCATATTGTCGCAATACTCATGATTCAAGAGGATTTACGGACTTCGGTTTTATCGGTGTTTGAATCCAGAGCGTCTCTTTCGCTCGAGCGGTAACTGAAGTGATGAAGGCAACTCGCGTGTGAATTACTACTGGATACAATAACGTTTCAGTAGCCTACATGGATTTTTGTCGTTTGTCATAACTTGACTCCGCTTTTTATCGGTTTACTACCATACAGTTTATGGCCAACGTAGTTATTTGTTCAAGGAAATGTGAGGACTCGGATGCAGCTCAAGAAAGATGATGACCTGAGGCTGTCCCTAATTCATGTTTACATGAAGTAGTTCAACTATCAAACGTCCTCAAGACAACGGAAAGGAAACGGACTAAATTAATTGTGGGCTACATTGTAACATTTCAAGCTGGCATGTAATGTCACTTTTTATTTTCTATGTCTGCTGAGTATCCCACAGAGGAACCAAAACGCGCTCGTGACCGAAAGAGGGAACGGCCAATTAACTTTGATTTTGGGTGAGTCCTAGACAGTATTCTATTTCAGCGCATCCTTTTTATGCATGTGATGAGCATTGCGAGCCATCAATTTGTGATTACCCTGCCGCGATGTTGCTAGGTAACTGACTTGTGTAAAGATTGTGAGTTCACTTTGGGTCACAGTGAAAAGCTTGGAACAATTTCAATAATTTCCTCCACAGACAGCAGCAATGGAGGAAATTCAAGGAAATCATGCTTGATTCCCTTGACTTGTTACATTGTTACCACTATCAACAATCTCTTTATCAGCACACAAGAGATAAATTAATGCAGGAGAGAGTTAGTCAACAACTCTGGATTTGTTGTATGCTGTTGAAAAGAGATGCATTATAACACTAAAAACAGTTCCCTATGTCTGGTTTTTGGGGATTACTTGTTGCCATTGAGTGATTTACAAATGAGCCTGTTTGGGCAACTTTTATATTGTCGCCTTAGCCTGTCACTTGTAGCATGCTTGTTATAAATCTGAAGATTGGGAAATTGGGATACCTAGTCAGTTATACAACTGAATTCCTTCAACTGAAATGTGTCTTCCGCATTTAACCCAACCCCTCTGAATGAGAGAGGTGCGGGGTGCTGCCTTAATCGACGTCTTCGGCGCCCGGGGAACAGTGGGTTACTGGCCCAACGCTCCAACCACGAGTACCATGTTGCAACATACTGTATGTACCTTTCCACTGTACCTTTCCTTTCTTGAGGTATCTGCAGTTACGGATTCAGTACTGATTCATCATGCAAGTGCATACCTTAGCCCAACCCATGCTTATCTCTACAATATTGAGACCTGTTGCAGGTTGCCCTTTGTGTTGTCCTTTTGTCTTGTAGGTTGTAAATATTAGTCAGTTATCTTCTGACACAGTGGCCCATCTGAGTTGCTGTGTTCATAGTTTGTCATCTTCTATTTTCACATGATGTATTTTCCAACAAGGTTTGCAACTGAACTGTGCCTGTTGTTATAACAGGGTAGTAATGGTATTGATTGGAACAGTCACATATGGTAGTCTCTTTGAGTGATCTTGTGTTTTTCGTCCAGGTTATGTAATGGTCTCTCGTCAGTCTTTTAATAATTTGAATTAATATGCTCTGACTGCAGTATCACCTGCACATTTGTTCCACTTTATTTGTCTGTCAAACTGAAGAGAAATGGTGTGCTGTTTGTCCATCAATGCCTCTTAATATGTGAATTGCAGCTGTCAGTTGGTCAGGTTCTGTGGGCTTCCATGGTGAGGTGCACTCCCCAGTCTACTGTAATTGAGGCCATTGTGACTCACTCTCCAGTGCTGACAAGGGCCTGTGACCACTGCTGCCCAGATGGTGGTTCTGCACTGAAGGGCAGCCCTGACGCAGTGCCACTGTTCTGGAGGGCGGCCGCACTACCACGGCACACTACCCAAGGTTGCCCCCTCTCTCAGTGGCACTGTACTGAAAACATGCACATTCTTTCTGCAAATGTATGATTTTTGGGCCAAAAGGCGCAGGTTTCTCTTTAATTATTTGGTTGACAAAGTAGCTGAACCCCCCCTACTGTAGCAGGTTGTGAAGACATGTGGTGCCTCCCCCTCAGGCCTGTATAAAGGACAACATGGCATCACTCCAGCCATACACCATCAACACACTGATAGAACTTATGTCCTCCTCACACACAATGACATCAACAATACACGTCTACTGCCAGAAATAGATAAAGGGATTAAAAGTGCATAGGCTACTTTGAGGAGATGTGAGGTAACTGTTATGACACAGCTTTTTATTTTTAGGGTGTAGTAAACAGTGGAATTCCTGCCTTTCAAACATGGACGACAGGCGCACTAGATTCTTAAATGGCAAGTTGTTATTTTGAGATGACTCTGTAGGTGTTGATGTGTGTTTTGTTATGTGCACAGGATCTTTGCACAGATCAATTATCCTCCATGCTGGGCTTGTGGGAACTTGTTTTGTATTCTGATATACAGTCATTTTTACTTAATTCAGTATCCCTAAAGAGAGTGACAACAAAGCCAAATGCAATAGGAGACTTGAAATAGTATGTACATTTAGTATGTAGTATGTACATTTTTTGCTGTCTGAATTGAATTAGTGGCATGTCTTTGCCTTTATTTCCCCAGTGCACACCCAGATGCATGTACGGGTAGTTCTGACACATGGTCAGCTTCATTATACGCTGCAGATTGTTATGTTTGCGTTCCCTGTTCAAAGCACATGTCAGATAAACTGATTTATAACAGCATAAAGTGTGAAAAGGAAAATTAGTCACTGGGTATCTTCTCACTCTCTCTCAAATGTTTCCCTGTATCATGAGGCTGAGATGACTGTGTTCTCCAACCTCTGGAGTGGTGTCTGATGATACTTCAAATAAATAAAATTCCACTCAAACTATCTTTTGGTATTTGTTTCATTAGTCCACTGTTGATACAGTCCCAAAATGTTTTGCAAGCCAGCAATCAAGTAGTTTTCATGATAAAGAACTTTCAAAATACAGAAATACAGCCAGTATGATGCGTTTTGCATCATGTGATGCATTTTGCGTCATACCGGCTGTATTTCTGCCCAACGTGGACGGCAAGAGCTCAGACACACATGGAAAATGAAATGACCCCGGGAATCGATAGAACATCGCTCAGAGATGCCCAAAAACGATATAACATAAAAATTGGGTGAATCTTTGCTTTAAGGATGAGGAGGACTTGAGGTGAAGAAGATCTATTATAGCCATCAGGATAACCACTAATACCCACTGATCCAGGGAAACTCCTCACTCTCACTTGATTGTAGGGGTGTAATGGTACACATATTCATACCGAACCGTTCGTTACTGGGACCTCAGTTCGGTCCACACTGTGAACCGGAATGAATACATTAAAAAAAACATATTTACAAAATAAAAACACTAGGTCTATAGATAATGCCGACACGGTTGTAGGCCTATGCATCTTTAGTAAATCTGGCTATTCAGGCTATTTTGTTAAAGATCGAATCAAATTGTAATTGTCGCATGCGCCAAATACAGTGAAATGCTTACTTTACAAGCCCTTAACCAACAATGGAGTTTTAAGAAAGTACAAAAACAAATAATAATAAAAGTAACAAATAGTTACAGGGCAGCAGTAAAATAACAATAGCGAAGCTATATACAGTGGGTACCGTTACAGAGTCAATGTGCGGGGGCACCGGTTGGTCGAGGAGATGTTGTGACTATGCATAGATATTAACAGAGAGTAGCAGCAGCATAGAAGAGGTGGAGGGGGGCAATACAAACAGTCTGGGTAGCCATTTGATTAGATGTTCAGGAGTCTTATGGCTTGGGGGTAGAAGCTGTTTAGAAGCCTCTTGGACCTAGATGCTCCGGTACTGCTTGCCGTACGGAAGCAGAGAGAACAGTCTATGACTAGTTGGCTGGAGTCTTTGACAATTTTTAGGGCCTTCCTCTGACACCGCCTGGTATAGAGGTCCTGGATGGCAGGAAGCTTGGCCCCGGTGATGTACTGGGCCGTACCCACTACCCTCTGTAGTGCCTTGCGGTCGGAGGCCGAGTAGTTGCCATACCAGGCAGTGATGCAACCCGTCAGGATGCTCTCGATGGTGCAGCTGTAGAACCTTTTGAGGATCTGAGGACCCATGCCAAATCTTTTCAGTCTCCTGAAAATTTCGAACTGTCCTTTTGTGAGTTACACCTGGGCGACAGGTAGCCTAGTGGTTAGAGCGTTGGGCCAGTAACAAAGGTTGCTGGATCGAATCCCTGAGCTGACAAGGTAAAAATCTGTCCTTCTGCCCCTGAACAAGGCAGTTAACCCACTGTTCCCTAGTAGGCCATCATTGTAAATAAGAATTTGTTCTTAACTGACTAGTTAAATAAAGTTAAATAAGTTAGTTAAATAAATGTAAAATAAATAAATAAATAACTAGTTCTGTACGATGGCGAGTGATGGGGTCGATAAACCAGAATTGGAGTATCCTTCATCATTGTTTAAATCTCCAGTTTTGTTCAACATTTTGGCTTCCAAGTAAATTACATCGGCGATGGACAGACAGTTGTGGATAAAACGTTAACGTTATGTCGCCATGCTCAACGAGCTGCCAACACCTCAAACATGTTGAAACATTTACGCCGACATCACCCCAGTATACCGGAGCAAGATGGAAACGCAAACAAACAACAACACATCATCTCCCCTCTGTATTCAAGCAGCCCTTGGCAGGTGCTTCTGACCTGTCCGAAATATTAAAAAATATATATATTTGTACTTTTCATTCTTTTTTAGTTTTACAATTTTTACCCCTTTTTCTCCATCAATTTCGTGGTATCCAATTGGTAGTTACTGTCTTGCGTTATCGCTGCAACTCCAGTACAGACTCGGGAGAGGCGAAGGTCGAGAGCTGTGCGTCCTCCGAAACACAACCCAACTAATCCACACTGCTTCTTGACACAATGCCCACTTAACCCAGAAACCAGCCGCACCAATGTGTCGGAGGAAACACCGTACACCTGGCGACCGTGTCAGCGTGCATTGCGCCTGGCCCGCCACAGGAGTCGCTAGTGCACAATGGGACAAGGACATCCTTGCCGGCCAAACCCTCCCCTAACCCGGTCTACGCTGGGCCAATTGTGCACCGCCCCATGTGTCTCTCTGGTCGCGGCCGGCTATGACAGAGCCTGGACTCGAACCCAGAATCTCTAGTGGCACAGGAGGATATTGCATATTTCTACCTTTGTCTACCTATTTAGGATACATCACCATGAAGAGAGTGACATTTATATCCATAATTAGGCAGTTCTGTGTTGTATAGATCAGGGACCCAATATGAAATTCTGCAATTGTGTTACATGGTGTAAATCCACTTCGCTTACGGTAGATCAGTGATTCCCAAACTTTTTATAGTCCCGTGTGCTAGAGGTCGACCGATTAATCGGAATGGCCGATTAATCGGGGCCGATTTCAAGTTTTCATATATATATATTTTTTTGACCTTTATTTAATCTTTATTTAACTAGGCAAGTCAGTTAAGAACACATTCTTATTTTCAATGACGGCCTAGGAACGTTCTGCCTCGTTCAGGGGCAGAACGACAGATTTTTAACCTTGTCAGCTCCGGGGATCCAATCTTGCAACCTTACAGTTAACTAGTCCAATGCTCTAACACCTGATTACATTGCACTCCACGAGGAGCCTGCCTGTTACGCGAATGCAGTAAGCTAAGGTAAGTTGCTAGCTAGCATTAAACTTATCTTATAAAAAACAATCAATCAATGACTCATTGCTCCAATGTGTACTTAATCATAAACATCAATGCCTTTCTTAAAATCAATACACAAGTATATATTTTTAAACCTGCATATTTAGCTAAAAGAAATCCAGGTTAGCAGGCAATATTAACCAGGTGAAATTGTGTCATTTCTCTTGCGAGTCAGGGTATATGCAACAGTTTGGGCCGCCTGGCTCTTTGCGAACTAATTTGCCAGAATTTTACGTAATTATGACATAACATTGAAGGTTGTGCAATGTAACAGGAATATTTAGACTCATGGATGCCACCCGTTAGATAAAATACGGAACGGAAAAATCGTTTTGTTTTCGAGGTGATAGTTTCCGGATTAGTCAAAGGTATATGGTTTAGAGAGAAATAGTCGATGCGTTATAATTCCTGTAATAACTTGCGGCTGAATTTAAAAGGGGTTCCTTCGTTATTTTACCGTTCATGTCTTCCATAGAGAATGTCTTGATCTACTTCAAATAAGGTCTGTGTTTCGTGCAGGCTTAAACCGCCTCAACGTTTTGATACCCGTGTAAATCTCACTGGATAGTTTAATGCAGTGTAACGTTTGTCAACATTATTTTCATAAATCCACTCTACAAAAAAATGATCTTCGCTATATTTAGCCAATTATTGGATCAGAGTACCTTTTCCTGATTGGATATCTACACAGTTTATAAAATTGGCACGTGGTGTAAGCCTACACGAAACACAGACCTTATTTTAAACGTGAATCTAAAAATATCCTATGGAATGAAATGAAGGAACCTTTTCAGATTTTGCTAGAAGAAGGATGGTCATGGAATATGACTCCGCACTTTGGTCGTCTTAATTCTTACCATGCCCATTAATAAAATAGGATTCCTGCATATTAAGAAATTACAGTTTGTTTCAACATTATCACAGGTAACTTAAACTCTATTTTTATTCAAACAGTTGAGAGGTATTTGTCTCGCTAAGCAGACTCTTCAGTATCAATTGGTCACTTCAGAGCTGTATGTGTGTGTGGTGATTGATATGTATTTATGATTAAGTTAAAATAAAAAGTGTTAATTGTTCATGTCAGTATGGTTGCAGATTTCATATATTACAAAAAATGTGTGAATAGCTCGTATAATATATAATATATTATATTATTTCTATTTTGTTCCATAAATCGCTCCATTATCGGTATCCGGCTTTTTTTGTCCTCAATTAATCGGGTATCAGGTTATCGGCGTAGAAGAAATCATTTTAATCGGATTCGACCTCTGAAAACGTTGTACCCCTTCAAAGCATACCCCCTCTAAAAGCACCAGCGTCAGCGCATCTCTCCACAATGTTGTTTTTTGCCATCATGTTAAAAGACCTTGCCAACAACACCACACTATACAAATACCTATTAAACAATAGATGTGGTTATGTCGCAATCCCGGCTCGTTGGGAAAGGTACAAAAAGCTCTTATGAGGGACCAGGAACAAATATAATCTTTGCTCTTTATTTAGCCACTTACATTATAAAACTTTATTTCTAATCGAAAAATTGTGAATAACTCACCATAGGTTAATGAAAGGGTGTGCTTGAAAGGATGCATGTAACTCTGCAATGTTGGGTTGTCACGGCTGTCTTCTTTCCTCCTCGCTAGAGGAGGAAAAGTTAAGAAGGATCGGAGGACCAATATGCAGCTGGTATGTGTTCATCTTGTTTTTAATAGAAGAGACACTTTGCGGAAACTAATACAAAAACAATAAACGACGACCGTTGAAGCTAAATAACAAATTTGCTGACACTAAACACTAAACAGTTACAGTGGGGGAGAACAAGTATTGATACACTGCGATTGTATTTTGCAGGTTTTCCTTACTTACAAAGCATGTAGAGGTCTGTAATTTGTATCATAGGTTACACTTCAACTGTGAGAGACGGAATCTAAAACAAAAATCCAGAAAATCACATGTATGATTTTTAAGTAATTCATTTGCATTTTATTGCATGACATAAGTATTTAAACACAGAAAAAGCAGAACTTAATATTGGTACAGAATCCTTGTTGCAATTCAGAGATCATACGTTTCCTGTAGTCTGACCAGGTTTGCACACACTGCAGCAGGGATTTTGCCCACTCTCCCATACAGACCTTCTCCAGATCTTCAGGTTTCGGGGCTGTCGCTGGGCAATACGGACTTTCAGCTCCCTCCAAAGATTTTTCTATTGGGTTCAGGTTCTGGAGGACTGGCTAGGCCACCTCCAGAGCAGCAACGTTTGCCTACATACGGACAGTTAGGGAATTCCGCGATGAGAGTAACGTGTTAATGTGATTGGATGTTATATATTTTGACTAGGCTACCTATATTGACGTTGTGTTGTGTTATTCGCTGAACACTAATGATTTAATTTTATTTTTGGCAGTGAACGAGGCTACTCAGGCAGAGAAAAAAACTCACCCAAATGTATAGCCCCGTTGGAAATCTAAATGGACTGTTTGAAAATAGTGAAGAGGAAAAAAATATAATTAAAAAGATTCCATAAAAAAAAATAAGAGGCTGAATCAGTGGTTTATTTGGCGTACCCCTGATGGCATTGCGTACCCCAGTCTGGGAATACCTACTGGTAATTCTCTGGGCAATTCTCCTGTATTACCAAATGAGGAGAGTTTACAAACCACCACCACCATCAGAGTATACTTAAATGTCATCTTTAATAATATGTGAGCTTTACTATAGCCCTTTGACTCTCAGATCAATTCAGTGTCTATAATGAATTCTGAGAGCGCCTATAAAAGAATACCAAGATCTTTTATAGCCAAGATACACCCCCCTAGTCGACATGACAAACCACAGATAATAGGAACTCTTCACAAAGGGCCTTTTACTTGAGAAAGGAGTATCCCTTAGCCAGATTGCATTCGCTATAAATTATCGCTCAGTTTGGTCTCTAAAACGAGGTTCTAATCTCGTTCCTGGTACTTCATAGTGCAAAAACATTACCTCACTATCTGGAATGTTCTTTAGGCTTTATTGGCCAAAGACATCGTAAATCTCCTCTGTCAGTGCTATCTCATAGAGGCCCATCCTCAGTGGAACACTGAACACACAATAGTCGACAGATTCTATTCTGTCGAATAAAACAACCATTCTAATGCAATACAAAGATTATAATATAATCTTACAAGCACAATAACATAATCTCGCAATTTTCCACAACAAGATCAATACCAAAACAGATGTTTTCAAAGACAAGATGTCATGTCATAGCTGACACTCCATTCTTCTGCAGACATCTTTGAATCTTAATTCGGAGCAGATATTTAAAGAGTTTTTGGAATTTACCGTAATTCTGTGTTATGAATTTTATGAATAAATGACTAAACAATGTATACATTTAACTATAACTATAACTAATTGAATTCTACCCTGTTTTTCTATATTGATAAATAATGTTAGTTCATAAGGAAGAGGTTATGTAGCATGTATGAGGGAAGAAAGGAATGTCTTTGTGTACCTAAAGAAAACTAAATGGATCATTAACCTATGTTTGAACCGACTAAGCTATAACTCTGTGGAGATAAGGGAAGACAGCTCAAGCCCCTCTGGGTTTTCCGTATCTGGGGGGGGACTGGAACTGTCAGCTAAGTGGTAATAAACTGAGGAGAGATTTCAGGAGATAATCCAGATATTGTGTGTAAGGTATGTGCGTAAGTGTGTTGGAATGAACTTTTGATCAGCTTTGTCCTCGTCGGAGGGGGAGGGACTCTATGACGCTGTGTGTAATATATAATGTGATGTACATGGTTTTTGGAGGAGAGCTCTCTCGAGAATAAATGCTATTGATTAATTTGGTGGCTGGTCCTTGTCCATTTTATGCAAATAAGGATCTTACAAATTCTTAGAAACGGACAGAGTGTTTGCTTTATTATAATTAAATTGGTTAATGAACATATAGGAAACAAATTCCTTCAACATTCTGTTACCAAACTTTGCATCTGCACAGTTCTTCCAGTAAATATGTTTTGCAAAATGTTCAGTGTAAATTGTTAAAAGTTGTCCTTGTGCATGGAGTTGTATGGTTTGTTAAACTTTGAAATCAATGGTTTTTGTTTGGCATACATTTTAAATGAAAAACCTGAGTCTCAGCGCAATTCTGTGTAATTGCCCAAAGGTTTTGTGGCTTCACCCCTCATCTTCTACATCTGCTGTGGTATTAGTGTGTTATATGATTTAGCGATGACCGAACACCAGACTGCTCACTGTCGGTCCCGCCTCTCTCTATCTGTGACTGTGTGTCACGTTCCTGACCTGTTTTCTCTTGTTTTGTATTTATTTAGTATGGTCAGGGCGTGAGTTGGGTGGGTTGTCTATGTGTTGTTTTCTATGTTGGGGTTTTGTGTGTTCGGCCTGGTATGATTCTCAATCAGAGGCAGCTGTCAATCGTTGTCCCTGATTGAGAATCATACTTAGGCAGCCGGGGTTTCACGTGTGTTTTTGTGGGTGTTTGTATTTCGTGTCAGTGTTCGTGCCACACGGGACTGTCTTTCGGTTTGATTCGCTTTTGTTATTTTGTTTTGTGTAGTGTTCAGTTTATTGTTAATATATCATGGACACTTTCCACTCTGCGTCTTGGTCCGATCCCTACACCCCCTCTTCAGACGAAGAGGAGGAAATCAGCCGTTACACAGTGTTTATGCTCCAGCCTGCCAATCCTCAGCCAGGGGAGAGGACAGGACCTGGTGTGCTCTGTTGTGCTGTGCTGTACATAGACAAAGTCAGGTGCCACAGCGGGATCTTGCCCAGGGAGAGGAACCCCCTAGACTGCATTCTGCACATAGCCTACCTTCATTAAGCCTGGGGTTTGGCCCAAGTTTGTTGAGCCTGTTGAGCTTGTTTCTCACACAGTAGATACAGTATACAGATGTGTAGCGCTAGGATCCTTTCTCCCTCTGTTAGTTTTTGTCACACCCCTCAGAGACAGTCTTAACCTTAAAAACTTAAACCTTTCAAAGTCCTGTCATCACAATTTCACATTCTGTTCAGGCCCTCATTAAAATTACAGTAGGCTAAATAAATGGTTTTTACTTTTGCTGTGTCTGATACTTTCACTCCTGATTCCGCGTTGTATTGCTGTTGCCCAGACTTTGCTGTTAAGATGTGTTTTTTTGTGTTTCCTGCAATCAATATTTAACATTCTAGGACATTTTGATGATGATTTAATTGGAGGTCAGAATGTGATATGTCCACGCTAAAGCTATTTATAAACTGGGCGGTTCGAGCCCTGGTATATCATAGGTATGACAAAAAAGTACTGTTCTAATTACATTGGTAACCAGTTTATAATAGCAATAAGGCACCATGGGGGCTTGTGGTATATGGACAGTACACCACGGCTAAGGACTGTATCCAGGAACTCTGCGTTGCGTCGTGCGTAACAACAGCCCTTAGATGTGGTATATTGGCCATATACCACACCTCCTCGGGCCTTATTTCTTAAATACACTATATACACAATATATACAAAAGTATGTGGACACCCCTTCAAATTAGCGGATTTGGCTACTTCAGCCACACCCGTTGCTGACAGGTGTATAAAATCGACCACACGGCCATGCAATCTCCATAAACTTATATTGGCAGCAGAATGGCCTTACTGAAGGCTCAGTGACTTCCAAAGTTGCACCGTCATAGGATGCCACCTTTCCAACAAGTCCGTTGGTAAAATTTCTGCCCTACTAGAGCTGCCCTGGTCAACTGTATGTGCTGTTATTGTGAAGTGGAAACGTCTAAGGCAGTGGTTCCCAAACTTTTTATAGTCCCGTACCCCTTCAAATATTCGTCTTCGAGCTGAGTAGCACCAGGGTCAGTGCACTCTCTAATGTTGTTTTTTCCACCATTGTAAGCCTGCCACACACACATACAATACATTTATTAAACATAAGAATGAGTGTGAGTTTTTGTCGCAATCCGGCTCGTGGGAAGTGACAAAGAGCTCTTATAGGACCAGGGAACAAATAATAATAATCAATAATTTTGCTCTTTATTTAGCCATCTTACATACAGTGGGGCAAAATAATATTTAGTCAGCCACCAATTGTGCAAGTTCTCCCACTTAAAAAGATGAGAGAGGCCTCTCCAGAAAATCACATTGTAGGATTTTTAATGAATTTATTTGCAAATTATGGTGGAAAATAAGTATTTGGTCAATAACAAAAGTTTATCTCAATACTTTGTTATATACCATTTGTTGGCAATGACAGAGTCAAACGTTTTCTGTAAGTCTTCACAAGGTTTTCACACACTGTTGGCTTGTAGTTTGGCCCATTCTCCATGCGATCCTACTCTAGACGCAGTGTGTTTTTGGGGCTGTTGCTGGGCAACACGGACTTTCAACCCCTCCAAAGATTTTCTATGGGGTTGAACAATCTGGAGACGGCTTAGGCCATGCCAGGACCTTGAAATGCTTCTTAAACGAAGGCCACTCCTCGTTGCATATCGGGCGGTGTGTTTGGACAATTGTCATCTGAAGACCCAGCCACGTTTCATCTTCAATGCCCTTGCTGATGGAATGGAGGTTTTTCACCCCAAAATCTCAGCGATACATGGCCCATTCATTCTTTCCTTACACTGGATGCAGTCCGTCCTGGTCCCTTTGCAGAAAAACAGCCCCAAACATGAATGTTTTCACCCCCATGCTTCACAGTAGGCTAATGGTGTCTTTTGATGCAACTCAGCATCTCTTTGTTCCTCCAAAACACGAACGAGTTGAGTTTTTTACAAAAAGTTCTATTTTGGTTTCATCTGACCATATGACATTCTCCAATCTTCTTCTGGATCATCCCAAATGCTCTCTAGCAAACTTCAGACGGGCTGGACATGTACTGGCTTAAGCAGGGGGACACGTCTGGCACTGCAGGATTTGAGGTCCCTGGCGGCGTAGTGGTTACTAGATGGTAGGCTTTGTTACTTTGGTCCCAGCTCTCTGCAGGTCATTCACTAGGTCCCCCGTGTGGTTCTGGGATTTTGCTCACCGTTCTTGGATCATTTTGACCCCACGGGGTGAGATCTTGCGTGGAGCCCCAGATCGAGGAGATTATCAGTGGTTCTTGTATGTCTTCCATTTCCTAATAATTGCTCCAACAGTTGATTTCTTTCAACCACAAGCTGCTTACCTATTGCAGATTCAGTCTTCCAGCCTGGTGCGGTCTACAATTTTTGTTTCTGGTGTCCTTTGACAGCTCTTTTGGTCTTGGCCATAGTGGAGTTTGGAGTGTGACTGTTTGAGGTTGTGGACAGGTGTCTTTTATACTGATAACAAGTTCAAACAGGTGGCCATTAATACAGGTAACGAGTGAGGACAGAGGAGCCTCTTAAAGGAAGAAGTTCAAGGTCTGTGAGAGCCAGAAATCTTGCTTGTTTGTAGGTGACCAAATACTTATTTTCCACCATAATTTGCAAATAATTCATTACAAATCCACAATGTGATTTTCTGGATTTTTTTTCTCATTTTGTCTGTCATAGTTGAAGTTACCTATGATGAAAATTACAGGCCTCTCTCATCTTTTTAAGTGGAGAACTTGCACAATTGGTGGCTGACTAAATACTTTTTTGCCCACTATATAAAGCCTTATTTGTTCATAAAATTGTGAATAACTCACCACAGGTTAATGAGAAGGGTGTGCTTGAAAGGATGCACATAACTCTGCAATGTTGGGTTGTATTGGGAGAGAGTCTGTCTTAAATAATTTTCCACACACTGCCTGTGCCTGTATTTAGTTGTCATGCACCTATGTGAGAGAATCCACTCTCACATAGGGAAGTGGTTGCAAAGGCATCAGTGTCTTGACAGACGATTTTCCAAGGCAGGATACTCTGAGCGCAGCCCTATCTAGAAATCTGGCAGTGGCTTCTGGTTAAATTTTCACAGAACCGCTTGTTGCAATTTCCATGAGGCTCTCTTGTTCAGATATCGGTAAGTGGACTGGAGGCAGGGCATGAAGGGATAACAAATCAGTTGTTTGTGTTGTCTGTTTCGGAATGTACCTGTGTAATCACGCACCCAACTCACTCAGGTGCTTCCGCTATATCACATTTGACATTGTCCGTAAGCTTGAGTTCATTTCCCACACAAAAAAACTCAACAATGGATGGCAAGACCTGTGTGTTGTCCTTGTTAATGCAGACAGAGAAGAGCTCCAACTTCTTAATCATAGCCTCAATTTTGTCCTGCACATTGAATATAGTTGCGGAGACTCCCTGTAATCCTAGATTTAGATCATTCAGGCGAGAAAAAACATCACCCAGATAGGCCAGTCGTGTGAGAAACTCGTCATCGTACAAGCGGTCAGACAAGTGAAATTTATGGTCAGTAAAGAAAACTTTAAGCTTGTCTCTCAATTCCAAATAAGTGTCAATACTTTGCGCCTTGATAACCAGCACACTTCTGTATGTTGTGAAAGCGTTACATGGTTGCTGCCCATATCATTGCATATTGCAGAAAATACATGAGAGTTCAGGGGCCTTGCTTTAACAAAGTTAATCATTTTCACTGTAGCGTCCAAAACGTCTTTCAAGCCGTCAGGTATTCCCTTGACAGCAAGAGCCTCTCGGTGGATGCTGCAGTGTACCCAAGTGGCGTCGGGAGGAACTGCTTGCACGCGCGTTACCACTCCACTATGTCTCCCTGTCATGGCTTTTGCACCATCAGTACAGATACCAACACATCTTGACCACCAAAGTCCATTTGATGTCACAAAGCTTTCCAGTACTTTAAAAATATCCTCTCCTGGTTTCCAGTGGTTTGCAGAAGAGGATGTCTTGGGGGGGTCTTAATTGACCCCCCCATAAACGTAATGGACATATACCAGGAGCTGTGCCAGGCCCGCCACGTCTGTTGACTCATCCAGCTGTAACGCATAGAATTCACTGGCTTGTATGCGAAGCAGTAATTGTTTCAAAACATCTCCTGCCATGTCACTGATGCGTCGTGAAACAGTGTTGTTTGATGAAGTCATTGTCTGTATAGTTTTTTGGGCCTTTTACTCCAGCGTTGTCCCAGCCATATCCGTGGCAGCAGAACAACTTGTGTCGTCGACAGGTGCAGGTGTAGTACTGCTGGTAGTAGCAGTACTATCAGTAGAGCTGGTATGTGTCTCTATGGACGCGGGCCTTACTTTTTTTGAACCATTTATCAATTTTTGAGCAGACGGAATGAGCAGCAGCTACGTTTGGCTATATACGGACCGTTAGTGGAATTCCCGCGAGAGAGTAACGGTTAATGTGATTGGATGTTAATTATTTCACTAGGCTACCTGTATTGGACATTGTGTTGTTATTTCGCTGAACACTAGTGTCTTGTTTTGCACACTTTGTACAAAATAATAAAATGCATTACTACAGGATATTTCTTAACGTAGCTCTTTATTAGCTAGCTATAACTGACATGTTCACGTATCGCCAACCAGGATCAAGCTGACCATGACCTAACCATTTGGGTGGTCTTAACCAATCATAGCACAGTATTATATGGCGGTAAAATGCATCCAATTATAATTCAGTATGTTTACACATATGAATGTTACATCCCCCTTCTTTTAAAACAAAATAAAAATGTTTACATATTCTAAGCGTTTCTTTTGAAAACATGCTCTGCAGTTTGAACTCAAGGTAAGTAACCATTTATATTGCATACTACACCAACTGAATCAACATAGACTCTGAAACAATGATCCAACATACTGTTACTTTTCGAACAAGGGATTCTCAGCAACTCAGCTTTCACAGTAGAAATACATCTTAACATTTCAAACAAATACAATTCCAAAGCATTTCAAGTGAACTTTCATAAACAAGTTTACAGTCTGGAACTCTTTTAGGGCAGCGATCCGCCTACACCCTTTGGCATTTCACAGGTCTAGGACAGCTCTGGGCTTGACCTCTCTTCCTGACCTTGTGCGATATGATGCTGAGTATGCTTCTTTGTCAGTCAACAGTTCTTGTGGTGTTGCAGGTAAGTATGGTGTATGTTGTGCTGTGTGTGTGTTTAGTCCATCACGTTCTCTTTCAGGGGAACAGTTCATCTCATCAGTGTGTTGTTCTTTTGTGTTCAGTAGGTGACGACGATTGCGGCGGTACACCGCTCCTTCTGCGGTGCGGACGTGATATGAACGTTCAGTGTCAGCTGGCTGGATGACGACTACTGGCTTCCAGAGGCCATGCTCTTGGATTCTAACTGACTCTCTGTCGATCAGTGGTGGCAGTGGTCTAGCTGACCTGTCGTAGTATCGCTTTTGTTGTTGTTGTCTCTGTGCACGTTTTCCATGCATTTCCTTGTAGCTGACGACCTCAGGTTGCAGCTGCTGGTTGGTGCTGGGAAGGATTGAGCAAAGTCTGCGGCTCATCAACAGCTGGGCTGGTGATTTGAARTTGTCAACTGGAGTGTTGCGGTATTCAAGGAGACTGAGGTAGGGGTCTCTMTTGTCTGCTTTTGCTTTATCCATGWGTGATTTAGCAATCTGCACAGATTTTTCAGCAAGGCCATTACTTTGAGGGTAATGCGGGCTTGTGGTGACATGTGTGAACTCCCATGCTTTTGTGAAGGATTCAAACTCATTTGATTTGTAACAGGGCCCATTGTCAGATATTAAAGTCTCTACAATGCCATGCCTGGCAAAGGCTGCTTTCAGCTTGTGTATCACAACTGCAGATGTGGTGCTGTGAAGCTTGTCGAGTTTGAAGTATCTGCTGTAGTAGTCCACTGTTACGATGTAGTCCTCGTTGTTCCAGGTAAACAGATCGGTTGCCACGACCTGCCAGGGTCGGTCTGGGATACAGTGAGGTAACATTGGCTCTTTGGTGTTTGAGGGGCGTCGTTCAAGACATATGGCGCATTTACCAACAATGTCCTCTATTTGTTTGCACATTCCGGGCCAAAACAAAATGTCCCGTGCTCTCTGTTTGCACTTTTCCATGCCCATGTGTCCAGCATGGATCTTTGTCAAAATCTCTTCTCTGAGACTGGTAGGAATAATGATTTTCTCTCCTTTGAAAATTATTCCGTTGATCTGTGATAGTTCATCACGATGGTTCCAGAATTCTGAGACGCTCTGAGGGCATTTTCTCCTCTCCTCAGGCCATCCATCCTGTATGACTTTCCTCAGCTGTGCGAGTTGCGAGTCCTTTTCTGTTTCTGCTTGGATCTCCTTCAGTTTTGTGTCACTAACTGGTAAGTTGCTGTACACAGTGTGCACTTGCGTGTCCATACCTTCACTGAGGCTGCTGTCCTTATAGGTAATACACTTCCTGGAGAGTGTGTCTGCGACAGGGATGTCTTTGCCTGGACGGTGAGTGATTGTGAAGTCATATTTTTGTAGTTGAAGGATCATAGATCATAGTCTCTCACAGTTCCGTCTCTCACAGTTGAAGTGTACCTATGATAAAAATTACAGACCTCTACATGCTTTGTAAGTAGTAAAACCTGCAACATCGGCAGTGTATCAAATACTTGTTCTCCCCACTGTAGTTGGGTGGGCTATTTACAGATGGACTGTGTACAGGTGCGATGATCGGTAAGAAATGGAGCCACTAAAGAACCGTGCAGAGCTGGAAACAGTGCTTGGCATGGTCAACTACTTAGCCAAGTTCGCACCCAGCCTCTCCAATGCTAATGCACCTCTTTGAATAACATCAACTACGCTATATGTAGGCTACTTAGCTTGTCTGATGCTTTAAGCACTGTGATTAAAAAGAGGGAGCCAGAGATCAATCTAGTCTAACCAGAAGAAAAAAACCTGTTCCCAACCCTCCTCCTCCCGCTGCTGCTGGCCTTCACAGATTCTGCCTTTCTGCTCCTGAAGTTGCCAGTAATAGGCTACACCAGCGGTCTGCAAACTTTTTCATTTGGAGTGCTAAGTTGTCGTACCATTTCTACTGATCTGTGTGCCAGTTCTGATTTTTTTTCATACACACATTTTCGTGGAACAGTTTAATTTAATTTATAATAAAGTTTTGAGAATTGAAGACTTTCTCAATTCTCAAAATAATATAATGTGGTTAATCAAAATTCTATCTTTTGAAAATTATACAAATCTAAAAGTAATTTCTATTGCCATTGCCAATATGTAAAAATAGCCTACATAAAGCCAACAAATAAAAACATTGCAGCCTGCAGGTAGAAAATATCCTGATACAAATAAATATCCTATCAATCACATTGGCTATGTGTGGGCTGTCTGCAAGGAACTTGAAACATTGCTAGCACAAGCTTCAGTTGATACAAACTTTCAACATTGTATAAAATATTCTGCTCCCTCAGTTTCCCACACCAGTGAGCTACAGACAGACAGCTTAGGCTATTTGCGCAAGGGATAAGAAGTACTCAGGTAGGCCTTTTTTAGGACGTTCCCAAAGATTTTTCAAAAAGGCTATGTTGAGGAACTATTGTCAATCTCAATGGATGTAAAAACAGACTTTGTTTACTTGCTGTTTGAGGCGAAGAAAAAAGTACTTTGAGAAGCTCCACAGTGGTGGCGAGTAAAGACAATCAGAAATACTATCAGATCCTCAAATGAGCACATTTATAGGCCTACATTTGCACGCAGGCCAGGTAGCCAAGGCCTACTTCTATGCGTAATCAGGTGTGTGTCCTTACTCAAGATTGACAGGAGTGCTCCAAACAAAAGACAAGGAATATATTGACAACTCATAAATGTAATGAAATAAACCCAAACTTTTTTCTCACAAGTGTAGCCTCGGGTGTGCGCTCTGCAAACAACGTGTCCACTGTTACAATGACAACGGTAAGACTGTAATAATAATATATTGAATGCATCAACAGAAATTACCTTAACCAAACAAACATTGAAGATGATAAATAATGGTAATTGAGGTAAATGTACTACTGGTGATACTGGTGTGCCGTCCCCGTGTTCATATGCAGTTTATAAGATTCAGTTGATGGCCTAGTGAAAAGTCATCAACCTGAATTGTTGCTATGCTAATGTTTGAATTAGGCCACTGCTTAATTCATGCTATTTCTGTAGCTGTACGATGGGCCTACATTGTAACAAACTTGTATTAAATATCACTCCCCCCACTAAGCCTAGAACACCTGTGTTTTCTACATTACTGGTATAACTAGATTTGTATATAGGACACAAAATGAGACTCACTTCCTGGCAGTTGAGATTTTATAGACTTTTGTGGCCATTCGGTGCATGTTTTTGTTCATTTTGAAACTGTATAATTAGATAGAAGATACCATGAGATCACTGAGCATGGAGAGTAGAGAGAGAAAGATGAGCATAGATCGCAGTAGATTTTACAGGGCACAGACTCAACACAAATAAGCTTACAGCCTAAATGCTCATTCTTGGGGAAACTCCTTAAATGGTATATAAGAGGTGCTTCATGTTAATTGCAACAACCTTTTATGTACATGTTATGTACTCTGTATTTGCACAACTGGTGTCAATATTTGTTCCAATTGTACTGAAGTAAAAAATGTCAATGTGTTTGTTTACTCAGCGACCATTTACTGTCAATTTCTTCTCCTGCCTTGGTTAGTCAGAGGCTATCACTGTGTAACTGAATCATTTTTGAGTAACAACCCTTTCTCAGTTACCAGGTTCACATCAATAACTTACTAGGCTGTGTTCGTGTCCCTCTGTGTGTTTATGCTTGTGTGTGTAGGTCTGTGTCTTCATTTGCTTGTTGATTTGTGTGTGTGTGCTGGGTGTGTCTGTGTAGCCAGCAGGAGACCGGTAGACCTGGAGTGCCTCTAATTCCTCAAGTGTATTTCTGGCTTTGACATGTGGAATTTCACCCTAGCACTCATGCAAGTTCTATTTGGTACTAGTCGGAGCAAAAGATCAGTGAGAGGGGCAGGAGAGATGCAGCGTCTTGGCCTGACCAGACCAACCTCAGAAAGACTGCATCCTGAGCCCCACCATTTAATTAATTAATTAATTTTATTTAACCTTTATTTAACTTATCAAGTAAGTTAAGAACACATTCTTATTGACAATGACGGCCTACCCCAGCCAAACCCGGACGACGCTGGGCCAATTGTGCGCCACCCTGTGTGACTCCCAATCACGGCCGGATGTGATACAGCCTGGATTCAAACGGTAGTGACGCCTCTTGCACTGAGATGCAGTGCCTTAGACCGTAGTGCCACTCGGGAGCCCTTCCCTTACTCTCACCCCTGAAGGCTGCATTATCTCTATGGGCCAGATGATAAGATGCAGTTGAGAGTGTCTGAGATACAAATGCATTAGTGTAGCTTGTTGTTGAACTGAGAAGGACCACTATCTCACTTTTGTCCACATTCCATACATTCCCATGGCCTTGTCGACCTTATTGACCAAAGTCAGTGGCTCTAACAATTTTGCATGGTGCTAGTCGTAAAAAATATTAGCTACGGGCGATGATGATGACAATGGCACATGGTTCTTTTCTTACCACAGTTCATTGTAAGTAATTAAAAAGTGCATTGTTCAACTGGTTAAAAAAATAATGTGTGATGAGTTGAATGAAAAGCTGTTGATTAGGAAGATGGACCACAGATGTAGATACTGTTTCTTCCTGTGTGCTGTTTCTATATTGTATATGAATGTTTGTATGTGACATTTGTATTAGTGCCTCTGTGTACCAGAGTCTATTACAGCAAGCCTGCTTGTTTTGATGTTGAATTTTTACCTCGGTTTGTCCTTGAGGTGGTTGTCTTGATGATATTTTAAATTAACCTCCATCATTTGCTCAGGGGCCAGGTCCTGAAGGGAACATTGTGTTTTTAGCACATTTACCATGCCAACCTCCCTCCCCGTCCCTGTACTGGTACCCCTACCAGGATTTTTCCCAGCTGCAGTGGTAAAGATAGTGTGTGGGGGGGGGGGGGCGTGGTAGTGGCCGTGGGCTTGGGCTTGGCCAATGGCGTGGTTTTAGAGACCCTTCTCTTGGCTGTAGAGACAAAATGCTACTGTTTTTAAAGCACATTTTCTCAAATTCTACACATTTTGCCATGAAGCGGAGATAACATTTTGCAGTTTTAAAGCTAGTTTCCTGCAATTCTACACATTTTGTCATGGGGCTAAGAGAAAAATTGCCATTTAGAAGCACATTTTCTTCAATTCTACAATTTCGCCATGGTACTGAGATAACATTTGCAGATTTTAAGCTAATTTCCTGCAGTTCTACACATCTACAACCACAGCCGTTCCCTGCCTTCTCCCTCTCCCACCTCCCATCAACAGAACATGTGATGCTAATGCTGGCCTGGTGTCTCTCAGCTCATGACAGGGGACGCGTTCGACATTGCAGCCGACTTTAAAGGCGAGTCGAGACTGACTGATCTAAAAATCACCTTGCATCAAAAATAACTACTCAATATTATTTGTAGATCAGTCAGTCACAATTTACCCATGGTGCATCATTGTTTTGATGTTCTCGAACATGGCCAGGGAGTACGGAGATGTCTCCACGCATAATGAGACCACTGATTAATGGGCACGGCCCTACTATTGCTCCCACAGAGGTACAGTCTGGGAAAGGAAGAGTAAGAAGGTGAGGTGTTGGTGTTCTGCCTTCCCTTCCTCCTGAGTCCTGGTTGTTCTAAAAAGGGGAGAGGGGGTGCCTAAGCTAAACTAAGGATGGCTCTTTTGATCCCTCTCTCCCTCCCCACTGAAGTTTTAGCCTAAGTCTGTGATGGAGGGGTATAATGTGCCTTCTGGACTTATTCCACATTTTGTTGTTACAGCCTGAATTTAAAATGGATTAAATAGATAATTTTTCTCTCCTACCCATCTACACACAATACCCCATAATGACAGTGAAAACACGTTTTTAGAATAAAAATACAGGAATATCTAATTTACATAACTATTCAAACTCCTGAGTCAATATGTTAGAATCAACTTTGGCAGGATTTACATCTGTGAGTCTGAGTAAGTCTCTAAGAGCTTTGCACACCAGGATTGTACAATATTTGCATATTATTATAGCTCTGTCAAATTGGTTGTTGATCATTGCTAGACAGCCATTTTCAAGTCTTGGCATAGATTTTCAAGACGATTTATGTAAAAACTGTAACTAGGCTACTCAGGAACATTCAATGTCATCTTGGTAAGCAACTCCAGTGTATATTTGGCCTTGGGTTTTAGGTTATTGTCCTGCTGAAAGCTGAATTTGTCTCCCGGTGTCTGTTGGAAAGCAGACCGAACCAGGTTTTCCTCTAGGATTTTGCCTGTGCTGAAACATAACTCTTTGTATTCAGGACATAAAGTTAATTTCTTTACCAAATTTTTTACAATTTAACTTTAGTGCCTTATTGCAAACATTATCCATGTTTTGGAATGTTTTTATTCTGTATAGGACTCCTTCTCTTCACTCAGTCATTTAGGTTAGTATTTTGCCTGTTGATCCATCCTCAGTTTTCTCCTATCACAGACATTAAACTCTTAACTATTTTAAAATCACCATTGGGCTCATGGTGAAATCCCTGAGCGGTTTCCTTTCTCTCCGGCAAAAGAGTTAGGAAGGATGCCTGTATCTTTGTAGTGACTGGGTGTATTAATACACCATCCAAAGTGTAATTAATAACTTCACCATGCTCAAAGGGAGATTCAATGTGAGAGGTTTTTATTTTTACCCATCTACCAATAGGTACCCTTCTTTGCAAGTCATTGGAAAAACTCCCTGGTCTTTGTGGTTGAATCTGTGTTTGAAATTCACTGCTTGACTGAGGGACTATAAGGGCACAAGGCGAGACCCATATGCAGACACAGGAGGCAGATGGTTGGGCTCCGATATTTATTATAACACAAGGGGTAGGCAAAAGGCAGGTCGGGTACAGGTGAGAGTTCATAAACCAGGTCAGAGTCCAAACAGTACAGGGCGTTAGGCAGGCTCGAGGTCAGGGCAGGAAGAATGGTCAAGCAGGCGGGTTTGGTGTCAGGACAGGCAAGGGTCAAAACCAGGAGGACTAGAAAAAACAGAAACTGGGAAAAATAGGAGCTAGGAGATAAACGCTGGTTGACTTGGCAAACAAGACGAACTGGCACAGAGAGACAGAAAACACAGGTATATATACACCGGGGATGATGAGCAACACCTGGAGGGGGTGGAGACAAGCACAAGGACAGGTGAAACAGATCAGGGCGTGACAGGGACCATACAGATAATTGTATGTGTGGGGTACAGAGATGAGGTAGTCATTAAAAAAATCATGTTTAACACTGTTATTGAACACAGAGTGAGTCCATGTAACTTATTATGTGCCTTGTTAAGCACATTTGTACTCCTTAAATTATTTAGGCTTGCCATAACAAAGGGGTTGAATATATATACACTGCTCAAAAAAATAAAGGGAACACTTAAACAACACAATGTAACTCCAAGTCAATCACACTTCTGTGAAATCAAACTGTCCACTTAGGAAGCAACACTGATTGACAATAAATTCCACATGCTGTTGTGCAAATGGAATAGACAAAAGGTGGAAATTATAGGCAATTAGCAAGACACCCCCAATAAAGGAGTGGTTCTGCAGGTGGTGACCACAGACCACTTCTCAGTTCCTATGCTTCCTGGCTGAAGTTTTGGTCACTTTTGAATGCTGGCGGTGCTTTCACTCTAGTGGTAGCATGAGACGGAGTCTACAACCCACACAAGTGGATCAGGTAGTGCAGCTCATCCAGGATGGCACATCAATGCGAGCTATGGCAAGAAGGTTTGCTGTGTCTGTCAGCGTAGTGTCCAGAGCATGGAGGCGCTACCAGGAGACAGGCCAGTACATCAGGAGACGTGAGAGGGGCCGTAGGAGGCAACAACCCAGCAGCAGGACCGCTACCTCCGCCTTTGTGCAAGGAGGAGCACTGCCAGAGCCCTGCAAAATGACCTCCAGCAGGCCACAAATGTGCATGGTCTGCCTAAACGCAGAAACAGACTCCAGAGGTGGTATGAGGGCCCGACGTCCACAGGTGGGAGGTTGTGCTTACAGACCAACACCGTGCAGGACTTTGGCATTTGCCCAGAGAAACACCAAGATTAGCAAATTCGCCACTGTGGCCTGTGCTCTTCACAGAGGAAAGCAGGTTCACACTGAGCACGTGACAGACGTGAAGAGTCTGGAGACGCCGGAGAACGTTCTGCTGCCTGCAACATCCTCCAGCATGACGGTTTGGTGGTGGGTCAGTCATGGTGTGGGGTTGCATTTCTTGTGGGGCCGCACGTGTGCTCGCCAGAGGTAGCCTGACTGCATTAGGTACGAGAATGAGACTCAGACCCCTGTGAGACCAATGCTGGTGCGGTGGCCCTGTGTACCTCCTAATGCAAGATAATGCTAGACCTCATGTGGCTGGAGTGTGTCAGCAGTTCCTGCAATAGGAAGGCATTGATGCTATGGACTGGCCCGCCCGTTCCCTCAGACCTGAATCCAATTGAGCACATCTGGGACATCCATGTCTCGCTCCATCCACCAACGCCACGTTGCACCACAGACTGTCCAGAGTTGGCGGATGCTTTAGTCCAGGTTGGGAGGAGATGCCTCAGGAGACCATCCGCCACTCATCAGGAGCATGCCAGTGCGTTGTAGGAGGTCATAACAGGCACGTGGAGGCCACACACACTACTGAGCCTCATTTTGACTTGTTTTAAGGACATTACATCCAAGTTGGATCAGCCTGTAGTTGTGTTTTCCACTTTAATCTTTGAGTGTGACTCCAAATCCAGACCTCATGGGTTGATAAATTTATTTCCATTGATAATTTTTGTGTGATTTTATTGTTGTCAGCACATTCAACTATGTAAAGAAAAAAAAGTATTTATAAGATATTTCATTCATTCAGATCTAGGATGTGTTATTTAGTGTTCCCTTATTTTTTTGAGCAGTGTATAATATATATATAACAGTGGGAGAACAAGTATTGATTTTACACTGCCGATTTTTGCAGGTTTTCCTACTTACAAAAGCATGTAGAGGTCTGTCATTTTTAATAGGACACTCAACCGAGAGACGGAATCTAAAACAAAAATCCAGAAAAATCACATTGTATGATTTTTAAGTAATGGAATTTGCATTTATTGCATGACATAAGTATTTGATCAACCTACCAACCAGTAGAATTCCGGCTCTCACAGACTGTTAGTTTTTCTTTAACGAAGCCCTCCTGTTTCTCCACTCATTACCTGTATTAACTGCACCTGTTGTGAACTTCGTTACCTGTATAAAAGACCTGTCACACCACTCAATCAAACGACCCAACCTCCTCCACAATGGCCAAGACCAGAGAGCTGTGAAGGAGACATCAGAGGATAAAGTAGACCCTGACAAGGCTGGGGATGGGCCTACAGGACAATAGGCAGCCAGCTGTTGAGAAGGCAACAAACTGTTGGCGACCAATTATAGAAAATGGAAGAAGTTCAAGATGACGGTCAATCACCCTTCGGTCTGGGGCATCAATCTCCTCCATGCAAGATCTCACCCTCGTGGGCATCAGTATGATCATGAGGAATGTGAGGATCAGCCCCAGACTACACGGCAGGACCTGGTCAATGACCTGAAGAGAGCTGGGACCACACGTCTCAAAGAAAACCATTAGTAAACCACTACGCCGTGCTATGGCATAAAAATCCTGCAGCGCACGCCAGGTCCCCTGCTCAACCAGCGCAATGTCCAGGCCCGTCTGAAAGTTTGCCCAATGACCATCCTTGGATGATCCAGAGGAGGAATGGAGAAGGTCATGTGGTCTGATGAGACAAAAATAGAGCTTTTTGGTCTAACTCCACTCGCCGTGTTTGGAGGAAGAAGAATGGATGAGTACAACCCACAGAACACCATCCCAACCGTAGAGCCATGGAGGTGGGAACATCATTCTTTGATGCTTTTCTGCAAGGGGACAGGACGACTGCACCGTATTGAGGAGAGGATGGATGGGCCATGTATCGCGAGTCTTGACCAAAACCTCCTTCCCTCAGTAAGAGCATGAAGATGGGTGGTGGCTGGGTCTTCCAGCATGACAACGACCCGAAAACACACACAGCCAGGGCAACTAAGGAGTAGGCTCCGTAAGAAGCATCTCAAGGTCCTGGGAGGCGGCTAGCCAGTCTCCAGACCTGAACCAATAGAAAATTTGGAGGGAGCTGAAAGTCCGTAGTGCAGCGACAGCCCCGAAACCTGAAGGATCTGGAGAAGTCTGTATGGAGGAGTGGGCCAAAATCCCTGCTGCAGTGTTGTGCAACCCTGGTCAAGAACTACAGGAGAACGTCTGATCCTCTTGTAATTTGCAAACTAAGGTTTCTTGTACCGAAATATTAAGTTTTCTGCATTTCTGATGTATCAAATACCTATGTCATGCCAATAAAATGCCAATTATTAGCTTTAATAAATTCATAGCACAATGTGATTTTCTGGACTTTTGTCTTTTAGATTCCTCTCTTCACAGTTGAAGTGTAGCCTATTGATAAATTACAGACCTCTACATGCTTTGTAGTAGGAAAACCTGCAAAATCGTCAGTGTATCAATACCTTGTTTCTCCCCATGTACTATATAATAATATATATAATAGATATATACATAATACAGAACATGGATATTCTCTATCTGCAACCAAGATCCTGCAAACCTTTTTGGCTGGGGATATCTAACAGATTTCCAAAAGACGTGTGTGGGTGGGGGGAGGGGCCCGGGGTGGGGGGGGTGTTATGGAAACCTGAGATATCCCAGCTGAAAAGGTGCAGAGATATCTGAGTGAGATATACCATGTTCTGTCATGTCAAGCCTGCAGTTTATCTCTCTGTAGTGTTGTTGTGCCCTAACAGGTATTTTGTTTGGGAGGTGGGGGTGCAGTAAATGTAAAAAATGAGTCTTTTAGTGTCTCAAACCATTGGTGTGTGTTTTGTCTTGTCCGTCCTTGTAGAGGCATCTGTGCTTGTTTTGTGAGGTAGGTTCTTGTCAAATTTGCAGACAAATCCTTTGTGGGAGTGATGTGTCTTGTCCAATGGAGCTGTGTTATGTGGTGACATTCTGAAGGACTGGTGGGAGAGAGGTGATGAGCCCAGGGACTCAGGGGCCCACCATCTTCATCAGGGAAGTGCACAGCTATCAAAGCAGAAAAATGCAATTAGGCCTCGCTCAATTGAAGAAAAGACCTCAATCCCCTGGTAGATGCTGGATTGGCAAATCTAATCAGCAAGTGCTCTGCTCTAGTGATGCGCTGGTTGACTCATAACCCGCAGTCCCTGCGGTTATATCCGTGGGGCAAGCTGGTTTAGGGTCATGAAATATTGTGTTGATGAAGGACGGGTGGCGGGCGGGTTGAATAAAGAGAAAACAATGCATTCAAAATCCATAATTGTATAATTCTTGTGCAATTCATATCTATAGGTTACATTTAGATTTTTCTTTCATAATTGTTTATCTGCCGTTAGTGCGTAGCCTAGCTATGGCGCACAAAATACACGCCAATTGCCAAATGCTTTTGGGAACTTGGGCAGAAAATGTTGATCCACTAAGGCAAAAAGGACAATGTCAGAGTTTGTTTGATTCATTCAGAGAAAAGCTGCGAAATAGAGAGTTGAAAATTAACCAGACCAGTAATGTAATGTTTAGGAAAGATTTTGTGAATTGTGAGAGGATGGTAGCAGTGGTTATATTATGTGTGATGATTGGGAAAGGGAAAGGGGGATACCTAGTCAGTTGTACAACTGAATGGATTCAACTGAAATGTGTCTTCCGCATTTAACCCAACCCCTCGTCGTTATGCAAATTTGACAATAACAAGATGGGACTTCAAAATGGCACTTCAACGGAATTGTACTGTTCAGATGGGATAAATGGAATAGTAGCCTAACTGAAATCTGGACACTGACTGTAGGTCTATAGCCTCTCACATAGCCTTAATATTAAAATAATTAAGCATTTCTTGCAGTAAAATTATACCCCAAATGTACAGTTGAAGTCGGAAGTTTACATACACCTTAGCCAAATACATTTAAACTCAGTTTTTCCCAATTCCTGACATTTATTCCTTGTAAAAATTCCCAGTCTTAGGTCAGTTAGGATCACCACTTTATTTTAAGAATGTGAAATGTCAGAATAATAGCAGAGAGAATGATTTATTTCAGTTTTTATTTCTTTCATCACATTCCCAGTGGGTCAGAAGTTTACATACACTCAATAAGTATTTGGTAGCATTGCCTTTAAATTGTTTAACTTGGGTCAAATGTTTCTGTTAGCCTTCCACAAGCTTCCCACAATAAGTTGGGTGAATTTTGGCCCATTCCTCCTGACAGAGCTGGTGTAACTGAGTCAGGCCTCCTTGCTCGCACATGCTTTTTCAGTTCTGCCCACAAATTGTCTATGGGATTGAGGTCAGGGCTTTGTGATGGCCACTCCAATACCTTGACTTTGTTGCGCTTAAGCCATTTTGCCACAACTTTGGAAGTATGCTTGGGGTCATTGTCCATTTGGAAGACCCATTTGCGACCAAGCTTTAGCTTCCTGACTGATGTCTTGAGATGTTGCTTCAATATATCCACATAATTTTCCTACCTCATGATGCCATCTATTTTGTGAAGTGCACTAGTTCCTCCTGCAGCAAAGCACCCCCACAACATGATGCTGCCACCCCCGTGCTTCACTGTTGGGATGGTGTTCTTCGGCTTGCAAGCCTCCCCCTTTCTCCTCCAAACATAACGATGATCATTATGGCCAAACAGTTCTATTTTTGTTTCATCAGACCAGAGCACATTTCTCCAAAAATTACGTTCTTTGTCCCCATGTGCAGTTGCAAACCGTAGTCTGGCTTTTTTATGGCGGTTTTGGAGCAGTGGCTTCTTCCTTGCTGAGCGGCCTTTCAGGTTATGTCGATATAGGACTCGTTTTACTGGGATATGTATAGTTTTGTACCTGTTTCCTCCAGCATCTTCACAAGGTCCTTTGCTGTTGTTCTGGGAATGATTTGCACTTTTCACACCAAAGTACGTTCATCTCTAGGAGACAGAACGCATCTCCTTCCTGAGCGGTATGACGGCTGCGTGATCCCATGGTGTTTATACTTGCGTGCTATTGTTTGTACAGATGAACGTGATACCTTCAGGAGTTAGGAAATTGCTCCCAAGGATGAACCAGACTTGTGGAGGTCTACAATTTTTTTTTCTGAGGTCTTGGCTGATTTCTTTTGATTTTCCCATGATGTCAAGCAAAGAGGCACTGGGTTTCAAGGTAGGCCTTGAAATACATCCACAGGTACACCTCCAATGAACTCAAATGATGTCAATTAGCCTATCAGAAGCTTCTAAAGCCGTGACATCATTTTCTGGAATTTTCCAAGCTGTTTAAAGGCACAGTCAACTTAGTATATGTACACTTCTGACCCACTGGAATTGTGATACAGTGAATTATAAGTGTAATAATCTGTCTGTAAACAATTGTTGGAAAAATTACTTGTGTCATGCACAAAGTAGATGTCCTAACCGACTTGCCAAAAATATAGTTTGTAAACAAGAAGTTTGTGAAGTGGTTGAAAAACATGTTTTAATGACTCCAACCTAAGTGTTTGTAAACTTCTGACTTCAACTGTATTTAGACCTAGGTCTCTATTCCAAATGTTTAATATAAATATACAGATTATACACCAGTCAAAAGTTTGGACACACCTTCTCATTCAAGGGTTTTTATTTATTTTCTATATTGTAGAATAATAGTGAAGACATCAAAACGATGAAATAACACATATGGAATCATGTAGTAACCAAAACAGTGTTAAACAAATCAAAATATATTTTTATTTTAGTTTCTTCAAAGTAGCCACCCTTTGCCTTGATGACAGCTTTGCACACTCTTGGAATTCGCTCAACCAGCATCATGAGGTAGTCACCTGGAATGCTTTTCCCATCATGCTGAGCACTTGTTGGCTGCTTTTCCTTCACTCTGTGGTCCAACTCATCCCAAACCATCTCAATTGGGTTGAGGTCAGGTGATTGTGGAGGCCAGGTCATCTGATGCAGCACTCCATCACTCTCCTTCTTGGTCAAATAGCTCTTACACAGCCTGGAGGTGTGTTTTGGGTCATTATCCTGTTGAAAAACAAATGATAATTCCACTAAGCGCAAACCAGATGGGATGGTGTATCGCTGCAGAATGATGTGGTAGCCATGCTGGTTAAGTGTGCCTTGAATTCTAAATAAATCACAGGCAGTGTCACCAGCAAAGCACCCCCACACCATCACACCTGGGATCCACGCATGCGGAGATAATCCGTTCACCTACTCTGCGTCTCACAAAGACACGGCGGTTGGAACAAAAAATCTCAAATTTGGACTCATCAGACCAAAGGACAGATTTCCACCGTTCTAATTGCCATTGCTCGTGATTCTTCGCTGAAGCAAGTCTGTTCTTCTTTTTGGTGTCCTTTAGTAGTGGTTTCTTTGCAGCAAATTTACCATGAAGGCCTGATTCACACATTCTCCTCTGAACAGTTGATGGTGAGATGTGTCTGTGAAGCATTTATTTGGTTCTGCAATTTCTGAGGCTGGTAACTCTAATGAACTTATCCTCTGCAGCAGAGGTAACTCTGGGGCTTCCTTTCCTGTGGCGGTCCTCATGACAGTCAGTTTCATCATAGCACTTGATGGTTTTTGCGACTGCACTTGAAGAAACTTTCAAAGTTCTTGAAATGTTCCGGATTGACTGACCTTCATGTCTGAAAGTAATGATGGACTGTCATTTCTCTTTGCTTATTTGAGCTTTTCTTGCCATAATATGGACTTGGTATTTTACCAAATAGGGCTATCTTCTGTATACCACCCCTACCTTGGCGCAACTCAACTGATTGGCTCAAACGCATTAAGAAGGAAACAAATTCCACAAATGAACTTTTAAGAAGGCACACCTGTTAATTGAAATGCATTCCAGGTGACTACTTCATGATGCTGGTTGAGAGAATGCCAAGAGTGTGCAAAGCTGTCATCAAGGCAAAGGGTGGCTACTTTGAAGAATCTCAAATATAGCATTTATTTTGATTTGGTTAACACTTTTGTGGTTACTACAGGATTTCATATGTGTTATTTCATAGTTTTGATGTCTTCACTATTATTCTACAATGTAGAAAATAGTAAAAATAATGAAAAACCATCCAGGTGTATCCAAACGTTTGACTGGTACTGTAAGTGTTCAGACCCTTTGCTATGAGACGAAATTGAGGTCAGGTGCATCCTGTAGCTATTGATCATCCTTGATGTTTCTACAACTTGATTGGAGTACACTTGTGGTAAATTCAATTGATTGGACCTGATTTGGAAAGGCACACACCTGTCTATATAAGGTCCCACAGATGACAGTGCATGTCAGAGCAAAAACCAAGCCATGAGGTCGAAGGAATTGTCCCTTGAGCTCCGAGACAGTATTGTGTCGAGGCACAGATCTGGGGAAGGGTACCGAAAAATGTCTGTAGCATTGAAGTTCCCCAAGAACACAGTGGCCTCCATCATTCTTAAATGGAAGAAGTTTGGAAACACCAAGACTCTTCCTAGAGCTGGCCGCCTGGCCAAACTGAGCAATCGGGGGAGAAGGCCCTTGGTCAGGGAGGTGACCAAGAACCCGATGGTCACTCTGACAGAGCTCCAGAGTTCCTCTGTGGAGATGGGGGAACTTTCGAGAAGGACAACCATCTCTGCAGCACTCAGGTCTGGAGGAATCCTGGCACCATCCGTACTCTGTCTTTCGGGAAAGATGAATGGAGCAAAGTACAGAGAGATCCTTGATGAAGACCTGCTCTAGAGCGCTCAGGACCTCAGATTGGGGCGAAGGTTCACCTTCTAACAGGACAATGACCCTAATCACACAGCCAAGAAATCGCAGGAGTAGCTTCGGGACATGTCTCTGAATGTCCTTGAGTGGCCCAGCCAGAACCCGGACTTGAACCCGATCGAACATCTCTGCCGATGTGCCAAGCTTGGAGCGTCATACCCTAGAGACTCAAGGCTGTAATCGCTGCCAAAGGTGCTTCAACAAAGTACTGAGTAAAGGGTCTGAATACTTATGTAAGTGTGATATTTATGTTTTTATTTTTAATTAATTTGCAAAAATATCTGAACCTGTTTTTGCTTTGTCCTTTTGGTGTATTGTGTGTAGATTGATGAGGGGAAAAAACAATTTAATACATTTTAGAATAAGGCTGTAACGTAACAAAATGTAGAAAAAGTCAAGGGGTCTGAATACTTTGCAAATGCACATTAAAATACAAAAACACAGTCATGGTAAACACACATAAAACATCACAAATCACCCAGAAACAATACAAACAATACAACAACAAAAATAATGTGTGTGTTCAAGTGTGTGTGTGTGTCCCCTCACAGTCCCTGTTGTTCCATGAGTTGTTTTTAAAGGTAATTTTGCTGTTTGCAGGGAGTTCCATGTAATCATGGCTCTGTATAAAACTGTGCATGTACGTGAATTCGTTTTGGACTTGGGGACTATGTAGAGACTCGTTGTGGCATGTCTTGTGGGTTATGAATGGGTGTCTGTGCTGAATGTTATTTGATTATGCAGATAATCTGGAATTTCGTAGCAGTAATATTTCTCATAAAAACTAGGAGAAGCAGTTAATCCCTCGTCAACCCTCAACCAGGAAAGACTGGCATGCATGTTGTTGATGTTAGTTCTGTATATGCATGATGCAGCCTGGATAATAAGTGAACTTAAATGAACTGTGCCATTAGGATTGTTTAGGCCTAATCTTTGTGCAGGTGAACAGTCTTATAGCCTACACTCATGGTTTCTATTCAGAGCAAGACTGTGATTATGTATAGGCCTTTGTCAACGTGCCAAGACTTTTCTAACTAGGTCTAAAATTGTTTTCTATATCAATAAATTGCTTTGCTCGTCTCCTGAAGAGACCATAAATAACCAGGTAGAGATAAGTACTCATTCTGTTCAGTGTTCCTTGGTTGAGTTTAAGCGGATGGATGAGTGTGCTAGCCTATTGCATAAGCAGCCAGTGGGTTGTTGTGGTGCTGCTGCTGTGTTTGGTGCAGCTATGCCGCTCCAGAGCCTGGGAGCCCAGTGAGAGGAGCAGCGGTTTTTAATAGCCCTGAATAGTGGCACACTGTGGGGAGCTCTGAGCTCAAATATTTAAAAAACTAAGAAGTAAAAGAGGCAATGCAGCCCCTCATCTCTATAAATAAACTATCATCCACCCTTCTCACCCATCCCTCCCTCTCTCTTTCTCTCTCTCTCGCTCTGACGTTGGTCTTGGCGTCGCAGCCTGATGTGCGCTCCTCTGTCTTTCTCCTTTTCTTCCTTCTTCTCTCTCTTTATCCCCCTTCTTATCTGTCTCCTTCCTTTCTCTTGTCTGCTCTCTCTCTCTTTGTCAGTATAATCTATTAATTTCTTCTGTTGCACACTTATCTTTTTCTCCCTCGTTCTCTCCCTCTGTCCCCATTGCACTCTCCTTCTCTCAAATACTTTTTTTTCAGTTCCAGCGCAGGAGAATTTGGGACACTATGGACTATGTTCTTTTCAGAGACTGAATACAAGAAGTTTGGGCTTCGTACGTTTACTCCAGTGCGACAGCGCTTTCCACTCACAGTTAAGACTTTCAACAGCACATATTGCACTATTCTGCAACAGTTATGCAAAAAGTTAAAATTATCAACTGCACTGTAATAGCACCATTACCTGACAGCATAGTGTAATGACTGGCTGCCCGTGGGTACTGTCAGGGTTTGCCTTAAGGTGGCTCTCCTCTCTTTCCTCTTCCAGGTGGTGCTGGAGGACAGCCAAACTAACATGAGTGTTCGCTCCGCTTCACCTTCACATGCTTTTTTCTCTCTGTTTGTGTCTCTTTGTCATGCCCTGACCATAGAGAGCTGTTTATTCTCTATGTTGGTTGGGGCGTGACAGTGACTAGGGTGGGTTATCTAGGTGATTAATGATCTATGTTGGCCTGGTATGGTTCCCAATCAGAGGCAGCTATTTATCGTTGCCTCTGATTGGGGATCATATTTAGGTAGCCATTTCCCCATTGTGCTTTGTGGGATCTTGCCTAGGTATAGTTGCCTGCGAGCACTACATTGAGCTTCACGTTTTGTTTAACGCTTTATTGTTTTTTCTTTGAGTTTCTTTTCCTAATAAAGAGGATGGAAACATACCACGCTGCATCTTGGTCCACTCCTTATAACGATCGTGACACTCTTTGTCCTGATTGTTAACATGTGAAGTAGTCTAGGATAACCTGTCTGTTTTATGTGCTTACTACGTGTACCAGTGGATGGGATCTATTTGTTTGAAATATATAATTTATGGTGTGGTATGATATAGAGACAGCGTAAATAAGTAGTGAAGGAATTTCCTACATTCAATTATAGCTTCTTTTTTCAGATAAAGACTTCACAGGGCAGACTTTCCAACAAGTTACATAATCACTAATCTTGGTTAACCCAGATCTAAAATCTAGCGTAATTGGTCAGCTGCTCATTTAAGTTTTGGGTCCATACATGTTAAGAGAAGAGATGAATAGATGCTAGAACAAGGAACCCGGAATGAGGAGCTCCACCCTCTGGCTTTGCAAGTTACTGGGCAAGTCTATGGGCCGAATGTCTTCTCCCCCTTCCGAAATTCGAAGATGCTATACACCTGTGAAATCGGGATCTGTCCAAATAACCGGTGATAAAACCCAAGCACCGGAACTATTGCTGCTCGTTAGCTATCGGTGCCCATAGTGTAAAGACAGATCTACGGACCATTTATGTTGACGTAGTCTGCCCACAAGAGATTACAAAATCACAATAACATCAATCACGTTTTCGGGATCATCAATAGAACACCAATGTAGTTATGGTCATCTGACTCATACTGCGCCTCTGTCTTCCATTTGATTTTTTCGAGAACTAGACACGACAACAGTGCAGACAGTTATATATACCTATGAAGTAGGACGCTTTCCATGCAGCTACAAATGAAGCGTGTTTTGCATTGTGTTCATGAGAGAGATGTTGTGTAGTCCCCATGGGACGTCTAATGGTTAATATTTGTAGTCTTTATGTTGTACAACAAATAGGCCTACAAGTAGGGTTCTATTTGTGAAGTTATTCCCATGTTATAACACACAGTCAGAGGAAAGTTGCATTGTGTGGATATACAGTATGTGGACTACACTGTGAGACCAAGACAATGAGCATAGAGCATAGAGGAATGAGCATAGAGGAATGTTATAGAGGAATGTTAGAATCATACTGTATACAGTCACACAACATAGAAACAAGAGGGATTACATGGAAATGAAATGGAACTGATTAACTTTGAGGAAGAAGGGGAAGATATATCAAGTGAGAGGGAATAAAGAAAGAGGGAGGCTCTGGCAGGGTCTGGTCTCCACTTTCCTCTTCACTCTGACTGCATCCCAGCAGCCAATCATGACAGAGCCTTCTATGTCTCCATAGTAACCTCCTGTTGAAGCAGTGACTTAGAGGATAGAAACTGAGTTTAGGGGCTCAATGTAGAGGAGAAGAGCAATACTTTCTGCCCTTTCAAAAACCATTAGTCAAAAATCAAACAAAATATGCACAATGTTGTCTCTCTTCACCTCCTACATTGTCTGTATGTTATTAGAGTTGATTGCAAGGCCACAGCAGCAATATCAATAACAAGATGTATTAGGCTATTGGTGGTAGAGGACCTCAACTCAAGGCAATGATGAATACATGAGATAACTGGGGTAATTGAATGAATTCATAGATGAAAGAATATGTAGAATATTTTTCTTGACTGCATTATAAAGCCCATTACACATCTAACACCAATAGTCTGACCTGCTTAGCCGGTTCAGGTTCCCTTTTTTATTATGCCCTCAAACAAAGATTCATTGAGGTCTTTCAAAGTTCTTTATGTATTGTATGCCTTCATGGTATGCTGTTTTTAAGTGAAAATGCAATGATGTACTGCTAAATGCCTCGAAGATGTGTTTGGAACTTTCACCTGTGGAGAGGAATGAGGAAGAGTAGGGACGAGGCTGGGGTATGAAATTACAGGCTTAAAATACAGCTCTTTTTAAAAGCGTTTTTGACATGGGTACAGGGAAGCATCCACATGACGAGATCTAGTCTGATTGGTCTTGGGCACTGCTCTAATCAGCAGTGTGATTTCCCTGCCCTTTACTTTGTCCAAGCAGGTGCACTGTCAGTGCTGGGAGCGTTCTCAGTAATAAGCCCCATGACAATGGAACCCTGCTGAGTTTGCCTTTCATCAGCATCAAGTTGGGGCTGCATTTCTTGGATGGACAGATGATGACATAAGCGGGATTATTGAGGAGGGGGGGGGGGGGGGGGGGGGGGGGGGGGGCAGCAGGGATGTTTTTCCCTTCCGTCTTTGAGTTACGTAAGGCTGTTCTCTGTTACGCAGTTCATTCCAGCTCTTCGATTAAGCTACCCGGACAGAATTTCACTGATGGGAGTTTTCATACTACCTCAACACTTACCTGATTTGCACACAAGGTCACCTCATCTCATCCAGTGTTTCAGAGCAGGAAGGGGAGGACCATCTTCCTCAGTGAATTTCATACAAATATAACTTTTTACATAAAACTATACAAAATATATTCACGTTACCAACTAATTGATTCAAACACACTGTTCTGCAATCAATGTCTACAGTACCCTAGGGCTGGGCGGTATACCATATTTTACAATATACCGGTATTGATGCACGGAACGGTTTGGGTTTTTACTTTACCTTCTATAATGGTATTTGAATGTTTGGTTTGTTAAATGTGTGTAACGTCCATTTTTATAGTTTTCTAAGCTAATTGAGTCATCTCTCCGCTCAATCTCTCTCCATATCGCTTTCCACACAGATGTAGCCCCGCCCCCTGTAACTCAAGGAGGCAATTTTTAACCCTCGGCACTTGTTCAGTCTCTGCATGGTCAACGCAGCACATGCAACAGTGTTGATGACAACGATGCTGTTTTCACTTTGCTTCTCAATATATAAATCCTCTAGCATTCTATAATAACACTATTAGTTTGTGTTTCTTACATCTGCAAAAAGCTAGTTTTCTTTTCTTAGTAAATTGGGCCTAAATCTTGTTAGCCGCTAATGCTAATAGCTAGCTCACTAATAAATTCAGAGCAAACATAACTAGTTATACAGCCTGATAATACCAGTGATAGTGTAGACCTACATCTGCTTGTTTTTTGTGCAACAGTATCTTCTAAATCAAAGTAATACACGATGCCAGAATATGTTAGCTATATGAAGTAGCTAAGAGAAACCATTCAATTTACCCAAAGATTATAGGGTCCCCTGGGAAACACTTGTCAACACTTTGGTTCCTACCCTATCACAATAACTCCTCCCTGACATTTTAATTTGTTGTCACGTCAAACACTGTATTCAAAGTGCCCATTATTATATTCTAACTATAGAATTAGAATAATCATTCTATATCCATGATTCCAACCCAAGTGTTTTGCTCTAAATCACAAGTCAAATCGCAATTGCAACATTTGGTTAAACACAAGGCCTAGATTTGTTTTCCCATATTGTGCACCCCTACGTGGCAGTGTGGAACTTACCTCAAATAAGTACAGGAAATGCAGAAATTTATGAAAATGCAGATTTGTTTTTGTTGGTCGAAGTTGGAATTGAACAGTATAAAACAATCAGAATAGAGAAAGGTTAATTGAAATCACTTAGAATGTACAGTATGTGTTGCCAAACTAGGGTCACGCACTACTCCTAAAGCACATTTAGAACTTTTCTTTTTCAGAAACATGAGAAGAAATAAGAAACGTCCACACTGCTCTTGCTAGTATCACTGCTCTTTATTAAGCTATCTTTACTCAATGCATGCACTTTAATTAACATATTTTTACTATGTGGCCTGGCAGTGGGATACTGGGAGCTGCGGTCCACAATAACTAATCACTGAGGTCTAATTATAAAAGGTTATCCCCTTCCTCCATTGTAGGACAATTTAGTCCTGCCTTACACCCCTCTACTTCTTCACCCCCTGATGTTTACAGCCATTCTGCATCTAATTGAACAGAATAAGGTGTGTTTTACATTAGAGTACTACAGTGGATAGCTGGTTTAGCAACAGGATTTGATTTGCTGTGAGATCATGGTTGGTGGATAATTTGAGCTGAGCTGCATTTCATATATTGATATTGATATTGATAACTTGAGCTGCATTTCATGGAAGCTTAACACATACATACAATTGTAGCAGTATCAATATCCAGCTCTGTTTCTTTCTTTTGTCTCTGTGTAAACCAGACTCATTTTTCAAAGCAGGCCTGACTTGTTGGGTAGGAGGAGGAGGTACATGATGGAAGAGATGCTCCGTGGGAGTAGAGTATTTTTATCTCTCCTCGTAGCGGAATGATGAGAAGAGGACCAGGCCAGGGCAGGTTGTGCTGTGAATCCCTCCTGCTCAGCTTGTGGAGGGCATGGGGAGGCGATGACTGACGGCTCCATGGCACACCGTCTGGACCATGGGAGGCTGCCCTGTGGGAAAGGCAAGAGCCCGGCCCCTGGGCTGCCATGGTTGTTAAATATTCATAAATTTTCCTACTTGGATCTTTCTAGTCAAGGTATGTCCACATGTCTGTTTTCCTCCTAAATGTTCATAGGAGATCGGTACTGCAGGTAGCCTAGAGGTTAAGACCATTGGGCTAGTAACCATAAGGTCGCTGGTTCGAATGCCTGAACCGACTAGGTGAAATAAATCTGTCGATGTGCTCTTGAGCAAGGCACTTAACCCTAATTGCTCCTGTAAATCGCTCTGGATAAGAGAGTGCTAATTGACAAAAAATGTAAAATGGTCATGGGAGGCAGATGGCAATACTGGCAATTCTTACCACGAGTCACACAGACGAGACTGTATTGTCCTAAGCCCTTTGCCATTTTAACAGGATTGGGAGATAAGCCCACAGAGCCACTAATGGGGTTCTTACTATACACTGAGCTGTGTTTGGAGTGGTTGTCATGGCGTTGCTCCTGCAACGTCAAGGCGACTGTGAAAGTGATTTGTGGTATTTTAGGCTGACTCGGGCACAACATTTTACACTTGTATTTAAAGGGATTTTATTAATGGCACGTCATGAGGGAACCGCCTTGCCGCCTTACGTCGTTGTGACGATGGCCAGCACCAGCTGTTCCACGCTGCTCCCTCTACAGTTTGTTAGATGTGTTTACATGTACAGTAATTGTTGTGTTCACTATGATAAGAATTATGTGAAGAGAGAGGTCAATGCTGAAACATTTGTTTTGTATTATTTAGATTGTTTTAATCATAGCTTTTCTTGCTATTACATGAATATCCCTTCCCTAGTAGGCCTATTCCTCTGTGGGAGTTGATGGTTGTTTGATGATAGCATGGAATAGCCACAGAACAGCACTACCTGGAAAAGATTAGTGGGGTGTAGTAGAGGTTGTTTAAGGGGAACTGTGTTATGCGGCACTGAGATAGAGATGGTTCTGGCATTAGATTTTGTGCTTTACTGTGCCACAATCCCGTATTAGTGGGAGAATGTCACGTGAGTGTATGTAAGAGTGTGTGTGTGTGTGTGTGCGTGTGTGCGTGTGCGTGTGTGTGTGTATGCGTGCGCGTGCGCGGGTGTGTGCTGTTACCCAACTCTCAGGATGCGTAGATGGTTTTGTGTTTACTGGACCTGTCCTGCTGATTCCAGTAGGGCTACTAAGCATGTTATGTGAGGCTTAGGCCCAGGATCTCTGTTGAGTCACTCTGGAACCATGGAACGTTAGATTTTCTCATTCTTAAAGAGGTGTTAAGCTCTCACAAAGTGCCCCAAGCACAAGTGTAGTTAAACATAGAACCTTCTCAGGAGTGTGTTCTGAATGACCTCCCTGGGTCCCTGGGGCCTCAGGGACCCAGGGACCCTAGCAGACACTGAGGTTGTATCAGTCTCATTGCAAACGCAGCCTGTGCTCTTCAATGTCTAACATCTTATAAAAAGATACAGATCTGAGACCAGCACAAATAAAAATGTTACATTAGATGTTACTCCCTTGCTGCTGGCCACCACTATTCAACTATCGGATGACACATGCCCAGCCACAGTGGTACAGTTAGCCTAGTTTGAGTAGAGCAATCACAGCCCCTTAGATTAGTGCTGTGGGGCCGCTGTGTGCTGCTATTACGTCACTACCCAGGGTGTAGCAGAGACTGTATTTTTAGACAGGAATGGGCATATTCTACCAATGTACAGTGTCAAGCACTCTGCTTGCGTATGCTAGGATTATTATGACCATTCTATTTTTAGACCTTGTGTGTGTGAGTTAGGGGGGGCGGTCAAGCATTGTGCCAGCGGTTTATGTGAAGGTTGCTAGTGTACATGAGTGAGAGGTATCTGCATAACCGCCAATTTATTCTAGTTGGGGAAAGATTACAGTGTGTTCTGTTATGACATTTTCTGGATAGCATCTGAGCAGGAAACTCCCAACACAAAATGTTCGGGGAAAACTACTAATCAGAAAGATGATGGTCTTCAGTTGAGGAACAGTGCTGATTTACACTGTTCAGTAGAAAAGACTAGGCCTAAGCAGAGGAACTAAAGTAAATCCCTGTTTGATGGGGAGGTTTTCTAGGATGCTGCTCTCTGTTTTCCTTCAGTACCTGTGTCAGTCAACCATCAGTGCACCAGGCCAGACAATCTCTCTCTCTCCAGCTTGAGTGTTTAACAAGTGCACAGAAAGGTTTTTAGAGAAGTTTAAATCAATCAATAAATCAAATGTATTTATAAGCCCTTTTTACCTCAGCCGATGTCACAAAGTGCTATACAGAAACCCAGCCTAAAACCCCAAACAGCAAGCAATGCAGATGTAGAAGCAGGGTGGCTAGGAAAAACTCCCTAGAAAGGCAGGAACCTAGGAAGAAACCTAGAGAGGAACCAGGCTCTGAGGGGTGGCCAGTCCTCTTCTGGCTGTGCCGGGTGGAGATTATAACAGTACATGGCTAAGATGTTCAAACGTTCATAGATGACCAGCAGGGTCAAATAATAATAATCACAGTGGTTGTAGAGGGTGCAACAGGTCAGCACTTCAGGAGTAAATGTCAGTTAGCTTTTCATAGCCGATCAATCAGAGTTAGAGACAGTAGGTGCGGTAGAGAGAGCGAGAGAGTCGAAAACAGCAGGTCCGGGACAAGGTAGCACGTCTGTTGATCAGGTCAGGGTTCCATAGCCGCAAGCAGAAACTGGAGCAGCAGCACGACCAGGTGGACTGGTGACAAGCAAGGAGTCATCAGGCCAGATAGTTCTGAGGCATGGTCCTAGGGCTCAGGTCCTCCGAGAGAAGAGAGAAAAGAGAGAGAGTTAGAAGGAGCATACTTAAATTCACACTGGACACTGGATAAGACAGGAGAAATACTCCAGATATAACAGCCCCCCAACACACAAACTACTGCAGCATAAATACTGGAGGCTGAGACAGGAGGGTTCGGGAGACACTGTGGCCCCGTCCGACAATAACCCCGGACAAGGCCAACTAGGCAGGATATAACCCCAGCCACTTTGCCAAAGCACAGCCCCCACACCACTAGAGGGATATCTTCAACCACCATATAGCCCACGAAGATCTCCTCCACCGCACAAGCCCAAGGGGGGCGCCAACCCGGACAGGAAGATCACGTCAGTGACTCAACACACTCAGTGACGCACCCCTCCTAGGGACGGCATGGAAGAGCACTAGTAAGCCACTCAGCCCCCGTAATAGGGTTAGAGGCAGAGAATCCCAGTGGAGAGAAGGGAACCGGCCAGGCATAGACAGCAAGGGTGGTTCGTCGCCCCAATGCCTTTCCGTTCACCTTCACACTCCTGAGCCAGACTACACTCATTCATAGGACCTACTGAAGAGATGAGTCTTCAATAAACTTAAAGGTTGAGACTGAGTCTGCGTCGCTCACATGGGTAGGCAGACCATTCCATAAAAATTGAGCTCTATAGGAGAAAGCCCAGCCTCCAGCTGTTTGCTTAGACATTCTAGGGACAATAAGGAGGCCTGCGTCTTGTGACCATAGCGTACGTTGTAGGTATGTACGGCAGGACCAAATCGGAGAGATAGGTAGGAGCAAGCCTATGTAATGCTTTGTAGGTTAGCAGTAAAACCTTGAAATCAGCCCTAGCCTTAACAGGCTAGTGTGTGTCAGTTTGTAACTTTTTTCCATGAGGCTCTAAAAAAGTTGAGTAGAGACAGAGAGCGAGAGATAAAGAGATGATTGAAAGAGACAGTGACAGTGAGGGAAAATATGGGAAGGGAGGAGAAGAGTAACTGTGACAGAGAAGGAAAGCCTTCCCTTTCCTCAATCTCTGAGCGGTGAAGCAAGAGGCTAATGAATCTTGTATGTTGATGGCTGTGTGGCAGATGGTGACGAGGGCTGGGCCGATATCCGCATGCGTCAGCACAAACCCTTTCTGCAGCGTCATCATCGCTGCCCACAGGCTCCAGTCAGGTCCCCCAAGATAGAGCCACACTGTGACATTGCACCGGTCTGTTGGAATCTCTCTATCTCTCTCGCTTGCTCTCTTTCTCACACACACTCATACCCTGTCATTCACTCTTCCTCAAGGGAATTTTGACTGCAGAGGTCTGTAGGGACAAAGACACAGGGGCCTTACGCTCCACTGGCTTGAACAGTCAACCGTGTGCTTTCAGCACGGCAGACCATTTCTGTCAGTGTGTGGGTTACAGTATTCAAGACTGCATTAGCATCTGTGGGTGTGTTAGCACATGAGTGTGTGCGAGAGGGAGTGTGTATAAGCTGTATGTGTGATGGGTGTGTTTCATCAAATAGCACTAGAGAAGTAGGCTTACATTTGTCAGTGGTGGCTCAGAGACTTGACAATCTCTCACACACTCTCCTCTGTGTAGATTTCCCCCTGTTCCACTACCCCTAGATAACCTCTAAACAGTGTCTGCCTCGTGACCCTGTGCTGCATCACAATTACATTTACCGGTATGCACAGGCCCTACCCTTGCTATAGGCTATTTAATGAAATTTGTTAAAACAATGTCTCACATCCTTTCCTGCCTATTTGTCCAACCAGATGCATTACAACACAGTATGAACCAGCCGTATCTAACATAGCCCCTCCTCAACACAAGTAATACGCATCTTTTCGTGATGTGTGTTTTGTCCTATATTTTTTATTTTTCATTCCCCGTCCCCGCAGGAGGCCTTTTGCATTTTGGTAGGCCGTCATTGTAAATAAGAATTTGTTCTTAGTTAAATAGAGGTTAAATAAAAAAATTGAAATAAATGAACCCCCTTTCCCAAAGCCTCTTTATGAGTTCTCAGGCCTAATGGGAGGATGACATCATCTTGGACAGGGCCCGGTTTCCCAAAAGCATCTTAAGGCTAAGTTCATCGTTAGAACCTTTTGTAGGAGCGTCGTTAAATCTCCGAGCTGTTTCCCAAAGCGGTGTTATTAACTCTGAACGTCTCAAGAGACGCTAACGGAGTCGGTGCAGCCAGCTGGTTTCTTCATGCATCGCGCCGACAGAAACAAACATCTTTCTGGTAAGAAGAGGGGCGGGGGGGTATGCCTTATGATTAACGAGACGTGGTGTGATCATCATAACAACACACAGGAACTCAAGTCATTCTGTTCACCTGATCTAGAACTCCTCACAATCAAATGTCGACCGCATTATCTACCAAGGGAAATTCTCTCTCAATCATAATCACAGCCGTATATATTCCCCCCCAAGCAGACACATCGATGGCCTGAACGAACTTTATCTGACTCTTTGTAAACTGGAAACCACACACCCTGAGGCTGCATTCATCGTAGCTGGGGATTTTAACAAGGCTAATCTAAAAACAAAACTCCCTAAATTCTATCAGCATATCGATTGTGCTACCAGGGCTGGAAAACCCTAGATCATTGTTATACTAATTTCCGCGACGCATATAAGGCCCTCCCCCGCCCCCCTTTCGGAAAAAGCTGACCACGACTCCATTTTGTTGATTCCAGCCTACAAACAGAAACTAAAACAACAAGCTCCCGCGCTCAGGTCTGTTCAACGCTGGTCCGACCAATCTGAATCCACGCTTCAAGACTGCTTCGATCACGCGGATTGGAATATGTTCCGCATTGCGTCCAACAACAATATTGACGAATATGCTGATTCGGTGAGCGAGTTCATTAGGAAGTGCATTGACGATGTCGTACCCACAGCAACGATTTAAACATTCCCAAACCAGAAACCGTGGATTGACGGCAGCATTCGCGTGAACTGAAAGCACGAACCATGCTTTTAACCAGGGCAAGGTGACCGGAAGCATGACGAATACAACAAGTGTAGCTATTCTCTCCGCAAGGCAATCAAACAGGCTAAGTCCCAGTACAGAGACAAATCGAGTCGCAATTCACAAGCTCAGACACAAGAGGTATGTGGCAGGGTCTACAGTCAATCACGGATTACAAAAAAAAACCAGCCCCGTCGCGGACCAGGATGTCTTGCTCCCAGACAGGCTAAACAACTTTTTTTGCCCGCTTTGAGGACAATACAGTGCCACTGACACGGCCCCCTACCAAAACCTGCGGGCTCTCCTTCACTGCAGCCGAGGTGAGTAAAACTTTAAACGTGTTAACCCTCGCAAGGCTGCAGGCCCAGACGGCATTCCCAGCCGCGTCCTCAGAGCATGCGCAGACCAGCTGGCTGGTGTGTTTACGGACATATTCAATCAATCCTTATCCCAGTCTGCTGTTCCCACATGCTTCAAGAGGGCCACCATTGTTCCTGTTCCCAAGAAAGCTAAGGTAACTGAGCTAAACGACTACCGCCCCGTAGCACTCACTTCCGTCATCATGAAGTGCTTTGAGAGACTAGTCAAGGACCATATCACCTCCACCCTACCGGACACCCTAGACCCACTCCAATTTGCTTACCGACCCAATAGGTCCACAGACGACGCAATCGCAACCACACTGCACACTGCCCTAACCCATCTGGACAAGAGGAATACCCATGTGAGAATGCTGTTCATCGATTACAGCTCAGCATTTAACACCAAGTACCCTCCAAACTCGTCATCAAGCTCGAGACCCTGGGTCTCGACCCCGCCCTGTGCAACTGGGTCCTGGACTTCCTGACGGGCCGCCCCCAGGTGGTGAGGGTAGGTAACAACATCTCCACCCCGCTGATCCTCAACACTGGGGCCCCACAAGGGTGCGTTCTGAGCCCTCTCCTGTACTCCCTGTTCACCCACGACTGCGTTGCCATGCACGCCTCCAACTCAATCATCAAGTTTGCGGATGACACTACAGTGTAGGCTTGATTACCAACAACGACGAGACGGCCTACAGGGAGGAGGTGAGGGCCCTCGGAGTGTGGTGTCAGGAAAATAACCTCACACTCAACGTCAACAAACAAAGGAGATGATTGTGGACTTCAGGAAACAGCAGAGGGAGCACCCCCCTATCCACATCGACGGGTCAGTAGTGGAGAAGGTGGAAAGTTTTAAGTTCCTCGGTGTACACATCACGGACAAATTGAATTGGTCCACCCACACAGACAGCGTTGTGAAGAAGGCGCAGCAGCGCCTCTTCAACCTCAGGAGGCTGAAGAAATTCGGCTTGTCACCAAAAGCACTCACAAACTCTACAGATGCACAATCGAGAGCATCCTGTCGGGCTGTATCACCGCCTGGTACGGCAACTGCTCCGCCCACAACCGTAAGGCTCTCCAGAGGTAGTGAGGTCTGCAGAACGCACCACCGGGGGCAAACTACCTGCCTCCAGGACACCTACACCACCCGATGTCACAGGAAGGCCATAAAGATCATCAAGGACAACAACCACCCAACCACTGCCTGTTCACCCCGCTATCATCCAGAAGGCGAGGTCAGTACAGGTGCATCAAAGCAGGGACCGAGAGACTGAAAAACAGCTTCTATCTCAAGGCCATCAGACTGTTAAACAGCCACCACTAACATTTAGCGGCGCTGCCAACATACTGACTCAACTCCAGCCACTTTAAAAATGGGAATTGATGGAAATTATGTAAAAATTACCACTAGCCACTTCAAACAATGCCACTTAATATAATGTTTTCATACCCTACATTACCCATCTCATATGTATATACTGTACTCTATATCATCTACTGCATCTTGCCATCTTATGTAATACATGTACCACTAGCCACTTTAAACTATGCCACTTTATGTTTACATACCCTACAGTACTCATCTCATATGTATATACCGTACTCTATACCATCTACTGCATCTTGCCATGCCGTTCTGTACCACCACTCATTCATATATCTTTATGTACATATTTTTATCCTTTACACTTGTGTGGGTGTGTAAGGTAGTAGTTGTGGAATTGTTAGGTTAGATTATTGTTGGTTATTACTGCATTGTCGGAACTAGAAGCACAAGCATTTCGCTACACTCGCATTAACATCTGCTAACCATGTGTATGTGACTAATAAAATTTGATTTGATTTGATTTGAACATGAAAACCCTCGTAATCTAACGCCTGTCTCCGACCACTCGTAGAACAGCTAAGTGTGTTGTTAGATGCTTTTTTGCCCTCCCGCGTCACTTTATAAACAGAAGATCTTCGCTAAACATAAAATCTCATTGGTTTATCAGTCTCTCTGTGACCTTCTATAACTTCAGAACAAAGTTGATTACAAATACAAAGTTGCCAATGTCTTTGCAATTGATAGAAACAAGCGACTTATAAAAATATGTTTCAAATGAAAACCAAGATGACTGCGTTAAAATATAAGCAGTAGGCTATAGGCCTATTTCAGTCCTATTGAAATAGATTACATGTTCAATAAATGTAGTTATATTCTGCTACTTGTAGGCTACTGTCTGTAATTTGTCCCAATATGTTTCATGTGTAGCCTAACGTGCCAAATTAGGGATTGAGTACATTTTTATTGGGTAAGCATTAGAATAAGCTGCCTCAAGGTGGTAATATCTCTCTAGGAGCTGAAACGTCATCAGTATTGCGAAATAATTATCATTTTAAATCAAGATTTGAATGAGAGCAACACTGCCTTTCTTTTGATCCCATCGGTATCGATACATGCTCCAACGACGCCCTTACAACCATTCTCTCTACGTGGTGTTTTGGGAAAAGCATGTTACATCTTTGGCCGTTATAGGAAAGATGCATCTTTAAAACACTTGTAAGTTCCATTGCTATCGTGTAACCGGGCCCTGGACTGTAATGAAAGGATCAGTATGCCTGCCTGTTGTATCTAGGGTGCATGAGTTGAATCAGCCCTGTCCTGTTAACTGCTGGTGTGTTGACTGACATTGGTTTCACCTCATTATGATTTTGACTGCAAGAGTACTAGTGGAGGGAGTTCTGAAAATTGATTTCACAATTTTTGTTTCTACATCAATGCTCCATATTAAAAAAACTGCAGGGATTAGATTGTGTGTTTTGGCACAGTGGCACCAGGCTTAAAAGAAAATAACACTCAGACTATATTTTGGTTTTTGTTTCATTATTCCACTGTTGATACGGTCCCAAAATGTTTTGCAGCAATCAAGTTTTCAGGATATAGAACTTTCAAAATACAGAAAGACACAGTATGGTGCGTTTTGCCTAATTTGAAAATTCTATATCTTGAAAACTTGATTGCTGACATGTAAAAATTTGGGACTGTTATCAACAGTGGACCAATGAAACTAATACCAAAATATATTTTTTTCGTGGAATTTTCATTTTAAGGTCTTTGTAGACTGTAATATTTTAGCCGTCTTATGCCACGTTTTGCATAAGGGCCTTGCCCAAGAGCACATCAACAGAGCTTTGTCGGCTCGGGGATTCGAATCAGCAACTTTTCAGTTACTGGCCCAATGCTCTAACCCAGGGCTGCCCAACTCTCTTCCTGGAGATGTACTGTCTTGTAGGTTTTCAGTCCAACCCTAATTTAGCATATCTGATTCAGCTAGTTAAGGTCTTGTTGAGCAGGTAATTAGAAGAATCCGGTGTGTTAAATTAGGATTGGACTGAAAACCCACAGGACTGTAGATATCCAGGAAGAGGGTTGGGCAGCCCTGCTCTAACCGCTAGGCTACCTGCCGCTGACACATGCTCAGATCAAAGTGAAATAGATAATAAACACTTTGTGAAATAAACAAACAGAAAATGTACAGTAAACATTACACTTACAAAAGTTCCAAAATTAGAAAGACATTTCAAAATACAGTGTTGTAATGATAAAGTACAAAAGGGAAAATAAATAAACAGAAATATAGGTTGTATTTACAATGGTGTTTGTTTTCCACTGGTTGCCCTTGTGGCAACAGGTCACAAATCTTGCTGCTGTGATGGCACACTGTGGTAATTCGCCTAGTAGATATGGGAGTCAAAATTGGGTTTGTTTTCAAAGTATACATTTGGCAGGAGGTTAGCAAGTGCAGCTTAGTTTCCACCTCATTTTGTGGGCAGTGTGCACATAGCCTTTCTTCTCTTGAGAGCCAGGTCTGCCTACGGCGGCTTTTCTCAAAAGCAAGGCTATGCTCACTGAGTCTGTACATAGTCAAAGCTTTCCTTAATTTTGGGTCAGTCACAGTGGTCAGGTATTTTGCCACTGCGTACTCTCTGTTTAGGGCCAAATCTCTATCTACAGTAATGTTGTTATCTCTTCTCCCCCCACGATGTTCCCCTCTGCTTTTGTGGATGTGTCGTACCATCTAGAGCAGGCTGCTGTGCATTGTGTGTAGAGTATAAAGAAATAGCGGAGGAGGAGAGAAGGAAGAGTTAAAAATCCCACAGCTCAACTGCCCTCCCACACTGTGAACCAGTGCTGCCTGCCTCTCAGTCAGACCTGTTAAGTCATCAAATCTATATCTAATCTAATTGTATTTGCTTCGTTAACCACAGGTGTAGACTGACAGTGAAATGCTTACTTGAGGGCCATTCCAAACAATGCAGAGAGAAAAATATAGAAAAATAATAACATGAGGAATAAATACACAATCAGTAACGATAATCTGGCTTCATACAGTATTCAGACCCTTTGACTTTTTCCACATTTTGTTATGTTACTGCCTTATTCTAAAATGGATGAAATTGTTTTTTTTACTCATCAATCTACACACAATATATAAGGACAAAGCAAAAACAGAAATACCTTATTTACATAAGTATTCAGACCCTTTGCTATGAGACTCGAAATTGAGCTCAGGTGCATCCTTTTTCCATTGATCAATCAATCAAATGTATTTATAAAGCCATTTTACATCAGCCAATGTCACAAAGTGCTATACAGAAACTCAGCCTAAAACCACAAAGAGCAAGCAATGCAGATGTAGAAGCACGGTGGCTAGGAAAAACTCCCTAAAAGGCAGGAACCTAGGAAGAAACCTCGAGAGGAACCAGGCTCTGAGGGGTGGCAGTCCTCTTCTGGCTGTGCCGGGTGGAGATTATAACACTACATGGCCAAGATTTTAAAATGTTCATAGATGACCAGCAGGGTCAAATAATAATAATCACAGTGGTTGTAGAGGGTGCAACAGATCAGCACCTCAGGAGTAAATGTCAATTGGCTTTTCATAGCCGATCATCCTTGAGATGTTTCTACAACTTGATTGGAGTCCACCTGTGGTAAATTCAATTGATTGGACAATATTTGGAAAGGCACACACCTGTCTATATAAGGTCCCACAGTTGACCGTGCATATCAGAGCAAAAAGCAAGCCATGAGGTCGAAGGAATTGTCCGTAGAGCTCTGAGACAGGATTGTGTCGAGGGATAGTTCTGGGGAAGGGTATCAAAACATTTCTGCAGCATTGAAGGTCCCCAAGAACACAGTGGTCTCCATCATTCTTAAATGGAAGAAGTTTGGAACTGCCAAGACTTTTCCTAGAGCTGGCCACTTGGCCAAACTGAACTATCGAGGGAGAAGGACCTTGATCAGGGAGGTGACCAAGAACCCGATGGTCACTCTGACAGAGCTCCAGAGTTCCTCTGTGGAGATGGGAGAAGCTTCCAGAAGAACAACCATCTCTGCAGCACTACACCAATCAGGCCTTTATGGTAGAGTGGCCAGACGGAAGCCACTCCTCAGTAAAAGGCGCATGACAGTCCACTTGGAGTTTGCCAAAAGGCACCTAAAGGACTCTCAGACCATGAGAAACAAGATTCTCTGGTCTGATGAAACCAAGATTTAACTATTTGACCTGAATGCCAAGCGTCAGGTCTGGAGGAAACCTGGCACCATCCCTACGGTGAAGCATGGTGGTGGCAGCATCATGCTGTGGGGATGTTTTTCAGCGGCAGGGACTGGGAGACTAGTCAGGATCGAGGGAAAGATGAACGGAGCAAAGTACAGAGAGATCATTGATGAAACAACGACCCCAAGGACAACGACCCTAAGCACACAGCCAGGACAACGCAGGAGTGGCTTCGAGACAGGTGTCGGAATGTCCTTGAGTGGCCCAGCCAGAGCCCGGACTTCAACCCAATGTAACATCTCTGGAGAGACCTGAAAATAGCTGTGCAGTGACACTCCCCATCCAACCTGACAGAGCTTGAGAGGATCTGCAGGGAAGAATGGGAGAAACTCCCCAAATGCAGGTCTGCCAAGCTTGTAGCATCAAGTCTGTAATCGCTGCCAAAGGTGCTTCAACAAAGTACAGAGTAAAAAGTCTGAATGTGATATTTCAGTATTTGTTTTGTACATTTGCAAAACTGTTTTTGCTTTGTCATTATGGGGTATTGTGTGTATGTTGGTCAGGGAATTTTTTTTATCCATATAAAATAGGTCTTTAATGTAACAAAATTTGGGAAAAGTAAAGTGTGTGAATACTTCCCGAATGCACTGTATACAGGTTACCAGAACCGGGTTGATGGGGTACAAGGTAATTGAGGTAGATATGTACATATAGGTAGGGGTAAAGTGATTAGGCAACAGAATAGATAATAACAGTAGCAACAGTGTATGTGATTAATCAAAAGGGTAAATGCAGATAGTCCTGGTATCTATTTGGTGAACTTTTTAGTAGTCTTATGGCTTGGGGGTAGAAAGTGTTCAGGGTCCTGTTGGTTCCAGACTTGGTGCATCGGTATTGCTTCCCGTGCGGTAGCAGAGAGAACAGTCTATGACTTGGGTGGCTGGAGTCTTTGACAATTTTTAGGGCCTTCCTTTGACCCCGTCTGGTATAGAGGTCCTGGATGGCAGGGAGCTCGTCCGCTCTATCCTCTGTAGCTCCTTGCAGTCGGATGCCTAGTAGTTGCCATACCAAGCGTTGAGAGAGCCAGTCAAGATACTTTCAATGGTGCAACTGTATCCCTTTTTGATGATCTGAGGGCTCATGCTAAATGTTTTCAGCCTCCTGAGGGGGAAGAGGCATTGTCATGCCTTCTTCACGACTGTGTTGGTGTGTGTGTGGACCATATTAATTCCTTTGTGATGTGAACACCTAGGAACTTGAAGCTCTCAACCCGCTCCTCTACAGCCTCGTCAATGTGAATAGGGGCGTGCTCAGCCCTCCGTTTCCTGTAGTTCACGATCAGCTCCTGTCTTGCTGACGTTGAGGGAGAGGTTGTTGTCCTGGCACCCCGCTGCCAGGTCACTGACACAGGGCTGTGGTCATAACATTTTGTCAGATGGTTATTGTCTAATAAATCAATTTAATATACACCATCACAATAAATCCATTCTTTATTTTAGGCAAGTCTAAAGAAACATTATGATAGGAAGAAAATGTATTTCAGAAGAACAGAATATTAAAAATATTAAAAATATTAAAAGCAGCGCGAACCACTGCTTTTAACCAGGGCAAGGTGACCGGAAGCATGACCGAATACAAACAGTGTAGCTATTCTCTCCGCAAGGCAATCAAACAGGCTAAGTCCCAGTACAGAGACAAAATCGAGTCGCAATTCAACAGCTCAGACACAAGAGGTATGTGGCAGGGTCTACAGTCAATCACGGATTACAAAAAGAAAACCAGCCCCGTCGCGACCAGGATGTCTTGCTCCCAGACAGCTAAACAACTTTTTTGCCCGCTTTGAGACAATTACAGTTGCCACTGACACGGCCCCCTACCAAAACACTGCGGGCTCTCCTTCACTGCCAGCCGAGGTGAGTAAAACATTTTAAACGTGTTAACCCTCGCGCAAGGCTGCAGGCCCAGACGGCATTCCCAGCCGCGTCCCTCAGAGCATGCGCAGACCCAGCTGGCTGGTGTGTTTACGGACATATTTCAATCAATCCTTATCCCAGTCTGCTGTTCCCACATGCTTCAAGAGCCACCATTTTCCTCGTCCCAAGAAAGCTAAGGTAACTGAGCTAAACGACTACCGCCCCGTAGCACTCACTTCCGTCATCATGAAGTGCTTTGAGAGACTAGTCAAGGCACCATATCACCTCCACCCTACCGGACACCCTAGACCCACTCCAATTTGCTTACCGACCCAATAGGTCCACAGACGACGCAATCGCAACCACACTGCACACTGCCCTAACCCATTCTGGACAAGAGAATACCCATGTGAAATGCTGTCATCGATTACAGCTCAGCATTTAACACCATAGTACCCTCCAAACTCGTCATCAAGCTCGAGACCCCTGGGTCTCGACCCCGCCCTGTGCAAACTGGGTCCTGGACTTGCCTGACGGCCGCCCCCCAGTGGTGAGGGTAGGTAACAAACATCTCCACCCCGCTGATCCTCAACACTGGGGCCCCACCAAGGTGCGTTCTGAGCCCTCTCCTGTACTCCCTGTTCACCCACGACTGCGTGGCCCATGCACGCCTCCACTCAATCATCAAAGTTTGCGGATGACATCTAACAGTGGTAGGCTTTGCATTACCAAACAACGATCCGAGACGGCCTACAGGAGAGGTGAAGGGCCCCTCGGAGTTCGGTGTCAGGAAAATACCTCACACTACAACCGGTCAACAAAACAAAGGAGATTGATTGTGGACTTCAGAAACAGCAGAGGGAGCCACCCCCGTATCCCACATCGACGTTGGTCAGTAGTGAGAAGGTGGAAAGTTTTAAGGTCCTCGCGTGTACCACATCCACGGACCAAATTCGAATTGTCCACCCACACAGACAGGTCTGTGAAGAAGGCCGCAGCAGCGCCTCTTCACCTCAGGCAGGCGTGAAGAAATACTCGGACTCTGTCACCAAAAGCACGCACAAAACTTCCTACAGATGCGCACAATCAGAGAGCATCCTGTACGTGCTGGTATCAGCCTGGTACGGCAAAACTGCCTCCGCCCACAAACCGTAAAGCTCTTCCAGAGGTAGTGAGGCTTGCCAGAACGCATCACCCGGGCGCAAACTACCTGCCCTCCCAGACACCCTACACCACCCGATTTCACAGGAAGGCCACTAAAGATCATCAAGGACCAACAACCCACCCAAAGCACCTGCCTGTTCCACCCGCGCTATCAGTCCAGACAGCGAGGTCATACAGGTGCATCAAAGCAGGGACCGATGAGACTGAAAAAACAGCTATCTATCTCAAGCCATCAGACTGTTTTAAACAGCCACCACTAACATTTAGCGGCCGCTGTCAACACATACTGAACTTCAACTCCAGCCACTTTAAATGGGAAATTATGGAAAATTATGCTAAAAACTGTACCACTAGCCACTCAAACAATGCCCACTTAATATAATGTTTACCATACCTACATTACCCATCTCATACTGTATATACCTGTACTCTATATCATCTACTGCATCTTGCCATCTTATGTAATACACATGTACCACTAGCCACTTTAAACTATCCACTTTATGTTTACATCACCCTACATACTATCTTCATATGTATATACCGTACTCTATACCATCTACTGCATCTTGCCATGCCGTTCTGTACCACCACTCATTCATAATCTTTATATGTACATATTCTTTATCCCTTTACACTTGTGTTGTGGTGTGTAAGTAGTTGTGGAATTGTTAGGTTAGATTACTTGTTGGTATTACTGCATTGTCGGAACTAGAAGCACAAGCATTTCGCTACACTCGCATTAACATCTGCTAACCATGTGTATGTGACTAATAAAATTTGATTTGATTTGATTTGATTTGAATATGAGTTGGCTTACTGTATGTTATCTGGCTATAGGCTGTACGCTTGTTCATTTAGAAGACAAGATATGCTTAGAAGTCTGGTACCATTATTTTATATTATATGATTTTATAGTAAGAAGAATATAATTGAACTTAGCTGAATAAAATAGAAAGGATATTTTTCCCATTCTGGAGCGAGTGCGTATATGAAGTGGCTATGTTGAGTGTAAAAGTGATCATTTGAAACAGGTCCTATATGTTAGTTTTATAGTTATTTGGCAACCAGTTGTGAATGATACAAACCTTAGAATGTCTTAGAAATGAAAACATATGCATATGCATATAGGCTATCGATGATTTGAGAAAATTGCAAAGAAATCTTGCGATCTGTTCCTTGCCTCAGGCTGCACACACTGTTCTTTCATCAAGTGATCATATTTTCACCCATCAGACTATTCTCAATTTAATATTGTCTTTACTAATATGTCAAATTAGTTTAGATTTAGAATGGCCCGTTATCAAATGGGCAGAAACAGGGGCAGGGGAAATAAGACATGTCATCAGTATTCACTGGAATAGCGAATGTAGGCCGCTTTCCCACTGGCTCGTTTTTCAATCGGCTACTCCGGTTATTTCACTCCATGCATCAACCACTGTTTGAGGAGCATGCAGCCTCTATTCCTCCAAACTCTGTATGCCATGGGCTCTCCAACCCTGTTTCTGCAGATACCCAGTGCTTTATTTGGGAAACCAAGTGAAATCTGTTTGGGACCATTAATAGTAACATGTTACACAACAAAACACATTTAATTCAACTGTTGATGCACTGGAAGAGGGACAATAGAGCCCTGAGTACCAGGCTATTAGCGACCTAATGGTCGTGAGCTGGGCACTACCATAGTTAGATGGGATGGCTGGGAGCCATATACGACCACAGTTTCTGCTATTGGGGGGAGCGTTATGGTTACGCAATGCTGGGGTAATCAGTAGTGGATGCTCTGCGTTCTCTCCCCAGGTTAGGCCTCAGGAGAATGGGGAAATGGGATTGGATCAGTGGAAACAATCTAAAGGCTGGTTTACAGTCAGTCTATCGACATTTTTGTAGACAATTGTCATAACGACATCATGAACATTCTATTGTAGTCCGACATCAAACTTGTATTTATAAAAAAGCATAAAGACAAAACAACAGCTTCTGCATGACATCAGTAGCCTGGTGCTCCAAATAGCATACTTTCTCTATTTTAACACCAATAAACATATATGTTTGGACATTTATAAGTGAATGTGAACAAGGGACAATGTGCAAATGTACAAAGTTTTGATGCATGCAGTACTGGCTCTTCAGCAGCATGTCTACATGCTGTGTCTGTGTGGAGTCTGGGGTCACTAAGGCAATGGGCCTGCCTGCTCTGCTTTTTGAAAAATCAAGTAAATCAAAATAGCAGTGGCAGCTGTACAAATAACTCATCCAAAGGGCTTTTCTTCCAAACAAGGTACCGCCACGTCATCTTATTAATTCAACCACTAGCAAGTTAAACTAGGGCTCGTGTTAATGCATAATGCTGCGTTTTTTATGCAGGAAAAAAAAATAAAACGTATAAGAAATATCTTGCTGCGTTTTGTAAACACATCTAAAATGCTTCTTATTGTGATTTCTGCTCGGCATCAGACTCCTTCTGTGCATCAGTTGCACTTCTTCACTGGGATGAAAATTCAGGAACGGGAGTTCTATCAGCAGACAGCGCTCCCACTGATGTGGAGCTTCTTTTCTCTGGTGCTGTTCTCAGTGTAGCCAGCCTATTTTTCTCAGGTAAAATGCAAGATTAACTTTAAGCAAAACATTAGGAAATGTAGCTGGCTACATTCTTTCTATGATAGGCCTAAACATTATGATGGCCATACATCGTTTTTGCAAAAAATACCTTGCTTTTCCATTTTAAGCTCATTTACTTGTGTGACTGCCAGCCAAATAGCATTGCACTTCTGTTTTCATCTGATGAAAATGACACTGTTTTATGCCGAATGTGTTGCACTATAGTTACACCTCCCTGATCATTTTATTGAAGCAAAAAAACACTGTTGACTTTCAATATAAAATGCAACCTCTGTCAATACACAGCTGGACACACCTGCTCCTGTTTCTCCTGTTGTGACATTTACAAACAAACACGTGACTGGCTCAGCTGTGCTGGGGAACTAAGTAAGCTTCATAATGTAAAATAATGTGACAGGTGAAATAAGAACGTGATCTGCTTTATCCCCTAATGCATTGCACAAGTTGACTGCAGGTATTTACTTAAAAAATTGCTACACATATTAAATGGTATTGAAAAACTTCAAAGAAAGTTTTGATGGTATTGAAAGAGCATCATGTGGCTATTTCCAAATACCCCGGTATACGGTATATACGGTATACCGCACAAGCCTACTTTAACTGTTCAGCGATCTTACCATTATGTCTCTCTTCTCATCCACAGGCAACATCGATGAGGACGCAGCAGTGAACTGACGAGTCACACATAGAAACCCCCCAGTCCCTCCCACCACCAGCCCCCCTCCCCTCCCTCTGTCCCTCTCCCCTTTTCCTGGCCCCTCTCCCCCACCCCAGACTCACCATGCTGATCAAGGAGTACCGGATCCCAATGCCAATGAGCGTGGACGAGTACCGCATCGCCCAGCTCTACATGATCCAGGTGAGGCCAACAGACACACGCTCCACCTGTAACTCCTGACCCCTCACCTCCAGGACAACACCTCCACCCCAGAGTTCAATAGAACACTCACTGGACAACAAATCTGTCGTGGAGTGGAGGGAGAGGTTTTGTAATACAGGGGATTTTCTACCGCGGTTGGTCATTAAAGTGCTCAATTATAAATTGATTGGTCACACAGTGTTTAATGTTGGGATACAGCCGGGTTCCCAAACTGGTGGCCCGCGCTGAAAAATGTTGTACCCCAAAGTTTTCTGAGCAAAAATAAATAAGTAATAACTTTTTGGGTGGTTTAATTTTCTTTGTTTGACATAAAATACTGTAAAAACACCAGGAAATCAACTCTAAGTGATTTTCATTTAAGAAATCTGTTCCCAAGTATTCCCGCACATAATAGAGAGACACGTGATCGTATTCAAATGTAAGCAAGGTTTTAAAATATTTTTTTAGTCAACAAATGATTTGTTATTTTGTTCCGGCCCCCGACCATCCACTCAAGTTAAGTCGTCCCGCGGCTGAATCTAGTTGCAATAGGAGCTGTGTACTGATGGATTATCTCTACTTTAACTCTCTGAGGCTCCCTCCCTCCCTCCCTCAGCTGGGTGTGTGTTTTGTCCAGGGAGGGAGGGGTACTCTGCTACTCTCTTACAGCAGGCAGAAACTGCTGTGACGTGAAAGCCGCCAGTCTGAAGCTGCTAGGAAAGACCATACTCCCCCGGGAGGAATGTCTCTAATGGATTCATTTGTTCTGTTGTTTATTTAGACGCCAGAAACATTTTGCTTGTAGGCACTAGGTAGGGATGATGAAGAAGCTGCTAACACAGGATATTGAGAATCTCAATCAACACTCCTCTGAATTATCTTATGTCTACTATTCAGGCTGATTTAACTGCAGCTGTTCCTACTTAGCTGCATTACATGTAGCCAGCCCAGCCCTCTTCCCCTGCCTACCACTGTACACTAAATACAGTTTGTACAGTTTGCATTATCCTCGGGTGTACAGCACTGGCCACTAATCCGGTTGAGCTGCATTTCCTTCTAAATGGGTTTGAACATGGTCATGTGAACAGACATGCCCCAAGGCAGTCATAAAAGTTGTGTCCCTGCCTCTTTAGTGCTTTGTCAGTACTGTATTAAGGGTGTTGGGTACTGTATGGACTTGTACTAGCCCGTTTTAATAGAACTGGATCAGAGGAAGGGCTTTGACACTAGAAGGAAGAGGGGCTGATCAGTCATTTCCACAATTGGGGTTGAGCTCCAGAGCCATTGATTCTGGCCCAGTTCCATAGGTACTTGTGAACCTCAGCAAAGTGAACAGAGGGAGAATCCAAAAGGATAGAGTGTTTACAAGCAGGCTGAGGCAGGCAAGGGAGGAAGGATGGTGTTAAATTGACCTGTTGGATTAGTGACCCATAGTTACTTTCCCCTTTTCCACCTTTTCAGGTCGCACAGCAAAATATTTAGGCGCATATACGAGTAAAATGGTCACACTGTATAGCACTGTTACCATGGCAACCATGACGTCAGCAGCATGCCGGCAGGTTTTGTTAGAGAGAGAGAGAGAGCATGTGAGAGAGGCGAAGAAACGGTGAGGAGAAGAAACCGAGAGCGTGAGGGGAAGAGTTAGAGATGGAGCGGAAGAGGGGAGGGTAGAAACAGAGAGGGAAATATGTTTTAGGGAGAGTAGGAGAGGCAGGGTGTGGATGGATACCCTGTCTTCATTACTGCATGTTACCAGGGCAACCCCAGGCAGAATTCCTGCCCCTGATTTATCCCCAGTGTAACCATGGTGGCTCAAGCTTGGACCTCTCAGCGTATGACCTTTGCTTTAAGAACTCATGAGGAGAGAGGCCAGGAATACTGGGAAAAATGGGTTTTGTACTTCAAAATGATCTAATTCAAAGATGATGAACGTATGATGTGTGCTGTACCTGCCAGACCTTTTTTGTTGTTCTTTAACTGTATTTGTATTATCTTTGTGTTCTTCAATAAAAACATAGAAAAAAAAGAAAAAAATACCCTGAGCCTCTCAGTACAATGAAGAGCTTCTCTGTACTGTAAGATTGTCTTCACTCCAGCAGGCCAGACTCCTCCTGACTCCATGTTCCACACTGCTGTCTCTTGTTTACCTTTAAACCTTATCATGCTGCCTCCTAAATTGATAGTTAATTGTCAATGTATTATCGCGACTGTGATTTGCAAAGATATCACAAACGCAGGGTGTAAGTTAAATTAAGTGGGCACTTTCTCTCTCACTCTCTCCCTCCCCTTCCAGCATTTATTCACCACCCACCATTTTGTTCTTCCAGTTTCCCTGATCGGATGTCATGAGGGTTATGCCAGTCAATACAGCCAGCCAGGTAGTTATGAGGAAGCTGAACAGATAGATTACAGACAGACTGTCCTCTATATTTAGTCCTTCCTGAATAACTTCATGTAATGTAGCTTCCTTTCTGAATGTAATTTATCCTTTAGTAACCATACCTCTCTCGGTCAGTTTGGGTTTAACTCCTGGAAACATGTCAAACCAATGAGGAAAGAGACATAAATAGAAATAGCAATGGAATGCCCCTGCCTGCATTCCCTTTCTCTTCACCTTTTTTTCAGTTTTGTTTGGAGACCCTTTATGGTTTGCACACAGATCCAAGCAAAACATTAGGCCTATTCCCTAAGGGGAGGGCTGAGCCGTGGCCTGGGATTTTTAATCTTCCTGATGGTTTCTTGTGAGCTGCAGAGCACCAAGAGCCAGCCTCTGGCAGGAGGTTAGGATTGATACTGGCCAGTGGCACCCGGGCTTGCAGGCCACAGGCACCTGTCAGCAGGATAATAAAGTGCCTTACATGTGTGTGGGTGTGCGTTTCTGTGTGTGGGTGTGTACAAACTACAGTATGTTTGTGTAAGCGTCTGGCTGTGTCTATATATGGGCGTGCGTGTGTGTGGCTATGCGCACATAGGCCTATACTGTATGCGTTGCAGAGTGTTTTTGAGCATCTGCTTGTGTTTGTGTGTATATTTGTGTGTGTGTGTGTATTGTGTGCTTCTGCAGTCAGTCAGTCAGTGTCTGTGCTGTGTCTGAGGAGCTTTGTCCGGCTGTTGAGAGCAGGGTAGGTGGCTAATGAACAACCTGTCAAAGGTAATGGGGGCTGGAGGGGTGGATGCCTCGCCGCACACATCTCATCTCCCCACTACCCCACTGATTCACTGCCTGCTGTCCTGTTCTCCCTCTCCCTACTGTTGTCCCTCTCCCTCCTGTTGTCCCTCTCCCTCCTGTTGTCCCTCTCCCTCCTAGAGCATTATGTAAAAGCTGGTAGTAGCTAAGGTATTACATGCACATGTAATATTGACTCGCTGATATTAACTTAGACTGTCTGGGAACGTCATACTGTAGTCCTTGCCCTTACCCTCACGTTTTCACCATCCTCAGCACTTGGACTCTGTTCCCTAGTGTACCTTTAGCACGCCTGTTTGCCTTGTTTCTACATCAGCAGGAAGCCTCTCCCTGGTGGATCCCACTGCGTGATGTTTGAAAAGTAAAGTCATCAAACCATTAAGTCCCCTATGACGTCTCCTTCCAGCCCCCTCCCCTCCCCCATTACTGTGGTGTACATGGAATGTAAATATGGGAAAGGTGTGTTTCACTGAGCTGGATCGGCAGCTCTCCTGACTTAGCAGTGTAGGTCAACAGCATGTCTTGGTGATTCACCTATTCTGTTGAAGCTAAATGACAACATCCTCTGTGTTTAAATTCATAAAAATAACATTTGTTTTGGTTTTTAAATCAAATTTTATTTGTCACATGCGCCGTGAAATGCTTACTTACAAGCCCTTAACCAACAATGCAGTTTTAAGAAAAATGCGTTTTAAGAAAGTATTGAAATAGACAAACAAATTATAAAAAAGCAACAATAAAATAACAGTAACTAGGCTATATACAGCGGGTACCGGTACAGAGTCAATGTGCTGGGGCATAGGTTAGTTGAGGTAATTGAGATAATATGTACATGTAGGTAAAGTGACTATGCACAGATAATAAACAAAGAGTAGCAGCAGCATAAAAATGGGTGTGTGTGGGGGGTCAATGCAGATAATCCAGGTAGCCATTTTCTTGACTTGTTTCTGTCTTCACATCAGGGTGCTTCACCTGACCTCCCTTGTTTAACCTCGTTTCAGTCCTCAGTTGATCTTTGACCTATGCTGCCTCACCTAACCCATAACTGTATTGTGATCTGAACAGAAAAAGAGTCGGGATGAGACCTGTGGCGAGGGCAGCGGAGTGGAGATCTTGGAGAACAAGCCGTATGAGAACGGCCCAGGGGGAATCGGACAGTACACCCACAAGGTTTACCATATCGGCATGCACATCCCCAGCTGGTTCTGCTCCATCCTGCCCAAGGCAGCGCTCCGGGTGGAGGAGGAGTCCTGGAACGCCTACCCCTATACCCGCACAAGGTGTGAGACTATTGCCCCCTTCAGGAGTAACCACCCTTACACCACCCTTCAGGAGTACCACCCTTAACCCCCCCCCCCAACACACAGGAGTACCACCCTCACACCCCCCTTCAGGGTACCACCCTTACACCCCCCCATACAGGAGTACCACCCTTATACCCCCCAACACAGGAGAACCCCCGTACACCCCCAGACACAGGAGAACCACCCTTAACCCCCCACCACAGGAGTAACACCCTTACCAACCCCCCACACACAGGAGACCCACCCTTACACCCCCCCACACCAGGAGAAACACCCTTACACCCCCCACACACACAGGAGTACCACCCTTACACCCCCCACCCACACAGGAGACCACCCTTACACCCCCCCACACACACACAGGAGAACCACCCTTACACCCCCCCACAACACAGGAGAACCACCCTTACACCCCCACACACAGGAGTACCACCTTACACCCCCACACACAGGAAGAACCACCCTTACACCCCCCCCCCCCAACACGGAGAACCACCCTTACACCCCCCACACACACAGGAGTACCCACCTTACACCCCCCCCCCCCACACAGGAGAACCACCCTTACACCCCCCACACAACAGGAGAACCACCCTTACCCCCCCCACACACAAGAGAACCACCTTACACCCCCCCCCCCACACACAGGAGAACCACCCTTACACCCCCCACACACAGGAGTACCACCCTTACACCCCCCCACACAGGAGAACCACCCTTACACCCCCCCCACCACAGGGAGAACCACCCTTCACACCCCCACACACAGGAGTACCACCCTTACACCCCCCCACAGGAGTACCACCCTTACACCCCTCCCCACACAGGAGTACCACCCTTACACCCCACCCCCTTCAGGAGTACCACCCTTACACCCCTCCCCACACAGGAGTACCACCCTTACACCAACCCCCACACACAGGAGAACCACCCTTACACCCCCCACACACAGGAGAACCACCCTTACACCCCCCCCCCCCACACACAGGAGAACCACCCTTAACACCCCCTTCAGGAGTACCACCCTTAACCCCCCACACAGGAGTACCACCCTTACACCCCCCTTCAGGAGTACCACCCTTAACACCCACCCCTTCAGGAGTACCACCCTTACACCCCTCCCCACACAGGAGTACCACCCTTACATCACCCCCCACACACAGGAGAACACCCTTACACCCCCCCCACACACACAGGAGTACCACCCTTACACCCCCCTTCAGGAGTACCACCCTTACACCCCCCCTTCAGGAGTACCAACCTTATACCCCCACACACAGGAGAACAACCCTTACACCCCCCACACACAGGAGAACCACCCGTACACCCCCCACACACAGGAGTACCACCCTTACACCCCCCCCCCACACACACAGGAGAACCACCCTTACACCCCCCACGCACAGGAGAACCACCCTTACACCCCCCACACACAGGATACCACCCTTACACCCCCCACACACAGAGAGAACCACCCTTACACCCCCCCTTCAGGAGTTCCACCCTTACACCCCCCCACACAGGAGAACCACCCTTACACCCCCCCCCCCCACCCACACACAGGAGTACCACCCTTACACACCCCCACACAGGAGAACCACCCTTAACCCCCCCCCCCCCCCTTCAGGAGTACCACCCTTACACCCCTCCCCACACAGGAGTACACACCTTACACCCCCCCCCACACACAGGAGAACCACCCTTACACCCCCACACACAGGAGTACCACCCTTACACCCCCCTTCAGGAGTACCACCCTTACACCCCCCCCCCCCCCCCAACACACACAGGAGAACCACCCTTACACCCCCACGCACAGGAGAACCACCCTTACACCCCCCCACACACAGGATAACCACCCTTACACCCCCCACACACAGGAAAACCACCCTTACACCCCCCCTTCAGGAGTACCACCCTTACACCACCCCCACACAGGAGAACCACCCTTACACCCCCCCCACACACAGGAGTACCACCCTTACACCCCCCACACAGGAGAACCACCCTTACACCCCCCTCTTCAGGAGTACCACCCTTACAACCCTCCCCACACAGGAGTACCACCCTTACACCCCCCCCCACACACAGGAGAACCACCTTACACCCCACACACAGGAGTACCACCCTTACACCCCCTTCAGGAGTTCCACCCTTACACCCCCCCTTCAGGAGTACCAACCTTATACCCCCCACACACAGGAGAACAACCCTTACACCCCCCCCCCCACACACAGGAGAACCACCCTTACACCCCCCACACACAGGAGAACCACCCTTACACCCCCCACCCACACACACAGGAGAACCACCCTTACACCCCCCCCACACACACAGGAGAACCATCCTTACACCCCCCACACACAGAAGAACCACCCTTACACCCCCCCCCCCCCCCACACACACAGGATAACCACCTTACACACCCCCCACACACAGGAGAACCACCCTTACACCCCCCCTTCAGGAGTACCACCCTTACACCCCCCCCACACAGGAGAACCACCCTTATACAGCAGCCCCTACAGTACAGTTGGTGAGACCGTTTACTCTAAGCTTATACCCATGCCCATAGTTTGAGCTGTCTGATGGGTTGTTCTCAACATCAAATCTTATCCATAATGGAGTGATTGTTTATCCAATCTGCCCCTTCAGGAAAATACTTAGCCAAGTAAAGAGCCAAGCAAAGCTAAAAGATTCCAGAGCAGTTATCAGAACACTGCAGAGCGTGCTAACCAAGACATGGGCAGTCATCCAGTCAGCAGCTCTGCTAGCCAGCCTATCGTTAGGAGTTGATGACCCCCTAGACTTAGGGTGCGTTTGTCTGTCTGGGGCCTGGGCAGAGCTACAGGCGTGAGGCTGCTGAAATGAGAAGCGCCCCTTGAAAACACTGTCAAGGTATTGATAGACTGGAGCCGTCTGCATCAAAGCAGTGACAGCAGACGACAGATGGGCTAACAGCTCTCCACCTCGCCTGGAGCCAGAGACAGAGTGTGAGGGTGAGAAAGATCTAGAGTGACAGACATAAACAAAGACGAACAGTAGTTAGCTCTTGCCAGGTAGACATTTTTTAGACTTGCCCATCATTTAGCCCAGAACCTACTAAATAACAGAGACATCGGCAGGTAGCATAGCGGTTAAGAGCATTGAGCCAGTAAGTGAAAGGACGCTGATTCAAATCCCATAGACGACTAGGTGAAAAATCTGTCTGTGCTCTTGAGCAAGGCACTTAACCCTAATTGCTCCTGTAAGTTGCTCTGGATAAGAGCGCCTGCTAAATTACTGAAATGTTTCCACCATACACAAAGTATTTTTCTGTGGGGATATACTGTGTCCAGGTCAACATATTGTGCTTATTTATTACAGACGCCTCTCAGCTTACTCTCCTCTCTCCTCCAGGTATACATGTCCCTTTGTTGAGAAGTTCTCCATTGACATTGAGACGTACTACAAGCCAGACACAGGAAACCAGCCAGACGTCTTCAACATGTCCCCAGCCGAGAAGAGGCTAAGGACTCTGGGTAAGGTGGTGCCAGTATGGGACAAATAGGGGGATATTAGAAGGACAATAGAGCCTCAGACCACATTGACAGCACTGTTAGATGATGGTGATGATTTCTCCTCACTATGGACAACTTTCAACTACCTGCAGCAGTAAAGTCAAAATGACAGGTCTAGGTTAGTGGTCTTGTTTGAATAGCCATGGTTATTGTTAAGGGCTTCCTGATGCATGACCTCCACCAGAGTTAGAATGAAGCTCCTGGGCTCACACAGCAGCCAGTAGAGTAGAGGCCCACTGGTGGCCGTTTGCTTCCACTTTTTTCCACATTTTGTTGTGTTACAGTCTGAATTTAAATTGGATTAAATTGTGATTTTGTGTTACTGGCGTAAACAAAATACCCCATAATGTCAAAGTTGAATAATGTTCTTTTATTTTTACAAATTAAAAAAATTAAGCTTAAATGTCTTGTCAAGTATTCAAACCCTTTGTTATCACAAGCCTAAGTAAGTTCAGGATTCTAACATGTATTGACTCAGGGGGCTGAATACTTATGTAATCAAGATGTATTAGTGTTTTATATAAGAAGCAGTGCGGCTTGGTTGGGTTGTGTTTCAGAGGATGCACGGCTCTCGACCTTCGCCTCTCCCGAGTCCGTACGGGAGTTTCAGCGATGAGACAAGACTGTAACCACCAATTGGATACCACGAAATTGGGAGAAAAAGGGGTAAAAAAAAAAAAAGAACTACTGAATTTATTTAAGCACCATAGATCACAGCGGGACGAAACCCAAACGCTGTTGTGCTCAAAATATATCTTCATAAACAAAAAGGCACAGGGCGAACCCAAAGTGCAAAATATAAAGTACTCAGGAAATAGTAGGAGAGATTCCTCTCAGTAAAACAAGTAACATTTACAATGGCCGACAAAGACAAATGGCAGAGGGAGTATATATACAGTGATAGAGTGGGGATTGGAACCAGGTGTGTGTAATGATGACGAGATAAGTCCGGGGTTGATGAGTGAAGGGCGTTTGCCAGCAGTAGGTTCAGCAGGAACTAGAAAGCCTGCGACGCCGAACGCCTGAGCTGGACAGGAGGGGGAGCCAAAGCGAAGGCTGGTTTGACAGATGTGAATACTTTCTGAAGGCACCTTAAATGTTATTTGTGGCACATGTTGAAGTCAGACTCTCTCTTGCAGACCCCATCGACATTGTCAAAGATCCCATCACTCCACATGAGTACTTACAAGAGGAGGACCCTCGAATCTACAGGTCAGACAAGACCAAGAGAGGGCCTCTGCAGGAGGACTGGATCGAGGAGTACAACAACAACCCGGGGAAGACGCCCATCATGTGTGCTTACAAACTGTGCAAGGTGGAGTTCCGCTACTGGGGCATGCAGTCCAAGATTGAGCGCTTCATCCATGATGTAGGTGCGTATGAGATGGGATGAGCCATTGGAAGAGTAGTTTGAACAATACCTTAATATATCCCTGCTCGGTGCGGGCAATATGAGTGCTTGGTCCAAGGAGCAGTAGTGTTTCCATACTACAGGCATGCTGCTGCTGACTAGTTTAGCTAGTAAACGTCAGCTGACATCGTGTCAAGATGTTAGAGGTGGCGGCCTGATGGGATGCCCTGATGTTTTCTAGTGCTGTCTGTCCAAACTCTCTCCCTCCCCTTTCCCAGGGCTGAGGAAGGTGATGGTGCGGGCCCACCGGCAGGCCTGGTGCTGGCAGGACGAGTGGTACGGCCTGACCATCGAGGACATCAGGCAGCTGGAGCTGGAGACCCAGTTGGCCCTGGCCCAGAAGATGGCCCATTTCAGCCAGGCAGAGGAGGCCACCGAGGCCAATGGAGCTGTTTCATCCCCAGACAAGAATCAGGAGGTCAAAGATACCATCAACTCTTTAGAAGCTGAGGAGGTGGTCAGTGCAGGGGGCGGGGGAGACACTCTCCAAACAAAACGAGCAGGGCTCACCAAGCAGTGGTCCACCTCCTCGCGATCCTCCCGCTCATCAAAGAGAGGAGGTGAGATGTTTGAGCTCAATCGTCTGTATCTGTGTGGAGGTATTGGACTGTTTGTTAAGTTCATGTTTTAAGTATCCCTATATTCCTGTTATTACGGGGCTATCACAGAGTGCGCATGCGCATGAAGTCTTGTCGTTGATGGACCTGGCCTTGAGTGTAATGGCTACTTGTAGTGTGTTCATATAGTATAGTAAACTTTGTTAAACTGGAACCTTGTCGTTGTGTCATTTCGAGTTAACATTGGTAGCAGAGGATGGTTTCTAACTACAATGTGCCACCTCGCTTCGACGAGAAGAGGTCGTACGAAAGTTGGAAAAATGAACTTGGAATCTGGACACGCGTTACTAATCTGGACGCGAAAAAGCAAGCACTTGCGGTGGTATTATCGCTCGAGGGAAGAGCGAGAGATACAGCACTGRAAATATCCGTTGWGGATTTGAACAAGGATGACGGTATGGGAACTTTGATCACAGCACTGGATTCTGKATTTCTTAAAGAAGAGAAAGACCGTGCCTACGAGGCATATTCAAACTTTGACAGTGTTACGAGAGATATTTCGGTTGCAATGACGGACTACATCATTGATTTCGAACAGAGGTACAATAGAATGCGCAAGTACGACATGGTTCTCCTGGATGCAGTGTTAGCGTTCAAGTTGCTAGACACTGCCTGTCTAGATGGTACGGAGAAACAGTTGGCTTTGACTGCTTGTATTGTGCTGACTTTTGCAAATATGAAGTCGGCACAAAAAATAATTTTTGGTGAAAAGACGTCTGTCGCGCCAATAACAGCAAGTGAGTGACGCAGCATATTACACGGAGCAGCAGAGAAAAGGCGCCAACAAGTCACGTTCTCAAGACAACCAGAAGAGGGCGCCATTTCCCGGCACAAATCCTTTGGACAAATATGGAAGGAGATCGAAATGTGCTATTTGTCAAAGCACTTGCCATTGGGTTAAAGACTGTCCTCATAAAAATGAACAAGTTAAACTAACAGAGGAAAATGTAAACACAGAGATAGAGCAGTGTAACATTACACTGTTTTCAAATGAATCTGATACTGAGATTTTTATAGTTGAATCCTTAGGATCTGCTGTGATTGATACTGCATGTACACGGACAGTGTGTGGTGCAAAATGGCTTGATAGCTATGTCAGTGAACTAAATATGAAAGAAGTACAAAATATGATTGACACACCAAGCAAAAGAGCTTTCAAATTTGGAGATGGGAGAATTGTCCATTCTACCAAGAGAGTTAAGATACCAGCAAAAATTGGTCAGACTAAGTGTCACATTGAAACAGAGGTGGTCCCTACAGATATCCCCTTACTATTCAGCAAAGCTTCCCTCAAGAAGGCAGAGGCTGTACTAGACATAAAAAATGACAAGGCAGTGATGTTTAAACAACCAGTGACTCTTGAACTTACTACCTCAGGCCACTATTGTGTAAACATTTTAGACAAAGACATCTCAGAGTCCATGCAAAAATGAGATTCTGACTGACACAGAGCACATGGAGATTCTGACAGTCACAGAGAACATGAGCACTAAAGAAAAACACAAAGTATTGCAAAAGCTTTACAAACAGTTTGGACATGATACAGTTGACAGACTTCAGAAGTTACTCAGCAGTTCAGGGAATAATGATGATGAGAAGTACGAAACTGGAAACAAAGTGTACTACAAACGAGTTGACTGTCAAGAGTGGAAAGGACCGGGAGTAGTCATTGGTCAAGATGGTGTGGTGATATTTGTGAGGCACGAAGGCATGATTGTCAGGGTGCATCACTCAAGATTGCGGAAAGTAAATKATCAAMAAGATAGAGGGGCTGTAGCTGAGAATCAGTCTCCTAATGAAAATGACAAAAAGGACACAGTAACAGACACAAACCTACCAGATGTCACATCCAATGATATGGACACTGAAACTGACACAGGAAATGGAGCAGAGACCTTTAACCATGCAACAGGTAATACTATTGAGCGTTCAAATGAGGAAAACATTCAACAACAGCCATATGTGTTAAGAGAACATGGTTGTTCCAATCTGAAAACAGGACTAACTGTTAAATACATGGACAGAGAAAGTGGTATTCCACACACAGCAACCGTCATTGGACGAGCAGGAAAAGTAAAACACAAGAACTGGTACAACTTGCAGTACTCTGAACCAGCTACACTTTCTGGTACAACAGGGTCAGCTGACCTGTCACTTGTAGATAATATCAGAATTGAATCAATGGAAAATCGAGAAAAACAGAATGACATTCAAAATGATGATGTACTTGAAACAAAGGACGTGTCATTTGACTCAGCTAAGCTAGATGAGCTCAGTAATTGGAGGAAAAATTGAGTGTTTGAGGAAGTCAAAGACATTGGCCAAAAATGCGTCTCAACAAGGTGGGTGTGTACCCTTAAAAAATCCTTAACTGGAATAGTGCCTAAAGCACGTCTAGTGGCTAGAGGTTTTGAGGAGCTGGCTGCTAAAGAACTCCCAAAAGACTCACTGACATGCGCCTCAGAGTCACTCAGATTGCTGATGTCAGTGATCTGCCAGAAAAAATGGAAACTTAATTCCATAGACATCAAATCTGGATTTTTGCAGGGAACAGAGCTGTCAAGGGACATTCACATCCGACCTCGGCCTGAAGCTAAAAGCGAAGGAACACTGTGGAAACTAAAAAAGTGTGTGTATGGACTGGCAGATGGATCACTCTACTGGTACAACAAAGTCAAGGCAACAATGCTGAATACAGGTGGAAAAATGTCACAAGTGGATCCTGCAGTCTTCTATTGGCTTGATCAAGACTGCAATGTGACTGGAGTACTTGCCTGTCATGTTGATGACTTTATCTGGGGTGGCTCAGAGACCTTTGCTTCAACTGTGATTCCACACCTCAAAGCTGTTTTCTAGGTTGGCCGTGAGGAGCATGATCATACATTTTTGTTATGTTGGCATAGAGTTTATTACAGTTGATGGCAAAATACTGATGCAACAGGAGAGCTATATCAAGAATCTTCAACCCATCCACATGGATTCTTCAAGAGCCGTACAAAGGAATTCCCCTCTATGTGGAATTGAAGCTGATAAATTGAGGTCAAAGATAGGACAAATTTTATGGGTTGATAGACAGAGTAGACCTGATGTAATGTTTGATGTTTGCAACTTGGCATCTAACACAAAACACGCCACTGTACAAACCATTCATGAGGCAAACAAAGTTGTTCGTAATCTGAAATCACAATAAGTGATTTTAAAGTTTCAGCATGTTGGAAAAGATGACTCTTTGAAACTAGTTGTCTTCAGAGATGCTTCGCTAGGGAACCTTACAGATGGAGGCACACAAGGTGGACATCTAATCGTGTTAATGGGTGAAGGAGGAAGATTCTCACCTATCTGTTGGCAGTCAAAAAAGGATCACAAGGGTTGTCCGAAGCGGACTTGCTGGAGAATGGATGGAGTTGACAATGCTATCTTTCTTGCAACTCTGTTCTCAGAGCTTACCACTGGTGAGACAAAACAGCACTTTCTACCTGTAGTTTGTGTCACTGACAACTACTTATTAGTTGATGCTGTGAAGTCAACCAAGTCTGTCACAGAGAAAAGACTCAGCATCAAGGAACTTATTCAAGCACAGAGAATCCAGCGGATTCTGTTGTAGACCACAAAGGGACAGCTTGCTGACTGTCTGACTAAAAAAGGAGCATCCGGTCTTGTGCTCCTACAGGCCTTCGCTCCTACAGGCTCTCAGTAATGGAAAGTGGCAGCTTGAGTAATACAAATAAGAACTGTCACACAACCCATTTGTAATGGGGATCTTGAATAATACTTGGACATTTAATTATGTTGTTGATGTTTTATTTGTCTTTAAAGAAAAGGGGGAGATAGTTAAGTTCATGTTTTAAGTATCCCTATATTCCTGTTATTACGGGGCTATCACTCAGTCAAGAGTGCGCATGCGCATGAAGTCTTGTCGTTGATAGACCTGGCCTTGAGTGTAATGGCTGCTTGTAGTGTGTTCATATAGTATAGTAAACTTTGTTAAACTGGAACCTTGTCGTTGTGTCATTTCGAGTTAACACTGTTGACAATTAATTTTCCAAAATGTAATTTTACAAGCAGGTGGTGTACATACATGTGTTAGTGAGTATGTATCTAGGTGCTGTAGCTTCAGTACCACTGTCACAGCTTTATCCAGATCTTTTGCACCTGCTTAGAAAAACTATCTTACAGACAGCACAACCCCTGTCCTCATCCCCACCTCTAAGCAGCAGTCAGAATCCTGCCTGCCACCTGGACCCTCTGTCTCTCCACCAGCCAGACTCATTTCACCCAGTATTACCCCCCTCTCCAGAGCTCTCCTGGGCTATTTATAGGCTAGAGGAGGCTGACACTCTACACACTGACCCTCCTCTCCACCCCTGCGGCTCCCGTCTATGGGCTGACAGGCACAGCTGCGCTTCCCAGCCCATGAGCATCCAGCATGTGCCAGCCAGGGTTTCAAAGAGACCCCCTCCCCTCCCCACTCCTCCTCAGTGATCATATTGGAGGCAAACAACAAAGATATATGATGGACAGTCCTACTTTTAGTCCAGGCTCTTTTTTCTGTGTGCTAATTGGCTGTCATGGTGTTCGTGGTTTATGTGTTACATTGTACTCCACTCTTCACACCCCCTCCTGACCACTGAGCAATCCTTCTGTGATCAAATCAAGCATTACAGACACTGTTGAGTGTTTATATAACACTGTGTGTGTGTCAGTTTGAGCATATGTCAGTAAGAATATGATTCAGTTGGGTCTTAAAATAACAGCGGTACTCTTTGTTTCTCTCCCCTATTTGTGTGTCTCAGCGAGCCCGTCACGCCACAGCCTCTCTGAATGGAGGATGCAGAGCATTGCACGAGACTCCGAGGACAGCTCAGAGGAGGAGTTCTTTGATGCTCATGGTAAATCCACCATTTTGATAAAGTAATCTTAAAAGCCCAGAGTAGGTTAGAGTAGACAATACTAGTAGTGTGTTCCCTTTCCCATAACCCTCCTGGTGCTTCCTCTTCTGACTCTACATGTCTCTTCAACACAGACCAGTTCTTAAGCTACCCAAATACCCAGCATGCTTTGGGCCTGAGGTTGAAATAGGGGGGTGTAGCTCGACACACGGTTGTTCATCTGTTGGGTGAGCCCAGGAGATGACTCAACACGGGTTGGCTTGTCTTGAAGAAGTGCTGAAATCATCACCCTCTACCTTCACCTGTTCCCCATTGCCAAAACTATCTCACCCTGCCCTCACACACGCACACAAACATGTGCACACACATTCCCTGTGGTGAGTCAATCATCCCATCAAGTCAATCCATAAATTGATGTTCTACTGTGTGTAGGGGTATGTTTGGCAGCATGGTTAACTTAGTTGTTCTATATGACATAATGAATTAAGAAGTATGAATAACAGGTCATTAAATAAGAATAATAAAGTATTGCATGTTTTCTTTTTATCTATTTATTTCTATCTACATGATGAAACTGTTCATGATATGTCATGAATTAACTGCATTTGCATTTAGCTGCATGTTCAAATATATATATACAGTGGCTTGCAAAAGTATTCACCACCCTTGGCATTTTTCCTATTTTGTTGCCTTACAACCTGGAATTAAAATTGGTTTTTGGGGGGTTTGTATCATTTGATTTACACAACATGCCTACCACTTTGAAGATGCAAAATATTTTTTATTGTGAAACAAACAAGAAATAAGACAAAAAAACTGAAAACTTGAGCGTGCATAACTATTCACCCCCCCCCCCCAAAGTCAATACTTTGTAGAGACACCTTTTGCAGCAATTACAGCTGCAAGTCTCTTGGGATATGTCTCTATAAGCTTGGCGTATCTAGCCACTGGGATTTTTGCCCATTCTTCAAGGCAAAACTGCTCCAGCTCCTTCAAGTTGGATGGGTTCTGCTGATGTACAGCAATCTTTAAGTCATACCACAGATTCTCAATTGTATTGAGATCTGGGCTTTGACTAGGCCATTATAAGACATTTAAATGTTTCCCCTTAAACCACTCGAGTGTTGCTTTAGCAGTATGCTTAGGGTCATACTCCTGCTGGAAGGTGAACCTCCGTCTCAGTCTCAAATCTCTGGAAGACTGAAACAGGTTTCCCTCAAGAATTTCCCTGTATTTAGCGCCATCCTTCAATTCTGACCAGTTTCCTAGTCCCTGCCGATAAAAAACATCCCCACAGCATGATGCTGCCACCACCATGCTTCACTGTGGGATGGTGCCCTCGGGGTGATGAGAGGTGTTGGGTTTGTGCCAGACAGCATTTTCCTTGATGGACAAAAAGCTATTTTAGTCTCATCTGACCAGAGTTCCTTCTTCCATATGTTTGGGGAGTCTCCCACATGCCTTTTGGCAAACACCAAACATGTTTGCTTATTTTTTTCTGGCCACTCTTCAGTAAAGCCCAGCTCGGTGGAGCGTACGGCTTAAAGTGGTCCTATGGACAGATACTCCAATCTCCGCTGTGGAGCTTTTCAGCTGGTCTCTTTGTTGCCTCTGATTAATGCTCTCCTTGCCTGGTCCGTGAGTTTTGGTGGGTGGCCCTCTCTTGGCAGGTTTGTTGTGGTGCCATATTCTTTCCATTTTTTAATAATGGAATTAATGGTGCTCCGTGAGATGTTCAAAGTTTCTGATATTTTTGTTATAACCAACCCTGATCTGTACTTCTCCACAACTTTGTCCCTGACCTGTTTGGAGAGCTCCTTGGTCTTCATAGTGCTGCTTGCTTGGTGGTGCCCCTTGCTTAGTGGTGTTGCAGACTCTGGTGCCTTTCAGAACAGGTGTATAAATACTGAGATCATGTGACACTTAATTGCACACAGGTGGACTTCATTTAACTAATTATGTGACTTCTGAAGGTAATTGGTTGTGCCAGATCTTATTTAGGGGCTTCATAGCAAAGGGGGTGAATACATATGCACGCACCACTTTTCAAATTTTTATTTTTCTGAATTTTTTGTAACATGTAATTTTTTTCATTTCACTTCACCAATTTAGACTATTTTGTGTATGTCCATTACATGAAATCCAAATAAAAAATCTATTTAAATTACAGGTTGTAATGCAACAAAATAGGAAAAACGTCAAGGGTGGTGAATACTTTTGCAGGCACTGTAGCTGTATGCTTTTGGTGTTTGTGCCATTATTTATGTTCACAATGAGATGATAAATTGTTGTTTCATACATGGATTCATCTGTTTTTCACTAAGCATCGTACAGTGGTTTATACATCATGCATACCCCAGTATGTGGCTATCGGGATTCTTCAACTTCTCATTGGACACCTGATTAGTTCATTTAAATCAATTACAATGTGGAAACTAAATGCTGAAACACAATGAACAATACTTCATTATAACTCTTCTTTTATAAAAGCTACTCAGTCGCTTCATGAGATAATTCCTTAAGAATGAACTGAGCCAACTGCCATATGAGGAAGGATTTCTAGTATGAGCAACAATTTCTAGAGCAGGTGTCTTGTGGGGTTGTAATGTAATAGGACAGTAAGCACTGAGCACTGATATTGGCTCCACTGAATCTTTACATTTTCCTTGTGAGTACTGTAGTCATTAAGATGACCATGATCAGATGGTGATGTGATCATAGAGATTACAAGGATGACAAAAGCGTACATACAGGCATATGTAGTACAATGTCAAGTCATATAGTAGGCATAAACACTGAGTGTACAAAACATTAGGAACACCTAGCTAATATTGAGTTGCACCCCCCTTTTGCCCACAGAACAGCTTCAATTCATCGGGCATGGACTCTAAAAGGAGTCAAAAGCGTTCCATAGGGATTCTGGCCCATGTTGACTCCAATGCTTCCCACAGTAGTATCAAGTTGGCTGGATGTCCTTTGGGTGGTGGACCATCCTTGATACACACGGGAAACTGTTGAGCGTGAAAGACCCAGCAGCGTTGCAGTTCTTGACACAAACTGGTGTGCCTGCACCTACTACTGTACCCTGTTCAAAGGCTCTTAAATATTTACCCTCTGAATGGCACACATACACAAATCCATGTCTCAATTGTTTCAAGGTTTAAAAATGCTTCTTTAACCTGTCTCCTCCCTGTCAGTTACACTGATTGAAGTGGATTTAACAAGTGACATCAATAAGGGATCATAGCGTTCACCTGGTAGTCTATGTCATGGAAAGAGCTGTTCTTCATGTTTTGTTCACTCAGTCTAAATAGCCATAACATTTCATCTATAATCATAGTGCCACTACAGTACCAGTCAAAGTTTGGACACATTTACTCATTCAAGGGTTTTTCTTTATTTTTACTATTTTCTACATTGTAGAATAATAGTGAAGACATCAAAACTATGAAATAACACATATGGAATCACGTAGTAACCAAAGAAGTGTTAAAAAATCAAAATATATTTTATATAGTAGTAGCCACCCTTTGCCTTGATGACAGCTTTGCACACTCTTGGCATTCTCTCATGAGGTAGTCACCTGGAATGCATTTCAATTAACAGGTGTGCCTTGTTAAAAGTTAATTTGTGGAATTGTTTTCTTTCTTAATGCTTTTGAGCCAATCAAATGTGTTGTGACAAGGTAGGGGGGTATACAGAAGATAGCCCTATTTGGTAGAAGACCAAGTCCACATTATGGCAAGAACAGCTTAAATTAGCAAAGAGAAACGACAGTCCATCATTACTTCAAGACATGAAGGTCAGTCAATTCGGAAAATTTCAAGAACTTTGAAAGTTTCTTCAAGAGCTGTCGCAAAAACCATCAAGCGCTATGATGAAACTGGCTCTCATGAGGACCACCACAGGAAAGGAAGACCCAGAGTTACCTCTGCTGCAGAGGATACATTCATTAGAGTTAACTGCACCTCAGATTGCATCCCAAATAAATGCTTCACAGAGTTCAAGTAACAAACACATCTCAACATCAACTATTCAGAGGAGACTGCGTGAATCAGGCCTTCATGGTCGAATTGCTGCAAGGAAACCACTACTATATAAAAATAAATAAAGGAGAGAGAGAGAAGAGAGTTGCTTGGGCCAAGAAACATGAGCAATGGACATTATACCAGTGGGAATCTGTCCTTTGGTCTGATGAGTCCAAATTTGAGATTTTTGGTTCCAACCGCCGTGTCTTTGTGAGACGCAGAGTAGGTGAACGGATGATCTCTGCATGTATGGTTCCCACCGTGAAGCATGGAGGAGGAGGTGTGATGGTGCTTTGCTGGTGACACTGTCTGTGATTTATTTAGAATTCAAGGCGCACTTAACCAGCATGGATACCAAAGCATTCTGCAGCGATACGCCATCCCATCTGGCTTGCGCTTAGTGGGACTATAATTTGTTTTTCAACAGGACAATGACCCAAAACACACCCCCAGGCTGTGTAAGGGCTATTTTTCCAAGAAGGAGATTGATGGAGTGCTGCTTCAGATAACCTGGCCTCCACAATCACCCAATCTCAACCCAATTGAGATGGTTTGGGGTGAATTGGACCACAGAGTGAAGGAAAATCAGCCAACAAGTGCTCAGCATATGTGGGAACTCCTTCAAGACTGTTGGAAAGCATTCCTCATGAAGCTGGTTGAGAGAATGCCAAGAGTGTATAAAGCTGTCATCAAGGCAAATGGTGGCTACTTTGAAGAATATCAAATATATTTTGATTTGGTAAAACACTTTTTTGATTCTTACATGATTCCATATGTGTTATTTCATAGTTTTGATGTCTTCACTATTATTCTACAATGTAGAAAATGGTACAAAAAAACAACAACCTTGAATGAGTAAATGTGTCCAAACTTTTGACTGGTACTGTACTTACACTGTATCCATTCATGACATTTTATGTTAGTTCATGATGACATGATTAAACCAATGTGATGCATGGATACTACTGTTTTGTAGCATCATTCTGATCAATTTGTGCTTGAACGTGTTTGATTGAACTCAGATAAATGCTCATGTAAAAGCTTTTCTACTGCTCAGCTCCTTTAACTGGTCTGAGCTTCTCCCTGATCTGTGCAACCGAGGACCAGTAAAAAAAATGATGGACTTTTATGAGTGGTGACCTTTTGATAAAGCAGACGTGCTTAGACTACAGTGTGTGTAATGGGATTTCACCGAAGGATCCAGTGGCTTGTTGATTCAATTGAGCAGGCTATGCCATTGCAATACCACTGGTTTTCAGAGGAACATGCAGGGGGGCAATTACTTTATTAATCAGTATTCATATTTATTTATCTTAAAGGACTGGTCACATGGCCACATAATGTAATATGGTAGGGATCAGGGTGTATGTTTGTCTCTATCTGTACTCAGACAGTACATGGAGGACCCTTTCACATTTGTGAACATATAAATGTCTAAAAGGTTTGGTGTTACATACTGAATATACTGAAGATGAGATAAAGTGGCACATTGACTTAGCAGGTGTTATGCTTGATAATTCAAAAAAAGCTTTTTTTTTACGTCTGTCCCTTCTCCCCCACAGAGGACTTGTCAGGTGATGAAGAGGTCTTTCCTAAGGAGATTGCCAAGAGGAACTCTAACGACCTCATGGACAAGATTGAGTCGGCTGATGCAGAAGACACCACTGGTATGGAGAGGAACGCTGTGTGTGTTGTATGATGGGAGATGTAGTTTGTGTCAAAGTTTCCTTTTACTGACAGTATTATATTACTCTGATTCTCAATGGTAAAGTGTGTCTGTGGATGTTTCTGCAGGAGAGCTATACAAGGACATGGCAGGGGACTATGAAAGGGAGGCCGGTGACGAGAGACTAGATGAGGTAGGTACCTGTGAGGGTGAATGGCTTTCTAACCGAACATTGGTATACCAACAACACCATGACAGCCATATTCTGACAAAATATCAACATTGAACATACAGGAGGAATAAGCTAAAAGGAAACTTCAATTCCAGTCACTAAAGTGTTCTAGCTTAACAGTAGGCGTTGATGTGTAATACTCTGCTTAGGGCTTTAGTTGTGAAAGTCAGAGAGGGGTCCACTCCAGCCTCTCTGTCCTCTTGTGTTCAGATGCGTGGCTCTGTTAGCAACCAAGCCGATAGCTCTGCCATTCCCACCATCACCATAACAAAGAACCAGTCAGAAGTAAACTTCCTGTCCCATTGCATTATGGGCCAGAGTAGATCCACAGAGACCCTAACAGGCCCAGTACTAACCGCCCTGGCCCAGCCCCAGCCCCAGCCTACCCCCTCTCTATCCCTTGTGAAATGTCCTCTGTACTGTAGTCTTGCCGTGGAGTTTACAGTTTACAGCCTCTGTGAAGAATGTGAGTTTTGGATCCAACAAAAAAAAATTAAATGGAAAACTGCACATTATGTTTTCCCTTTTTATATGAGTGTGGTTTTGTATTTGTATACAAATGTGTCTTTACCCTTGGCTTATGTTGTTGTTCTTGGCTTGTTGTTGTGGTTGGCTAAAGTTGGAAGCGTTTGCAGTGTGACCAGCTGGGGTGTTGGTTGGTCCAGTGTCTCTTAATGATGCTCTAATGCTGTCTGAGTGTGCAGATGAAAGCTGAACGGGCATGCTGTTGTGCTGCTACATTACTATTGCTTTAGTATCAATATTGCGTTACCAGAAGGGTGACATCACATATAGACTTCCTGTGATTCATGTCTGAAGGAAGTGGAAGTGCACACTGAACACACAATGAGATGTATCAGTATACACTGAGTGTACAAAACATTAAGAACACCTGCTCTTTCCATGACGTAGACTGACCAGGTGAATCCAGGTGAAAGCTTTGATCCCTTATTGATGTCACTTGTTAAATCCACTTCAATCAGTGTAGATGAAGGGGATGAGACAGGTTAAAGAAGGATTTTTAAGACTTGAGACAATTGAGACATGGATTGTGTATGTGTGCCAGTCAGAGGGTGAATGGGCAACACAAAAGATTTAAGTGCCTTAGAACGGGGTATGGTAGTAGGTGCCAGGCGCACCAGTTTGAGTGTGTCAAGAACTGCAGCGCTGCTGGGTTTTTCACACTCAACAGTTTCCCGTGTGTATCAAGAATGGTCCACCACCCAAAGGACATCCAGCCAACTTGACACAACTGTGAGAGGCATTGGACTCAACATGAGCCAGCATTCCTTTGGAACGCTTTCAACTCTTTGTAGAGTCCATGCCCCAATTAATTGAGGCTGTTCTGTGGACAAAAGGGGGTGAGTTAAAAATATGCTCTCATAAACCCAACATTTTCCAGAGTGCCTCATACCTTCTCTTCCCCACACCGAGAGCCCACATATTAAACCGGCAAAACGGGGGTTATCGCTGGTGTAGCGAAATGCTTATGTTCCTAGCTCCAACAGTGGAGTAATACCTAACAATAAAAAACAATACACGCAAAATAAAGAAATTAATATAGAAATATTAGAACGAGCAATGTCAGAGTCCGGAATATAAATATATAAGAGTATGATGGTTTGTATAGACATTATGGACAGTATATGAATAGAAAAGGTGTGTACAGCAGTAGTTATATAGGATAGGCCTTGACTAGAATATAGTATATACATAGGAAGTAGGTAAAACAGTATGTAAACATTATTAAAGTGACCATTATTCAATGACTATGTACATAGGGCAACAGTCTCTAGGTGCAGGTTTGAGTACCGGCTAGTAACAGTGACTAAAGCCAGCTAGTGGTGACTGTTTAAAAGTCTGATGTCCTGGAGATAGAAGCTGTTTTTCAGTCACTCGGTCCCAGCTTTGATGCACCTGTACTGTCTCCGCCTTCTATATGGTAGCAGGGTGAACAGGCCGTGGCTCGGGTGGCTAGTTTTGTGAGTAAGTCATGAAGCATATTGTCAGTGGTCATGAATAATTAGCAGCCAAGCCAGAAGCATGGTTCTATGGGTGAATGGCTTCATTTCCCTTAAGTTTAACAGATCTCTCTAATGCCACTCATCCTGCCTTTCCTCTTTACCTCTCATTCACCCCATCAATTCCCCCTCCTTTCCTCTCCCCATAATAGGACCTCTCCTCTCAGCAGTGTCTGCAGCCTTCTAAGATCCACGTGCTGATCCTGGTGCTACATGGAGGCAACATCCTGGACACAGGGGGAGGGGACCAGACCAGTAAGCAGGGCGATGTCAACACCATCAGCACTGCCTTTGACACAGTGATGCGCGTGCACTATCCCACCGCGCTGGGACAAATCGCCATCCGCCTGGTGCCCTGCCCTGCCATCTGTGCTGAGGCCTTCTCCCTGGTGTCCAAGTGAGGGACACACACACACACACACTACACAACCATAGATATTGTAATGTGTACATAACTACAGTACACACACTACTACTATTACGAACAATTTCCCCTGTGTGTGTCCGTCCCTGGCTTCAGTCTGAGCCCGTACAGCTATGATGAGAGCTGTCTGTCAAGCAGTCAGGACCACATCCCCCTGGCTGCCCTGCCTCTCCTGGCCACCTCCGCCCCCCAGTACCAGGAGGCTGTGGCCACCGTCATCATGAGAGCCAACCAGGTGTACAACGACTTCATCAGGTCCCTGGATGGGACAACCTTCTCTGGCCAGGTGAGGTGCTGCCACTGGCCTGTCAGCCTCTCCATTGTTCCAGGTGTGGGCATGGGCTGCTCTTTATTTGGAACTCTCAAATGGCAGAACATAATATCTTCAGTCCAAATACTAAGATTCAAGAGCATGTTCCCTAGTCAAGGAGGAGATACACTTGATTTCTTGTGAAGAACATCAGTTTTGAAGCCGTTTAGCACCAATGAATTATGTGTGTTTTCTGTTTCTGAATTATGTGGGTGTGGGTGTTTTCTGTTACTCAATGTTCTTTTAGATAACCAAAATGAAGCTAGCATTCGATATTTGACACAGGTTAAATTTTGTATAAATTCAAATCAAATCAAATCAAATTTTATTAGTCACATACACATGGTTAGCAGATGTTAATGCGAGTGTAGCGAAATGCTTGTGCTTCTAGTTCCGACAATGCAGTAATACAACCAACAAGTAATCTAACCTAACAATTCCAACTATACTTACACACACACACACAAGTGTAAGGGATAAAGAATATGACATAAAGATATATGAATGAGTGGTGGTACAGAACGGATGGCAGATGCAGTAGATGGTATAGAGTACGGTAATAATTACATATGAGATGAGTACTGTAGGGTATGTAAACATAAAGTGGCATAGTTTAAGTGGCTAGTGGTACATGTATTACATAAGATGGCAAGCATGCAGTAGATGATATAGAGTACAGTATATACATATGAGATGGGTAATGTAGGGTATGTAAACATTATATTAAGTGGCAATTGTTTAAAGTGGCTAGTGGTCATTTTTACATAATTTCCCATCATTCCCATTTTTAAAGTGGCTGGAGTTGAGTCAGTATGTTGGCAGCGCCGCTAATGTTATGGTGGCTGTTTAACAGTCTGATGGCCTTGAGTAGAAGCTGTTTTTCAGTCTCTCGGTCCCTGCTTTGATGCACCTGTACTGACCTCGCTTCTGGATGATAGCGGGGTGAACAGGCAGTGGCTTGGGTGGTTGTTGTCCTTGATGATCTTTTATGGCCTTCCTGTGCATCGGGTGGTGTAGGTGTCTGGAGGGCAGGTTAGTTGCCCTGGTGATGCGTTTGCAAGACTCACTACCCTCTGGAGAGCCTTACGGTTGTGGGCGGAGCAGTTGCGTACCAGGCGGATACAGCCCGACAGGATGCTCGATTGTGCATCTGTAGAAGTTTGTGAGTGCTTTTGGTGACAAGCCGATTTCTTCAGCCTCCTGAGGTTGAAGAGGCGCTGCTGCGCTTCTTCACACGCTGTCTGTGTGGGTGGACAATTATTTTGTCCGTGATGTGTACACCGAGGAACTTAAACACTTTCCATTCTCCATACTACGCTGAGTGGATAGGGGGGTGCTCCTCTGCTGTTTTCTGAAGTCCACAATCATCTCCTTTGTTTTGTTGACGTTGAGTGTGAGGTTATTTTCCTGATACCAACTCCGAGGGCCTCACCTCCTCCCTGTAGGCGTCTCGTCGTTGTGGTAATCAAGTCCTACCCTCTGTAGTGTCATCCGCAAACTTGATGATTGAGTTGGAGGCGTGCATCGGCCACGCAGTCGTGGGTGAACAGGGAGTACAGGAGAGGGCTCAGAACGCACCCTGTGTGGGGCCCCAGTGTTGAGGATCAGCGGGGTGGAATGTTGTTACCTACCCTCACACCTGGGCGCGGCCGTTCAGGAAGTCCAGGACCCAGTTGCACAGGGCGGGGTCGAGACCCAGGGTCTCGAGCTTGATGACGAGTTTGGAGGGTACTATGGTGTTAAATGCTGAGCTGTAATCGATGAACAATTCTCACATGGGTATTCTCTTGTCCAGATGGGTTAGGGCAGTGTGCAGGTGGGTTGCCGATTGCGTCGTCTGTGGACTATTGGGTCGGTAGCAATTGGAGTGGGTCTAGGGTGTCCGGATAGGGTGGAGGTGATATGGTCTTGACTAGTCCTCAAAGCACTTCATGATTACGTGAAGTGAGTGCTACGGGGCGGTAGTCGTTTAGCTCAGTTACCTTAGCTTTCTTGGAACAGGAACAATGGTGGCCCTCTTGAAGCAGTGGGAAAGCAGACTGGGATAGGATTGATTTGAATATGTCCGTAAACACACAGCCAGCTGGTCTGCGCATGCCTTGGGACGCGGCTGGGAATGCCGTCTGGGCCCTGCAGCCTTGCGAGGGTTAACACCGTTTAAATGTTTTACTCACCTCGGCTGCAGTGAAGGAGAGCCCGCAGGTTTTGGTAGGGGGCCGTGTCAGTGGCACTGTATTGTCCTCAAAAGCGGCGCAAAAAGTTGTTTAGGCGCTGTCTGGGAGCACAGACCATCCTGGTCCGCGACGGGGCTGGTTTTTCTTTTTTGTTTCGTGATTGACTGTAGACCCTGCCACATACCGCTCTTGTGTCTGAGCTGTTGAAATTGCGACTCGATTTTTGTCTCTGTACTGGGACTTAGCCTGTTTGATTGCCTTGCGAGAGACTAGCTACACTGTTTGTATTCGGTCATGCTTCTGGTCACTTGCCCTGGTTAAAGGCAGTGGTTCGCGATTTTTCAGTTTCACGCGAATGCTGCCGGTCACATCCACGGTTTCTGGTTTGGGAATGTTTTTATCGTTGCTGTGGGTACGACATCGTCAATGCACTTCCTAATGAACTCGCTCACCGAATCAGCATATTCGTCAATATTGTTGTTGGACGCGATGCGGAACATATTCCAATCCGCGTGATCGAAGCAGTCTTGAAGCGTGGATTCAGATTGGTCGGACCAGCGTTGAACAGACCTGAGATTCAAGATTCAAGCCTTTTTATAACAAATTGTCAGAAGCTCACATAATTTAATAGATTGCTCATTCAATACAGGATGTATTTTCATCTAGCTTTAGATTTGTGTGTAGGTGTGTGTGTATGTTTGTTTGTGTTTTTGGTTTTACTATCCTTGTGGGGACCAGAAGTCCACTCAAGGATAGTAAAACAAGGACAATTCGGACATTTCGCTACAAGCAAAACAGCTATTTTAGGCATAGGGGTTAGGTTGGGATGAGGGGTTAAGGTTAAGGGTTAGGGAAATATTACTTTGAATGGGAATCAATTGTTTGTTTTACTATCCTTGTGGGGACCAAACGTGTGTGTGTGTTTGCTCGGGCGGGTTTGTTTGATTACGTGGTTATGACATCTGGTTAGTTTTAAAAGGATTGGACCCTCTTATCTGCATCCTGCTTGATTGATATCTAATGATCTGATCTGTTTTAGTAAATTGACCTGTGACCTCTATGTAGGTGTGCTTGATTGGGGACTGCGTGGGAGGGATCTTGGGGTTTGACGCCTTGTGTATCAGCAACCAGACTATTGGTGAGAGCCAGAACAGCAGCCGCAGGGGTAGTGTAATCAGCGTACAGGTAAGACCCAAACCTTAATGCTTAACTACTCTCCCTGTTCCTAAGCTTTGCCCCTACCCCAAATCCCAGACACTCAACCAGTAGCTCTTATTCACCCTAAATACAAGTTACAGCCCTCCACTATTTCACCACCACATTTCTCCTCAAGAAAGGACACTTATCCAACACCCATCCTCGTTCTGGTGCCGTTTGCTTATCGGTCAAGTTCAATGTCCATTCCCCAACCTCTGTCCTTCTCCGCATACATCCCTGCAGGACCAGGACCTCCTCTCTCCAGGGATCATCATCAACAGTGGTTATGGCTCTGCCTCTCCCACCCTGGAGAGCAGCCGCCACCTGAGCCGCAGCAACATCGACATCCCCCGCTCAGGAGGACCAGATGACCCCAAGAGACAGCTGCCCCGCAAGACGAGCGACTCCTCCACATATGAGTTGGACACCATCAAACACCACCAGGCCTTCCTGACTAGGTGTGACAGGGGTTACATTACTACAGTTACATGACATCATTGATGTAGCTGATGGTTAATATTGTTACTGTACTGAGAAGGGTATATGGCTATGCATGTGATATTGTAGAGTCATGGGTTGCTATAATTGTTTACCTACATTGGTCTCTGTTTCTCTTACTGTGTGCTGTGTTTGTGTGTATACAGTAGATGTGGGTGTGCTTCCCTCCTTGTGACCCTGACTGTTTGTCTGTTGTCGCCTCAGCCTCCACTCCAGTGTTCTGCGGACCGACCCATGCTCGCGCAGGTCCAGCAGCAGCACCTTTCAGGATGCAGGCTCTCTGGGGAAGTTTGAATTTGAGGTGGCAGACTTCTTCCTCTTCGGCTCTCCTCTGGGCCTTGTCCTTGCCCTGAGGAAGACTGTCATTCCTGTGCTGGATGGTAAGCCCACCTAAACAGAGGTAAAATTAATAAAGTACCTTAAAAATGTGTTATTTAAGCAATAAGGCACGGGGGGTGGTATATGGCCAATATCCCACGGCTAAGGGATGTTCTTAAGCGCAACGCAACGCGGAGTGCCTGGATACAGCCCTTAGCCGTGGTATATTGGCCATATACCACAAACCCGCTAGGTGCCATATTGCTATTATAAACTGGTTAGCAATGTAATTAGAGCAGTAAAAATAAATGTTTTGTCATACCCGTGGTATACGGTCTGATATACCAGGGCTGTCAGCCAATCAGCACTCAGGGCGAGACCACCCAGTTTATAATTAACATTTAAAAGTGGTGTGGTCTGAATTGGGTTGTGAAAACCTAGAAGGTACTGTGGGGTCTTATCTCCTTGAAATCCCCTTCTCCTTTACACGCCGCCACTAGTTACCACAAAGTCAGAAGTCTCGCCTACTCGACCAATCAAATGAGGGAGTGTGATGACACGTATTTCGGTTCTTGGGAAACGCCTAATTTTCGAAATGGCATATCTCGAGTTGAAGTTTGTGGACTAAATACATTCGGGAACAAGGATTGGCAACGTCATTAAAATTAATAACATTGAACAAGGACAAAAGTTTTGGGCAAAAGGGTAAGTTGTCTTTTCTTTTTTAGATAACTAGTAAGGAGCTTTTGCTACTCTCGTCTAAAATGAGATAGCTAGCATAAGGGATTCCATTCCAAGCACAGAGTTATTCTATTTGATAGAGCAACATTGTTAGTTTCCCTACAAGCCTTTCATTCTAATAGTAATATATCATTGTTGACCTTCAACAGATGCACAGCCTTTGGCAGGGAAAAAACTCAGTCTCCCATTCAATGATGTTCCATTTCAAGTTGTGGGTACAACGACGTATGAATGCCACCAGGGGAAAGACAAACAAACAAAAGCCAAAGAGAAATATGCTGGTGAAATGAACAAGAAGGCAGTAAGTTCAAAGACAGATCTTCAAATCTCCTTTGTGGAGACTCAATGTGAAACAGAAATCTGTCAGTACAAGGGCCAGATATCCAGCACCACTCTCTGTTTTGAAACCCCTCCGCAGGGGTACATATCCCCTCCGTAACGTGTACATATCAAACTGTATTCCTATCATGTAATTATGTGTATAAATGTACCATGTATGTAAAGTGTATGAATAATGTACACTGAGTGTAGAAATCATTAACGACACCTTCCTAATATTAAGTTGCACCCCCCCCCCCCCTTTTGCCCGTAGAACAGCCTTAATTAATCGGAGCATGGACAAGGTGTTGAAAGCATTCCACAGGGATGCTGGCCCATGTTGACTCCAAGCTTCCCACAGTTGTGTCAAGTTGGCTGGATACACACAGGAAACTGTTGAGCATGGAAAAACCCAGCAGTGTTGCAGTTCTTGACACAAACCAGTGTGCCTGGCACCTACTACCATACACCATTCAAAGGCACTTAAATATTTTATCTTGCCCATTCACCCCCTTTAGCCAGCAGCATACCACCCTGTATCCCACTGCTGGCTTGCTGCAGAAGCTAAGCAGAGTTGGTCCTGGTTGGTCCCTGGATGGGAGACCAGATGCTGCTGGAAGTGGTGTTGGAGAGTCAGTAGGAGGCACCTTTTCCTCTGGTTTAAAAAAATAGCCCAATGCCACAGGGCAGGGATTGTGTAGGGTGGTATCTTTTGGATGGGACGTTAAATGGGTGTCCTGACTCTCTCTGGTCACTAAAGATCCCATGGCACTTATCAAAAGAGTTGGGGTGTTAACCCCGGTGTCCTGGCTGAATTCCTAACCTGACCCTCATACTATCACAGTCACCTAATCATCCCCAGCTTACAATTGGCTCATTCATCCCCCTCCTCTCCCCTGTGACTATTCACCTGGTTGTTGCTGTAAAATGAGAATGTGTTCTCAGTCAACTTAGCTGGTTAAATAAAATGTAAAAAATAATGACAGGTGTACACAATCCATGTCTCAAGGCTTAAAAATATTTCTTTAACTTGTCTCCTTCCCTTCATCTACACTGATTTGAAGTGGATTTAACAAGTGACATCAATAAGGGATCATAGCTTTCACCTGGATTCACCTGGTCAGTCTGTCATGGAAAGAGCAGGTGTCCTTAATGTTTTGTACCTAATAGCTGTAAAAAACAAAACATTTAAAACAATGTTACTTTTGTCTTCTGAAGAGGGGGGTGGATGGTACAATAAAATAAATAAAATGAAGAGTATGTAAGTGGGTTCAGGGTGGTGAGTTTCCACTTAGACTGTAAAGAGCTTTGGGTGTCATGTTAAGTCCAATCAATTACAATTATTAAATGTTTTGTCATCTTCCATAGCTTGAAGACCATGGCTTTGTACAGAGATGGAAAATGGTACAAAATACCAAAAAGGTGGACTGCAAGGCTATGTTATGTTAAATAAATAAATAACTATATTAAGTGCCTTGATGTCAAATAAAGTAACAGGGTTGAAGTTTTAATCTTAAATCAGCCCAAAAATTGCCAATTTCAAACATTTTAATTTCTGTGAACATTTCTATGAAACTGTATGTTTTACTTGTGGATTTGGAAAATTAAAAATCTAAAATCAAGATGGCAATTTGTTTGTTTACATGCCATTTCAAAACAATGCAGATATTGGAGTAAAAATCTAAATACAACATGCAACAATTTAAATGATTTTACTGAGTTAAAGTTCATAAAAGGAAATAAAATCATTAGGCCCTAATCTATGAATTTCACATGACTGGGAATGCAGATATGCATCTGTTGGTCACAGATACCTTAAAACAAAAAGTAGGGCGTGGATCAGAAAACCAGTCAGTATCTGGTGTGACCACCATTTGCATCATGCAGCGTAACACATAGAGATGATCAGGCTGTTGATTGTGGCCTGTGGAATGTTGTCCCACTCCTCAATGGCTATGCAAAGTTGCTGGATATTGGTGGGAACTGGAACATGCTGTCGTACACGTTGATCCAGAGCATCCCAAACATGATCAATGGGTGACATATCTGGAGAGTATGCAGGCAATGGACTGGGACATTTTCCTTGCAACATGGGTCCGTGCATTATCATGCTGAAACATGAGGTGATGGCGAATGAATGGCACGACAATGGGCCTCAGAATCTTGACACAGTATGAGCTTTCCTGAGACGGTTTCCAACAGTTTATGCAGAAATTATTGGCTTGTTCAAAACCACAGTTTCATCAGCTGTCCGGGTGGCTGGTCTCAGACGATCCCGCAGGTGAAGAAGTCAGATGTGGAGGTCCTGGGCTGGCGTGGTTACAGGTGGTCTGCGGTTGTGAGGCGGGTTGGACGTACTACCAAATTCTCTAAAACGATTCTGGTGGACATTCATGCAGTCAGCATGCCAATTGCAGGCTCCCTCAAAATGTATGTGGTATTGTGTTGTGTAACAAAACTGCACATTTAAGAGTGGCCTTTTATTGTCCCCAGCACAAGGTACACCTGTGTAATGATCATGCTGTTTAATGAGCTTCTGGATATGCAACACCTGTCAGGTGGATGGATTATCTTGGCAAAGGAGAAATGCTCACTAACAGGGATGTAAACAAATTTGTGCACAAAATTTGAGAGAAATAGGCTTTTTGTGCGTATGGAAAATATCTGGGATCTTTTATTTCAGCTTCCAACATGGGACCAACACTTTACATGTTGCGTTTATATTTTTGTTAAGTATATTTAGTTTAAGACAAATAACTATGAGTAAGGGCAAACATCATTATAAGCTTGCAAGCTGAGTTTGAATAAGACATCCGATTACCACTTTGCATTTAGAACGGTTGGTTTTATTACAGATAATAAATGACCACATCGTTGATGGATCACTAGATAAAATAAATGCATGTCTCTCGTCATAGGTGTCATCACACTCCCTCATCTGATTGGTCGACCCTTCTGACTTTGTGGCTGTGGTAACTAATGACGACCTCTTTCCGCCTGTTAACTCTGTCTCCCCCTAGTGGCCCAGCTGCGCCCTGCCTGCCAGCAGGTCTACAACCTGTTCCACCCAGCCGACCCCTCGGCCTCGCGCCTGGAGCCCCTCCTGGAGAAGAAGTTCCACCTCCTGCCCCCCTTCAACGTACCCCGCTACACACGATTTCCCCTGGGGGACGGCAACTCCGCTCTACTGGGTGAGCACACTGGACTGAGTGCTGGAAACGTGTACACACACACACACACACACACACACACACACACACACACACACACACACACACACACACACACACACACACTCTTGTACTTGTATGAGCATATAACTGTTGTGTATTTATATGCAAAGAAAAATGTACACATTTTGTTACATTCATAGGTTATATAACCCGTGTTTTGATTATCCATTGGGGACTCTGTGTGGTGTAACAGGGTGTGTAGAAACTGACAAATGTGATGGATTATGTAGTTGGTTTTCTTTCCCACAAGGAATGTCTCTGAGACATTTTGCCAGTGGTCTGTGGATTGCTATTAGAGGCCGAAAAGTCCATCAAGTTAAGAAAAATGTAACGTTTTTCTATTGTTTGTGCTTCAAGTCTTTGTGAAGCAATGTTCTCATCTATATGTTTTCATGGTCCTGCTGGTTTCTGTTGTGGCTGGCTAGCCCTTACAGTAGAGTAACCTTACAGGCTACACTGCACCCTTTCTGTTTAAGTAGGGCTCAATGATACACTATTATTCTGCTATTCAAGAAGTAATGCTAGAGACTCAATCTCTCCTTTGCTGATAGTCTTTTCCATTCATGGATATCCTTTAATCAGCAAGAGCAGCAAGGGAAGTGCTAGTTGTGAATGGCTACTAGCTGTGATTCTTTTTATCTTAGATATGATGTAATAGATTGTTAAGTAATATGATGATCATTTTGATCTAATGAGCTGTCAGCCCATATCCTCAGGTTTACTGTGCAGCATTGAGAAAGTTTTAAAGATTCATTTTGGTTCGTTAATCAGTGTGTGCTGAGGTACATTTTAATATGAGTTAGTCAGCCTAGTCTGAATTAGAATCCAATAACAGCATTCCCCTTCTACTGCTCATTTTAGCTCTATTCTAGAACCTGTTGTTGCCTTAGTTACTGCTACTGCAGTATTTCCTGGGCTTGACTCGCCTTTGCTGTCTTTTCTGTGTCTTCATTGTCTCCTTTTCCCCTCCTCTCTCGGCCTCCTTCCCCATCTCTGCAAAACCTGCCCCCTTCCCCTGCCCCCTGCCCCCTCCCCCCTCCCCTCTCCCCTCTGACCCCCCACCTCCCCCTCTAGTGGAGACAGTCCAGAGCAACCCTCAGTTCCTGCTCGATAGTGGGACCCCCCTCTCTTTCCGCTGTCAGGAACCTATCAGCGAGACCTGCATCCCTGTGCCGGTGCTAAACTGGCAGGAGGGCTCCCTCAAGGCCACACCTGCTGTTCTGGAGTGTGTGTAGCGTCTCCTCTTCACCTCTCGGGGGGAAGTCTCTCACTCTGTGTCGTACACGTGTATTTTTGTGTTAGTTGCAGTTCCACCTTCCCCTTCCACACTGACTGTGTCTGTGTGTATGTTTTCAGACCCTTACCAAAACCGGTGCATGAAAATGCTGTGAGAATGTTACCCCAGTCAAGAGTTGGGGTCACATTACTGACTGTTCCAGGTCAAACATGTCCTGCATGACATGTTCTGCCCTGTTTCTGCAGTATTCAGTCCATTACCTTTATTATAGCTCATTAGCATGGCTCTCAGAGCCTGTCTGTTTACACTATCTCTACGAAAATGAGGTAATTTTGCTAATCAAAATGTAATAGTCATTATTGTTGTTTGCATTTTAGTGATTTAGAGAGACAGCAATGGCTGCTACAGTGAATGATTCAGATAGGTACTTGTAGGAACCCTTGACCTGGAAGAGTCTGTCCTTGTTTTGCTGTGTTGTGCTTGCTGTTACCATCAAGTATTAATGTCCTTTGTAATGGTATGAAAATATGGTACCACTACCTGCATTCATTGTTGTGATGGTGTTTCTTTGCTGCTGCAGCATCTCCTTAACGACAAATACAAGCATTGGGGAGTGTGTAAAGGTGATAGGCAAATGTCTCCATATAAACCATAACACTGTGACTGGAGCACTATCTTCTCCTAGTGGGTGATTTTGCCAAATCGGAGGCTTGGAAGCTATACTGACTGTGTTGCTCAGATGTCTGCTTGAAACATGGAACCCTGCCACTTGCATTGTAATTGTGTATCCTTGTGGTCAATATAGTATCTCCTGACCTTTCTGTTACAACATGTTGATTACACATACTAAATGGAACTGTTATCACCTTAGTGATACATGCTAATAATAATCCAGCTAATCATTTGACAGACATTACACATTTTGAGACATAGTAATGTGACCACCAATGGAGTAAAAGTTTCCACACGTCACTTTTCACATGCTGTTGTATTCATCAGAACACTATTTGACCACTCACTGATTGTCCCAGAAATCTGACGTTGGCTCCTGCTGGTTTCACGCCCACTAACACCATGGCCTGGCCCATCACATTTCTTGGATGCAAACTCCTTCCTTCTCATCCTGTTACCTCCCTGTTCATCCACCTCTCCTCTTGTCTATGTCTAATGGGATATCCTTGTTTCGGCTCAATAGCGGATTTTGTTCAGTCTCATGGTGGTGTCTTCATGGACAGTTCGTACCCCTCCTCCCCCGTTACGGGCCCCCACTGCCGGGGCCTGCGGAGGGCCAGTGAGGTCAGCATTGCCAGCCAGGTCTCAGGAATGGCAGACAGTTACACTGCCACCAACATAGCCAACAGTAAGTGTTCTCCTTACCACACGTATCTCTCTCTCACTCACACGGCTCCATCTCAACTCCTCTTTCAGTCAATCTCTTCTCTAGTTTTTCTCTCTCTCTCATTCACACACACACTGCTCCATCTCAACTCCTCTTTGTCAATCTCTTCTCTAGTCTTACTCACACACACACACACACAACAACACACACACACCACACACACACACACACACACACACCACACACACACACACACACACACACACACACACACACAACACACACACACACACACACACACACACACAACACACACACACACACACACACACACACTGCTCCATCTCAACTCCTCTTTCAGTCAATTCCTTCTCTGGTCACTCACATCTCAACTCCTCTTTCACTCTTCTCTAATCTTTCTCTCTCTATTTCTCTGTCTCTCTCCTTTCTCTTTTCTTCCACCCCCTCTCTCCTTTCTCTCTTGCTCATCCTACTCCACTTCACTCCTTCATTCTCACCCCAATCCTCTCTCTCTTTGATTCTCACCCTCCTTACTCACACATCACTCAGTGCGCCGGATCCCGAGCAGCTCTGTAGTGACCCAGTTGTGCCTGCATTCACAGAATAACCACTTAGTTACCTGCTAGCTCAGCTCCAATTTATTACGATACCTGTGATGGATTACACTGCTCTAAGCCCCTTCATCATAGAGGGAGCATAACATCACCACAGACATATCCATTGTTCAAATTCAATGTGCCAGAAGATTAAAACATTACTACTGAAGAAGCAAAAGCTCACGTCCTGTCACTGTGTGTTCGTCCTACTCTGAGCCATTGTTTGAATGTAAATGCAAAGGAGGAGTAATGCATTTATTTAATGTGTTTGCAATGCATGTAAAAAGACCCTGTTTCACTGAGTCATTCCTGCATCGTTCGCACCTTGTCACACTGTCTACCCAGATGCCCAAGCTTCTTTTGTGTTTGATGTAAAGAAGAATGTCTCCCAAAGTCTGGCTTTCCCTTGTAATCTCTGTCTGAAGTGGATATGTCCTAAATAAGGACCAATAACACAGCTTTCAAACATTTACTAACGTTCTACTCAGTTGGGAAGTTGTAATAGTGCGTTGATGAGGTCATTTCCAGTCTTTGAAAGAATTGCTCATTGCCATGGAATGCTTTTGTCGCTGTTCAGAAATGCAACAAAACAGAATATACACACACAAAATAAGTATGAAAATGGGTTTTGTCAAAAGATAATTCTAACCTTCCTTTTTCAGTTTATATGAAGACCAGTCGGACACTTAATTGATTATTTTATTTTGAAGCCAGTTTCAGGTTGTGAATGCAGCTTGTAGCAGAAGTACTTTACACATGTTTGCAAACTGGAATTAACTGCACTATAAGGAACTGTACTCAACAGTATGAAAACAATTCCTTTTGACATTATCCATCATTCATTTTCACGTGGTTTTTCTTTTTGTTTTGTTTCCCATAGCACAAGCATGCCAAATTAACCAAACCAAAAACTCCCTTTGGGACAAAGCCTTTTGTCCCAAATCGCCCTGACATCACAAACCAAATTCTCCCTGAGAAGCCCCCTCAAGTCCCCTAGAAAAGAAAGGAGTGACCCAGTCCCAGGAACTACCAATACAGATCCAGGAAATGGGCCACAACTAGACCTAGAGACCCAGAAGCCAATGGAGGTGTGAGCCCCTGTGGCTCTGGTCAGTTAGAGAGACACTTGTCAGCTGGCCTGGAGTATGCCATATATGACCTGGTCTCCCTGGACTCTCAGGCAGAAGTGGATCAGGGTATTATTTTAAAACACTGGATCCTATCAACTATGTACCAAATCCAGGTTCAGCCTACTACTGACTTCTCTTATGGGAAATCTTAATATATTGGACAATCAATCTCTTTTTAACATTGTTCTTGTCTACCAGAAATTTTTCTCAGCTTTTCTCGGTTTATTACTTTCTGTTTCTATGACGATCCTTTTCCCTGGTGGACTATGTTTTTTGAATACAGCACAGTCCCATTAACTTCACAAACCAGACCGGTAAGAGAGACCCTCTACATACTGAGATGATATTGTGACTTTAAAAGTGTAACATAACCATCATCCAAATGATATAGCAGGAAGGCTACTTGCCCAACTTCCCAGTCTCTGCCTCATAGTTGACACCATTCAACATAGGCACGTTTGTGATCAGTCCACAAGAATAAATGGTTATTCAGATATTTGTGCCCTAGCCTGTTCTGGAGGCAAACATTAATGCATCAGTGACAGTCCCAGTGTGAATCCACTCAGTGAAGTTTTATTTGGCAAAATCATTGAACCATCGTCCCTTTTCTTCATATTTAATACAAATAACTGCTGGTTTGTTGCTATTTACGTTGACTCGTGTCTTGAACCAACTTTAACAATGTAATTCTTGCATAATAATGGTTCTCTTCCTTATGTATATGTATTTCAACAGTAACAATCTTCAACTCCTGCCTTACTTCCATTTTAGCTAAGGAACTGATGTGGACGATCTGGGCTTTGATAGTGGTTTATGATTGAGTACAGCCTTCAATACAGCCAAACGGTTTATGGTTGAACTTTTCCAGGGGTGTGTATTGGGATGTTTTGCCCCTCTGCCTTACTCACAATGCAACCATGCTACCCCACCCCTACCCATGTACCCCCTCTCACCATGCAGTCGCAGCCCGTTGGTGGGGCACCAAGCGTGTGGACTTTGCCTTGTACTGCCCTGATGCCCTGACAGCCTTCCCCACAGTGGCACTACCGCACCTCTTTCATGCATCCTACTGGGAGTCCACTGATGTAGTGTCCTTCCTGCTGCGACAGGTGAGCTCACCCCACAATCTTCCATGGCCTGTGCTTCTGGCCCCCTTTAAAATGTACACTAGTGTGGCTATGGTGAGTATGTGTGGTGTCATCTATATGTTTATTTTAGGTTATGAGACATGAAAACTCCAGCATACTGGAGCTGGATGGTAAGGAGGTGTCAGAGTTCACTCCATCTAAACCCCGGGAGAAGTGGCTCAGGAAGAGAACCCACGTCAAGATCAGGGTACAGTCTGCTGCAGCTAGAACAGTGTTGACCACTTGAAGAGATTCACTCTTGCTAACACTGTAATTGTGTCTCAATCTATTCATGTGTGTGTATTTCTTTGACAGAATGTGACAGCCAATCATCGTGTAAATGATGCAGTGCTCACAGAAGGTGGGCTGCAGATCGTGACTGGCCGCTTCATGTACGGACCTCTGGACATGGTCACACTGACTGGGGAGAAGGTAGGCTCTCTCTCGCTCTCTCTCAGCAATCAGTATGATCATTTTCCATTACAACAATTTAAACAGTGGGTTTGTAACACACAAGGTCCTATATACAAATGTACTTAACTCTCCATCCACCTTATCCCTATGTACTTATCCCTCCATCCACCTTATCCCTATGTACTTATCCCTCCATCCACCTTATCCCTATGTACTTATCCCTCCATCCACCTTATCCCTATGTACTTATCCCTCCATCCATGAGTCTTATCTGTATTTGTTTTCAATTCAAAATACGCTACATGTATGTGTGCATCTTCAATGTGTTTGTGTTCAAAGTGGTTGTATATCTATCTCTATGTTGGTCCTTTGTAGCTCAGTTGGTAGAGCATGGCGCTTGTAACGCCAGGGTAGTGGGTTTGATTCCCGGGACCAGCCATATGTAAAATGTATGCACGCTTGACTGTAAGTCGCTTTGGATAGAAGTGTCTGCTAAATGGCATATACAGTATATATTATATTTACAGGTGGACATCCACATCATGACCCAGCCCCCATCTGGAGACTGGGTGTACTTTGACACGGAGCTGACCAACAGCAGTGGCCGTGTGTCCTTCATCATCCCAGAGAGCAAACGGCTGGGGGTTGGCGTCTATCCGGTCAAACTGGTGGTCAGGTGAGACTGGCATCTATGGCATGCTCTTCTATGGTCTCTTTCAGCCAATCCAGTCCTGAGGCTTCAGAAATGGTGCCCTTTGTTTTTGGAGGGTTTTAGGTGACTCTGTCAAAAAACACTTACATCTATTTTTTTATTCTGTTCCTCTGCCTCTTTATTTCTTTCCAATTGTCTCTGTCTCTTCTCCTCTATCTTCCAATTGTTTTGTGTCCTATCACCGACAGGGGGGATCACACATTTGCAGACAGCTACCTGACAGTGCTTCCCCATGGGACAGAGTTTGTTGTGTTCAGTATAGACGGCTCATTCGCTGCCAGCGTGTCCATCATGGGGAGCGATCCCAAAGTTCGAGCCGGAGCAGTCGATGTGGTCAGGTAACATGCACCTGGCATCACCTGGGATTGGACAGTCATAAGCACCAAAATGATTTCTGTCTCTATAACCTGTTGTGTTGCACTCTCTCCACTCTTTCTTATACCTTTTGATTTCTTTCCAGGCACTGGCAGGACCTGGGCTATCTGATCGTCTATGTGACGGGGCGTCCAGACATGCAGAAGCAGAGAGTGGTGGCCTGGCTGTCTCAGCATAACTTCCCCCATGGCATCGTCTCCTTCTGTGATGGCCTGGTCCACGACCCACTCAGACACAAAGCCAACTTCCTCAAGTCACTCATGGAGGTCAGGATGGCAGTGGGGGTTGGGTGGTAGGTTTGTTGAGGGAGTGGGTAACAGAGGCTGGGGGTAGGTTCAGGAGTAGGTGAGGGCTAAGTGGAATGGTGCAGAAGACAATGAAGGGAGAGGAGATGATTGAAGAGATGGTGCAGACAAAAAGATTAGGAGAGATTGTCAAGAAAATACGTTTTCTTGGTCCGAATTTATCGATGACACTTGATTCGCTGGTTCCACAGGCTCACATGAAGATCTTTGCTTGTTACGGTTCTACCAAAGACATCGCGGTCTACACCTCCATCGGCCTCTCTCCCTCCCAGATCTACATCATTGGCCGATCCTCCAAGAAGATGCAAGCTCAGTGCCAGGTACGATATACATGCACTGACTTTTTAATTTAGTCCTGGTCCTCTAGTTTACCATATGCAGCACTTCATTACATTATATGACTGTCTCTTTCCCTGCCTGTCCCAACAGTTCATTACAGAGGGCTATGCGACCCACCTCTCTCAGCTGGAGTACAACCAGCGCTCCCGGCCAGCAAAGACTAGCAGTGCCCGCATGGTCCTACGGAAAGGCAGCTTTGGTCTGGGTGCAAACAACGACTTCCTACGGAAGCGGAACCACCTGCTGCGCACCATCTCCGCCCAGCCGGCCTCCAGCTTGCCCAGCGGCAGCGGCCACAGTAGACCAGAGCGCACACAGAGCCAGTCAGACAGCCACAGCCAGCATGGCCCTGGACCAGCCCAGCGCAGCATGAGCATTACAGCAGGCTGCTGGGGCCGCAGTGGCAGCACCAAGCTGGAGCCTGGGGTGTTTCAGCCTGGGGTGAAATTGAGCAAGGACAAAGGTGATGAGGAAAGGGAAAAACTGCAGAAAGAGAAATTCAAGAAATGAAGATTGAGATGACCAGAGAATAATTTAAAGACAGGGGAGAGTGAGATGCTAGTCGTAGGCTTTCAAAGCTCTAAATACAGAGACAGGAAGAAGAATGAGAGAATATATGCGGTAAACAGGTCAATGGAAAAAAAGCTGATCTAACAAAGTGGATATTCGGCAAATCCATCAGGATTTATGTATTCTAGCAGGCCCACAATGTGGTTACTAAAATCCGATTTGGATATATTTGGCTGTTTTCGCTGCATAATATATAAATATCTGATAAATGCTAACTCCGGCAGATTTGTTTCACCAATATACCACGGCTAAGGGCTGTGTCCAGGCACTCCGCGTTGCGTCATGCAAAGGACAGCCCTTAGCCATGGTATATTGGCCATATACAGTTGACGTCGGAAGTTTACATACACCTTAGCCAAATACATTTAAACTCAGTTTTTCACAATTCCTGACATTTAATCCTAGTAAAAATTCCCTGTCTTATGTCAGTCAGGATCACCACTTTATTTTAAGAATGGGAAATGTCAGAATAATAGTAGAGAGAATTATTTATTTCAGCTTTTATTTCTCTCATCACATTCCCAGTGGGTCAGAAGTTTACATTCACTCAATTAGTATTTGGTAGCATTGCCTTTAAATTGTTTAACTTGGGTCAAACGTTTCGGGTAGCCTTCCACAAGCTTCCCACAATAAGATGGGTGAATTTTGGCCCATTCCTCCTGACAGAGCTGGTGTAACTGAGTCAGGTTTGTAGGCCTCCTTGCTCGCACATGCTTTTTCAGTTCTGCCCACAAATTTTCTATAGGATTGAGGTCAGGGCTTTGTGATGGCCMYYCMAWWYCYTKRMYKTKKTKKYYYKWARSCMWTTTSCCACAACTTTGGAAGTATGCTTGGGGTCATTGTCCATTTGGAAGACCCATTTGCGACCAAGCTTTAGCTTCCTGACTGATGTCTTGAAATGTTGCTTCAATATATCCACATAATTTCCCTCCCTCATGATGCCATCTATTTCGTGAAGTGCACCAGTCCCTCCTGCAGCAAAGCACCCCCACAACATGATGCTGCCACCCCTGTGCTTCACGGTTGGGATGGTGTTCTTCGGCTTGCAGGCCTCCCCCTTTTTCCTCCAAACATAACAATGGTCAAACAGTACTATTTTTGTTTCATCAAACCAGAGGACATTTCTCCAAAAAGTACGATCTTTCTCCCCGTGTGCAGTTGTAAACCGTAGTTTGTTTTTTTAAATGGCGGTTTTGGAGCAGTGGCTTCTTCCTTGCTGAGCGGCCTTTCAGGTTATGTCGATATAGGACTCGTTTTACTGTGGATATAGATACTTTTGTACCTGTTTCCTCCAGCATATTCACAAGGTCCTTTGCGGTTGTTCTGGGATTGATTTGCACTTTTCACACCAAAGTACATTCATCTCTAGGAGACAGAACGCGTCTCCTTCCTGAGCGGTACGACGGCTGCGAGGTCCCATGGTGTTTATACTTGCGTACTATTGTTTGTACAGATGAACGTGGTACCTTCAGGAGTTTGGAAATTGCTCCCAAGGATGAACCAGACTTGTGGAGGTCTACACTATTTTTCTGAGGTCTTGGCTGATTTCTTTAGATTTTCCCATGATGTCAAGCAGAGGCACTGAGTTTGAGGGTAGGCCTTGAAATACATCCACAGGTACACCTCCAATTGACTCAAATGATGTCAATTAGCCTATCAGAAGCTTCTAAAGCCATGACATCATTTTCTGGAATTTTCCAAGCTGTTTAAAGGCACAGTCAACTTATGTATGAGTTATAGTGTATAGTGTATGTATAGTGTATGTAAACTTCTGACCCACTGGAATTGATACAGTGAATTATAAGTGAAATAATCTGTCTGTAAACAATTGTTGTAAAAATTACTTGTGTCATGCACAAAGTAGATGTCCTAACCGACTTGCCAAAACTATAGTTTGTTAACAAGAAATTTGTGGAGTGGTTGAAAAACAAGTTTTTTATGACTACAACCTAAATGTATGTAAAACTCAGACTTCAACTGTACCACATCCCCCCGGGCCTTATTGCTTAATTTTACCCCAACATTGTGTGAAATACATGTATAAACAATAGCATAAATGTAGGTTAATTTTGATGGGCAATAATGAGGAGATTGGGAAGGGGGGGTTGTGTGCGTGGTGTTTCCAATGTTTTGGTCAAATTCCATTGATCTCTTTACCACATCTATACAGCATTGAAAACCTTTGGTGCTACGAACCAGTCTTTATTAAAGCAAGACCATCAATATACCTGAATCAACAAAAACAACAACAGGTAGAGGCAATGTCTCTTTTTTCTTTGGACATTGATACAATGGAGAAAAGCCTTTTAAGAAGCATCTTATTTAAGCAAGGAACATGCATGCACAATACACAAACAAACCTCTGGCCAACAATAGGAAGAGACTCCTAAAGAAAGAGACTTGGACTGTTTCCGAGTTGCATATTGTTCTAGTTTTTATTTATCATATTCATCATATATGTCTTTAATACCATATCGATATACACAGTGTGTCTCCTGGACTCCAGCGTCCTCATGCTGCCGGTTTGGTTTAACTCCTGATAGATCCATGTCCCCCATCTCCCACCCTGGGTTATGCAGGTGGATTGTATCCTCCCTGCACCATGACACAGTCTACAGTCTCCAGAACCACACACATACAGCCAAAATAGAATTATAGCAGTGCTTCAGCAGCTGCAATACTCTTAAGTCTGTATACCAATTGCACTTTGATTACAGTTGAGACCCCAATCATTGTCTGTTTTATCATACAGAACATGTTACATTATAGTCCACTGTAATCATAGCCTATACAACAAAGTATATTTATGTATATCACTTGCAGGGCAAACTTGTATCAATGTAAGGTGATGTGCCAAAGTAGGCAGTATGCTCAATTTACTACTACATGTGAAGGGAGAAGCTGAATGGAAGATGTCTGTTGAGACAGACTGAAACTGCTCTGTGGACCTTGTTTGGGTTGATTGATTGTATAGTTGAAGATAACCGAGGCTTGTATATAATATTGTATGTAGAGCTGAAGTCAGGCCTACCAAGGGGCAATTCTCTAGTATCCTCTTCACACTGAGGAGATACACATTCAGGATACACCTTTTCATTATTATTTAACAGGATACATAGATATAAATGTATATATTCATTTTTTTGTGAACACAAAAACAATTGTTTTAGTTCTTCTAACTACATAGTGTTTCATTTTTTATGTTCGTATCTCATGCAATCATCCGCAGCAGCCAATACACAGCAGGGGTATTTGCCTTGCATAGTATTGCATTTCTACTACATCAACTGATCATGCAAATGGCAGGACTTGTGCTAATGTATCTGCTATCTTAATGTGTCATATGTTTATTATGATATACACTACATGACCAAATGTATGTTGACACCTGCTCGTCGAACATCTCATTCCAAAATCGTCGGCAGTGATATGGACTTGGTCCCTCCTTTGCTGCTATAACAGCCTCCATTCTTCTGGGAAGGCTTCCCACTTAAATGTTGGAACATTGCGTCCATTCAGCCACAAGAGCATTAGTGAGGTCGGGCACTGATGTTGGGCGATTAGGCCTGGCTCGCAGTCGGCGTTCCAATTCATCCCAAAGGTGTTCAATGGGGTTGAGTTCAGGGCTCTGTGCAGGCCAGTCAATTTCTTCCACACCGATCTCGACAAACCATTTCTATATGGACCTTGCTTTGTGCACGGGGGGCATTGTCATGCTGAAACAGGAAAGGGCCTTCCCTAAACTGTTGCCACGAAGTTGGAAGCACAGAATCGTCTAGAATGTCATTGTATGCTGTAGCGTTAAGATTTCCCTTCACTGGAACTAAGGGGCTGATCCCAAACCATGAAAAACAGCCCCAGACCATTATTACTCCTCCACCAAACTTTACAGTTGGCACTATGCATTTGGGCAGGTAGCGTTGTCCTGGCATCCGCCAAACCCAGATTCATCCGTCTGACTGCCAGATAGTGAAGCGTGATTCATCACTCGAGTACGTGTTGCCAAAGCTCCAGAGTCCAATGGCGGTGAGCTTTACACCACACCAGCCGACTCTTGGCATTGTGCATGGTGATTTTAGGCTTATGTGTGGCTGCTCGGCCATGGAAACCTATTTCATGAAGCTCCCGACGAACAGTTCTTGTCCTGACGTTGGTAGTGAGTGTTGCAATCGAGGACAGACAATTTTTACACTCTACACGCTTCAGCACTCGGCGGCCCCGTTCTGTGAGCTTGTGTGGCCTACCACTTTGCGGCTGAGCCGTTGTTGCTCCTTGACGTTTCCCCTTCACAATAACAGCACTTACAGTTGACGGAGCAGCTCTAGCAGGGCAGGAATTTGACGAACTGACTTGTGTTAAAGTTTTGTCTATGGAGATTGCATGGCTGTTTACTCAATTTTTTACACCTGTCAGCAACGGGTATGGCTGAAATAGCCGAATCCACTAATTTGAAGGGGTGTCCGCATACTTTTGTATATATAGTGTATTTTGAAAGTCAATCACTTCCTGAGCTGTAAATGAGGCATTCATTGTTATTGAGCACGTAGACAATACTATTTAGGTTCAGTTGGGAGTTATTTGTTGAAGCCTCCGATGAAAAGTCTGTAGATATTTGTAAAAATATGCTTTGGAAAGAAGGAACATACAGTAGTTAGTGATTAATCTTAGGTTTATTCATGCAAATGATGTTTACCTCTTCCCTGTTTCAAAACTGTGTAGAACTATGACTGTAATGGACCACGGAGTACTGAAATGTTAGTGAGAAGGTGCAATATTACCCACAATCATGCCACAGCAGCAGATCCACCATATAGAAAGAATGCCACAATGCATTGACAATCAGTTAAGCAGGCACATGCAGCAGCAGAGACAGAACCTTGTGCTAACACACTCACAAAATGTCTAGGTGCCCTGTGATGAGACATACGGGTAGAAACATTTTCAAAGCACATGATGATCATAGCAAATTGTTTAGACAGATGGGATCTTGGTTGAACGGTCATTACATTTCTGGCGTGATCCAGGGACAGCAAGGAAGACAGTGTGAGGGGTGTATGGGGAGGGAGGACCATCATGGTGAAGTGGTGTCCTCGCAATCCATACAGATTGCTCTGGTAGGGAATGAATGAGGCATCAGACTGTCTATAGCCCTGTTTATACCTGGTACTAACATGTGCCCCAAGTCCTGATCTGGTCCACATTCTGATTGTGCCGACATTTTCAGATGGGTGTAGATTATTAAAAGACACATTGTGATCAGATCTTCCTGACCCCCTCCGGAGGTAGTAAGGCACACACTGTGTCTGGATATCAATCAAGTGAAAGCAGATATGGATGGTCAAACCATTTACATCATTATACCAGCCTCTAAAATCATTGACAGAAGCACAATTGACTTATGGCATCAGTAATTAAATGTAAAGAAACATTTAATTCGTATTATTTTGAAAGAATATCTCTCAAATACTTCGCATACAGGGAGGCATCAGCTAATCTGGTCACAATACGGACACTAGAGCTGGGCGATATGGACAAAAATCTATATTACGAAAGATTGACTAAATTATCACGATAAATTGAATGATACGTTGAATGAAATGTATAAGCACCAGTAATTATTTTACCCTTTCAACTACCCCTACAACTTTGAATGTTATCAATTGTCCCATTAGCAATATTAGCAGACAGGCCTATTTCATTACAACTTCACATTCCTCTAGTAAAGGCTATCGTTATCAGTAAAATGTTCTCGATAAACTGAAAATTATAAAAACCGACCATTTATCGTCCCAGCTCTAGTAGGCACGACTAACCTTAAGAGTGATTGGATCACACAACTCACATGTTAGAGCAAGGTTTAAATGAGGCTATTGTGAACCCAATGTCCTAGAATCTTTGCTTTACCACCAATCCATGTCATACATATAATATGAGATCATGCTATTCCTGTCCATTGCCCTACTATAGGCATATTTCAGGGTGACCCAGAAAGCATCGCCCCAAATACACATGAACATGCAACAGGCATGGTAAAGGATGCAGTCAGTTGAGCTGGAAGGGCTTGTGTTGTGAAGCAATGCAGTTGTAACTGATACTTTGGGCTACGAGTCACTGTTCATATGATATGCTTTTGACCTTTTTTTAAAAGTGGCACATAACTATGGGCAACCCATATGGATTTCTCTGTGCATCCTAACAGTGAAATTGGAGAAGACTGGTTAGCACATCCAGCTAAAATAAAACATACACCACAATTATTACATGGCTGATCTTTAAAGCATCGTCCTGCTCCAGAGATACTGTATCAGTCAACTGGACATTGACACCCCAAGAATGTAAAGATAGACTTGTCCAATCATCAGTTAAACTCAGACACATCTGGACAAAGACATTCCCCATAGTTCTGCTACTGGCAGATGCAGATATTACCAGAGGCCTTAGAGTACATTTCCTTTTTTGCCTTAAATTTTCTGTTTCAATGATCTGACTCATGCCTCCATGGAATAATCCTCCAATAGAATTTGCTGTACGGTCACTGAAAGGGGCCATTATTTCCCAATGAGACTTTGGTATGACTTGTGGTTGGTTGGTTTCATCCCCAGGGAAATAGTATAAATGTACATAGGAATATATTAAATAAAACTACTTGAACTCTGCGCTGAAAAACAGGTTATCTCACACTCTTTTTGAAATGGCAATGCTGACAATTTGATCACATCAAAACCCTGGATGTAAAAATGTCCCAATACCTTGGCTTTGTTAAAGCTTGGTATATACAGTATCAATATACTTTGTGTTCCTCCAAAGTTTGACAGTTTTATTTACCAATTCCCTGTGTTTACATATACAGTGTATAAAAAGTAAGTATGAAGAACAGAAATTAAATGGGTGGTTTCTTGTCTCTAAATTATTTTAATGGCGGGTGTAAGATTAGGTTTTAAATCTGTAACTGAAATAGTAAATACCCGATGCACACAGCAATGGTCAAGGATAATTATCGAAGAAAAATACTTTATTACATGGTAAAAAAGTAAATAGCATTACACAGTTGACTGTTTTTGGGGTCAGTTTGAATGCATGTTTAATTGAATTGAATATTAAACTGACAGTTGGCCATCATGGCCATTCTGAATTTCTGATAGATTCAGAGAAATTCCAAAGTGAATTGTGATATAAGGATGCTGGTCAACTAAAATACAAATTTAATTTGATTACATTTAATTTGAGCAATTAAACAAAAAATGTGGCCAAACATGATGTATATGATTGAGTCACACTCGCAGTACAGTACAATCATAGATAGGCACAGAAAGGGTTGATTTTCATTTTGGAGACATGTAGGGATCCTGTCATGTAAAAATGAGGCACAGCACAACTAACTGGAGACCTATTCTTCTGTCCTATCTATACAGAATAGTATAGATGTCTCCTTCCTACCGTAGCCTTTACATTAGGGGGAGACCCTCTACCTGTTCAGTCCTAGTTTCTTCTGAAAGGAGTTTCCGTCTCCCTTTGTGGCTTGCTGTAACAAGAGAGGAGGGCAAGTGTTAGGTAGACATTTTTATAGGTAGAGGACAATGCTTTAACCCCCTAAAAGCACACATAGCTGCATGGTCTTTGATGGTTTTCCATTTACCTTGTTGATGTCTTTGTGTCTCTCTTTACTGACAATCTCCTCAATGATCTCTCCCTCTCCCCTTATCAGCCTGAAAAACAAAAACAGAGGGAATAAAAACCAGCACACACCCATATAGGAATAGAGATTGAAACTACCAAACCATAGATGCCATGGGGACACTGTTGTATATAGCGTTGGTGTACCTGGTGCGTCCACTCTCAGGGTCTACCACCCTGCGGATGACACTCTGCTTGGCCTCATACTCCTCCTTTGTTAAGGGTCTCTTGGTGGATAGCCTGGCTTTCTGCTCATCTGTCATTGCTACAGAATGGACAAAAACAAAACATCCATCCATCTGCTCAGCTTTATATCTGGTTTCATCTTCCATTCTTTGTTTAGCTAGTTAACAAATAAACATTAGCTATTGATGACATATAACAAAATATGAGACCAACATACCTGGTCCATGATCTTCTGTGCAATCATCACTCTGCCACAACTCCAGGAAGGGCTGGGGGGTGCTGCCTACAGGCTGAGGGGGGGCGGGAGGGGGCATCAAATCTACAAGCAGGGATGCTCTTCTTTCTTCCAATTTCTTTATCTTCTTCTTTTTCTTCTTCTCCAATTTCATCTCTTTCTTCAACTTTCTTTTCTTCTTCTTTAACTTCTTCTTGAATTTTCTCCTTTTCCTTTCCTTCTTCTTGGACTTTTCATCACTTGATGAGGAGGATGAGGAGGATGAAGAAGAGCTTGACGATGAAGATGAGGAACTTCTTTTTTTCATGTTTTTCTTCCCTTTCCGATCTGAAGCAGACAAATGTATACATTGTAAAATTGATAGACATACAAAGATATTTCATTATCTTATTCTGACATTAGATATCTGTATGTGAGGATGTGAAGTGCTACACATACGTGTGTAACGTTAGCTATCTACTACTACGTGTGATTTAATAATTGAGTCAAGAAAACCTTGGCTCTTGCTGAGGGAACGTGAGGCTTTCTTTGAAGGGGTCGGACTCGCACTGCTGCTGGACGATGAGGAAGATGAAGATGAGGAATGTCTTCGCTTTTTCTTCTTGGACAATTTTTTCTCTCCGACTTGTCTGCTCGTGCTCTTGGTCTTATCCGCGGAACTGTCGCGCGATCTACTGCGCTCCATAGTCGAAAATGTACGCTGTGTATGCTAGGGCAATCAATTCATCGTATTCCTTTAAAACTTTACTGAAGATTCTGTAAATCAATTTAGAAATACTTTGCTAACTACAGCTGAAAGAAAGTGGCGACAAAAGATGTCCACCCCCGATAAATAGGTTGTGCAGCTGTTTTTATTCCCCCGTGCATTTCCGGATCGTTAGGAAGTGTGTCCGCTTCACATTGCTGTCCTCTTGCACACTGATCATATACTTTCATGGGCCGCCTATCATATTGGCAATTAATTACTTGAATAAACATTTTATGAGACTGATATAAAATCAAGATGTATATCATACTCAAAACGATGTATCACCTCTGAGGGTTGAAGTAGAGGGTTAAATGTATTGCATTGTGATATTTTGTATCATTCCTATACAAATGTAACTAGAGTAACCTAATCTTTACAATGGAAATTATATATCATAGTAAGATTGATGTGTCTGTTGCAGAGCTATGCTATAAACACCTGTTCATCCAAATAAACAAACATGAAGACCATCCATTTGCAATAACATTTTATTTCAAAATAATTTTTACAAAGGCATTTTTGAAAACAAATGTAAATGTTATGGTGTTTAACAGACTTGATTTTTGCTGACATTTCATAACTAGCACTTAACCCTCTTAGCTCACAGTGCTTGTGTGACCTAAAGCAGGAATGGCCTTTTATTTATTTTCTACTTACTGTTGCGAGTTAGAATAGTAAAATGCACATTGTATGACTTGGACTAAAATAGGTGCCGGTTCATTTTGGGTGCCGGTACTGTTTATATTTAGGAGCAGGAGCTCCACAATAGTTTTGAGCTAATATTCTAAGAGGAACAGGAGCTTAAGCAGTAGAACATTTAAGGTGTCAGTGCTCAGCTCTGGTGAGCTCCTGCCCAAGTCAAGCACTGAGAATACACAAGGTACATTTTGAAATTTGGTTGTGCATCAGCAGTTCCCTTATGTCAGTAACTGATAGTCAGTGAAGTTATCCCATGTCATCTAAAATTGATTAGATAGCAAGCCATTAAACAAACTTAAGCAATCTAAACTTATCATCTTGGTGGTGGTTGGATGTGGGTACGCAGACTCGCAATCAAATGCGGCCCCTCGTGATGAGCAGATTTATTTGTGGCCCCCACCCCCATCAAAGTTGCCCATCCCTGATCTAAAGGGTATTGTAGAGATGGGAGATAGACAAAACTGCCCATAGAATAAGGATGTTATAATTCATTTAATAGTATATCTATGTAACGGTCTATTTTTTGCTAATTGAAATTGACTGGTTCCCCTTGCAATTTTGTATGCTTTTGACATATTTGATAAATGAATGCATTGAAATAAATAAACACACGGGTAGTTCAAATTCACATAAAACCAAAAGGTCTCATAAAAAGGACATGAGAAAAAAATAAGTCTAGCAAAAAATAAATATGTAGTAGCTGCATGGGTGAGTTGTAACATTCTGAAATGGCGGGTAGAGGTTATGTAAGTGTAAGGTACCAGCAACCTTAAAGCTATCACATTTCCATCCATGTCTGTGTGCAAGGGAGTTTGCTGAGTTGCTCAGAGTTAAAAGGGGAGGGGTGGCGGGGATGGAATGTGTCACTGTTGACAGGGTTAGGCATGGCCTGTTATGAAGAGGCTACCATGCGGATCCTCTCAGAGGGAGTCAGCAGGAGGTTCTTAGCTGCCTTGATGGTGTTCTTCATAAGCATGGCCACTGTCATGGGTCCTACTCCTCCAGGCACTGGGGTAATGAAGCTAGCCTTTTGCCTCACACCTACAAAAGGAGAGATAAAGGAACAGGAGAAAAGGGTGAGAAAATGTAGCAGAGAAAATGTGTGCAAGAACACAGTACATCTGAGGACCAATGCAAATTTAGACAAATTGCTGTCTAGATTAGAAACTTGTACCTTCAAAATCCACATCCCCTACAAGTCTGTCCTTGCCAGTCAGAGGGTCATGCACTCTGTTTATTCCAACATCAATGACGGCTGCTCCTTCTTTGATCATGTCTGCAGTGATGAGGTTTGGAATCCCTGAGATTAGGAGAGGATTTAGAGGGTAGTAAATGACCACACACATGGTTGTAACAGTAATTTCTTCTAATTTTATATATTTTTTTAAATAATAAAAAAAACGATATATTGTACACAATAATGACAATCAATTACAGGTCAATGTCTACATTTTGCTCCCAGCGTTGATCAAAGCCCAGAACGTTTATATTCTTGATCTGATTGAGTTCTATTTTGCACCTGCCTCTTTGCGAACGAGTGGAATCATGAACAGTGGTTTCTTCGTTATCCCCCGGATAAGCCCTTTTTAGCAGCACATTCAGGACTCTTTCAAATGGCTAACTCCACCCTCTCACGGCACAGGCCGAGGGCGAGGTGAAACGAACTACCCAAGCTTGCGAGATGCCGGACAAAAGGCCATTTTAAAACCATCCTGCGACTCCTGCCGTGTCTACAGACATCCTCCAAACAAACACAAACCGACTCCCGGAGAATGAGTGCACAACTGCTAAAGTCTCTTATAGATATGTCAGACAGGTGGCTATCTGCTGGCAGAGACGTCTATTGCAGTAACGTTGAAGGGCTCTGGCTAGAATTACTTAGCCTGCTAGAAGGATGAAGTAAGAAGCTAACGTTAAACGGAGCCTCCCTCAGCAGGAGCAAAAAATACACTACTACTGTAAGTTCCCATAATAACTTTGCTTTACAGAGAGTAGGCTACTGAGACAGATAGTGATGTGGCGCTCACTGGTGAGGCTGAGGCAGGCTGCAATGCATGCAGGAGGAAGCAGAGGAGACAGAGAGAGCGGAAGCAAGCAGAGAGAGGTTAGTACAGTGGTTCCCAAATGTGGGGTCGGGCCCCATGTTGGGTCCGTTGAGAACCTGTACTAATCTTTTCAAACAAGTTTGGAACTTATAAAAAAACAAGATATGCTTCAATATGAACATCTTCCATATAGGCCTAAATTAAAATGCAATCAAAATGCAAACAATATAGTTTAAAAAAGTATATATATAAAATATATGTGTTTCGTCGCTGATGCTACGCGTCAGTGTGAAACATTGCTAATATTTCCTCCCTTTCAGGAGTATAACATTACAATTGTATAGCTAATAGGCTATGTCTTTTTTTGTAGATCGACTGAGGTGGTGATAGTGGCTGTGGTCATTTGCTGCTCTCCAAATAGCATTTACATTTTGTTTAACTGTATAGAAATGCAGTAAATGAGCGTCACCTTTCAAAGTCGGTTTACTAAGTACTCTCTGCCGGCAAACGCTACCTGTGTGTCCGTGCCTCAAGAGACCCACCCAGGACAAGCTACTCAAGAGATACAAAATAGCTCTATGAGCCAGCTAGTAGCTGGCTCATGATAAACTTACAAATAAGCGAGAGACAGGTAGTAGACAAGGTAACGATATATCTTCAATAGGAGGAGATGATCCATACCTGCAGCAGCAACAACGATGTCTGCAATTCTTGTGTGCTGACGGAGCTGTTCCTTTGGTGTGTAACGGTGAGAGATGGTGACTGTGGCATCACCTGCAGAATCAAAAAATAAGTAAATGCGAGGGCCATGATCCACATATTCCATTTTCAACTTCATAATTTCAGCTTTAAGTGAAACCTCAGTATTATCTCTATTACCCATTGTTTATCTACTTTTACATAATGAATCATAATTAATTAATAATAATTGAAATGATATAGCATACACCCTATCACTGTAGCCCCTAAGTCATCCAGACTCACCCCCAGGCCTCTCATGACGCCCATCTGAATGCAGCAACATGGCAATGGGCATGCCCACATTCTTGGAGCGTCCCGCCACCACAACATTCTTCCCAAGGGTAGGAATTCCTGGGAAACGGGAATGAACAGTCAGTGACAGAGTTGTCATTTTGCCCCCATAACAGTCTAATTCCATTCATATAACAGAGGGAGGTGAGAGCTGCCCTCCCACTACCTCACCTGTGCGTTTGATGATTTCCCAGACTCCCCAAGGAGTGGCGGGCAGCATGGTGGACTGGTCCAAGCACATGCGGCCCACATTGACCACGTGGAAGCCATCCACATCCTTGCCAGGGAACACAGCATTACAGACGCGCCGCTCGTCAATGTGTTCTGTGAGAAGACAGTGGGAATGATGTTTACAAGACAGTATGTAAATGGCTGTTCTACAGTAAATAGGCCAAAGGCCAAACCATTCAGGGATATGCAAGTATTAGCTATAAATATTAAAAACAACAGCTTCAAACGGTCATTCTTTCTTTGTCTACAAAAGGTTGTATAACTGTTTGCTCACCAAGAGCAATAACTCCCCTAGCCAACTGCCCTTTCCAACACCATGCATCGTCTCCTCACCCTAAAGCCATTCCTTACCTGGCAGAGGCAGCTGCACCAGCAGGCCGTCCACCCTGTGGTCGGTGTTGAGTTTGTAGATCAGGTCCATGAGTTCCTCCTCAGAGATACAGGAGGGCTTCAGGATGGTCTCACTGCTGATACCTGCAGAGAAGAAAAAAAGAGGGAGGAATTATGAACCCATTCTATCCCAGATAAATATAAACAGTGACAGAGAGAGAGGCGGTGACCAGGAAGAAAGAGGGAATTGGAAAGCCACGTTCAACACTCATAGAATAGTTTCTTAGTCAAGTATGTCCAGTTGTGCAACAGAGTTCATCTCCAGCACAGGTAACATGTGTGTGTGTGTGTGTTTACATACCAACATCAGCTGCAGCTCGGGTCTTATTCAGGACGTAAGAGTGACTGGCTGCATGATCTCCTACAAGGACCACGCTCAGGTGGGGTCTCCGATTGCCAGTGGAGACCCACTGTTCAACATCGGCCCTGGCCTCCTCCCGGATCTGACGGGCCAACTTCCTGCCTGAGATGACCACTGCTTCCTGTCTGGAGAATCAAAGAGCAGTGAGGCAGATGTTAGAGGACAGAGGAACATGTAAACTGTCAGGAGAAGGTATACACTGGGGCTGGCACGTGATTTATAGTCCTGCAGACTAGTTGTCAATCCCAAAGTGAGTGTGTATGGCAGTCAGCCAGCAAGGAGTGCTGGTAGGCAACCATGTAGGGTTCCCCATAAGCTAGCGATGGCCAAGTACAGTCAAAACAAGTACAGGGCTCCTGGTGTTACCCATGCATGAGGAGTGTGGCAGCTAAAAATACCAATACATGAGTTACACTGTGAGCCATGCTATTAAATAAACTTCTTGGAACCCCTGGCCTTCAGGCCAAGTTGTTGGCCTCGTTGTGGAGTGCAGAGCGGAGCAGGTGAAGATGAAACCTGAGTGCTGCTCACATTTCATTTTCAATGTGTTAAACTAGATAGCATCCCTTATGTAAAAGCATGCACACAGAGGAGTAATACCAGAGGAGTAATGAGCCGTCCATAGTGATGTAACCATCCCTTGATTCTACCACGAGTAATTAAACAACCACAGAAACATTCAGCTCTTCAATGGGGCCACGATAGCAAGTCCTGGAGGAGACCCCAGCAGGGCATGACATTTGACAACACCCCCACTGCCCAGCTTCCAATGTGTACACAAAGCATGAACATAATGTTTTTTTTTTGGTCTCCATAGGAGGGCAACCTTGTTGTAAATGTGTTGAGTTTTCAGCAAACAGTTGACCACAGACCATGTTAATGATTAGTTAGTCTCTGACAGGATAAAGGACATAAGTTTTGCTACCTTTCCTCCCAGACTAGTTATCCTTCACACAGTGCCAGTACCATGATAGGGAAAGGACTGTCAGCAGACCCAAATAATCAATACTGTCAGCTCTGAACTAGAACCCTGAACTAGAACCCAAGCCATTTCATAATTACCAATCAGCAAGTCTGTGCCAGCTCTGTTCCCAAGTATGGGCTTTGTCCTGAGTGTGAAATGTAAATAGAACAAACAATGCAACTTGTTTGGTGTTATGGTTTTATAAAGTAGGCTTTGCTCATCCGAAGTGATGATAGGAAACTGTTCTGAAAAAAAACACTGTCCTATGTTGACCCTAACCTTCTACTCAATACAGTGCACCTTGAATGTGCACGCTCCAAATGAGACTCATCTGTGCTGGCTTATAAGTGGCTAAATCAGTTGTGATGTTAGTCATGTGCATAGTCACAGTGCATACACAGGCGGTTTGTGTTTCTAGATGTCTGGAACATTAATTATCTTAAGGAACGTGCTGCAGCAAGGCATGCCTCAAATTAAACATGGAATTAATCAAATACATTTAGGCAGACAGTAGAAGGGAAAAAAATTGTCTGCAAAAGCTAGGTTTATATATATATACATATATATAGTTGTTTAAACACATTTGATATGTAAAACTACAGTCTGAATACTGATGCTTTAGTTGGTTTGTGACCCCCATTGGTAACAACTGTTTGAATACTGATCACTTTAGTTGTTTGGTGACCCCCAATGGGAACTTGCCTGCCTTTATGCAAGTGCTCTGTGCGATTTCATCAGCCATGCAGCACTGCAATGATACCGGCATAACGTTAGGGGCGCATTACGACGATCATTGATTCAAGACCCCTCGTCGCTACAATGTATCGTTTAAAACGTTACATAATTGTCCTCAGTGCACAATCAGAAACGTTGTATCCACAGAGACTTTAAGATGCCGGGATACAGTGACACATAGAAAACAAACATAAAGGAAAGTGCCATAGACAAGCAGAAAAGTAATACCTGGTAGGTTACCTTCAAAAAAAAGAGGGCGCATTTTTCATATAGAAAGCAACCTATCATAGTCCACCAAGATAGATAAATAACAATAATCTATCTTAAGTATATAGGATTACTAATACATACCTTGATGCTGACATATGTAGACTACACACTTGATGCTGCGATTGCTGGCATAATTTTCTCAGAGCTCTCAGCGTTGCCATGTTTACTGATCTAGTAGATAGGCTAAGTAATCCAACAATGAGAAAGGGGGAGAGAGAAGTGAGGGAGATTGAAAGATGAAGCAAGCCGAGTCTGACAGACAGACCACCGTCTGTGAAAAAGATTGAGAAGACTCGAGATGTTTTAAAGGCTGAAGTCCCCCCGCCCGCATATTGTATATACGTCAGTTTCCAGTCAAAAGGGCCACACCTCTAAATGCAAAGCTGCCCAACCCGGTGGTGTAGTACTTTATTTTCCCTCACTCACTACCCTGGCGTATGTTCTGAAAAACTATCCTTGACTAGTTTGAGTTCACCACTGATAACAATAGAAAAGTAAAATCACATGTTTTATTGAAAATGCCCATTTGGTTTGGTTTACAATCGCCAAACGTATGGATTGCAATCGGCTTGTGACTGGTGAAAACATCCAAACGCAGGCACGTGGAGCACATTGTCATTTAGCATGTACCTCTGGCATAAAAAAAAACGGAGGTGCATCCGGAAGTCATGAATTCTCTGACACTTAAATATTTTTTATAAATGCGTATGGCATGATGTGTAATTGCGTATCAATACTGCTAGTGCTATCCGAAATCCTTGTGACGTCCCCACATAAAAACCTAAGCAATTTCAACTTAAATTGTGTAACCTCAGAGTTTGAACGTCCCAAGAAACAAGCATTGTAAGGACCGTATAAATACTGCTGAACCATCCATATTACAACAATTACTGAAATAATTTCCATGAGAGTCCATATGAGGGCGACAAACGTACATGTCAGCAAAATGTTGCGCTAACTATCTACGTCAAAATAGTATTTCTTCAGGGTACGACTACACACTGACAAGTGTGAGAAGGGTTAGAAAGTTCGGAGACTTTTCACCAGGGAAGCTAGAAAGGCTGTATATTCACCAAACAACCAGTGAAACGTTCGACACGACAGTTTTCTTTTGAGCTTCGATATTCTTTGGTCTGCATTTGTCTTTGTTTTTCGACCGAAACTAAGTTAACGATGAGCTTCCTATTGTAAGTAAAGCTAGTTATATGTCACGTTTTTACTCGTAGTTAACTAACGTTACCTAACTGGCTAGCTAGTTATGTTTTTGCATAACTTTAGATGCAGACAGATATACTCATTAGTCATGATGTAACCACAGATTGTCATAGCTGTCGCTGTAACTTTTGTCTTACGTTTAATATAGTTAGCTAAATGTGACTAACGTTACCCAGCTAGCTAGATGAGCTAACGTTAGTTAGCTAAATAACACGATCATGTCACGTTATAGTTAGTTTAAGTTAGGTGTCACTCATCATGGGAACTACTCATTGACGCATTTTTAGCATGTCGACAACTAACGTTAGTGAACAAGTTAACTAGCAAACGATTATATATAGCATGGGTTCCTTCCTGTTGTTGCTGTCTGCTGATTAGAGGACAGTGTTTAACAGGAAGACTCTCAGACTAGTATGACTTCATATCTGAGCAGTGAACACATCTACTCATCACTAATAGCTCAAACGTGGAACATCAGTTTGACTCGAACTCCCTCTCCTCCATTGATCCAGTGGCAGTCGCTCGTCTAAGACCTTCAAGCCGAAGAAGAACATCCCAGAGGGCTCCCACCAATACGAGTTGTTGAAGCATGCAGAGGCAACGCTGGGGAGTGGGAACCTGAGGCAGGCTGTCATGCTGCCAGAGGGGGAAGATCTCAATGAGTGGATTGCTGTTAACAGTGAGTAAAGGGTGATTGAAGGAGGGGAGCACAGAAGATTGAATTGACACCTGTTCTTAATGACAGCCTTTAGGTTTCACAGGTGACTGCACAGTCTAGTAGCCTAGTGGTTAAGAGCGTTGGTTCAGTAACCGAAAGGTCGCTGGTTTGAATCTGTTGGTGCCCTTGAGCAAGGCACTTAACCCTAATCGCTCCTATAAGTCGCTCTGGATAAGCGCGTCTGCTAAATGACTCAAATAATGCACAATTTCTTCCAGAAAACTGGTTAAATGAAAAAATATTTTGGTATCCACATATGTATGTCTTTGGTTTGCAGTTGAACAAAACCCCCAAAATCTGAATAATTTACTAAATCTTACCTTATTCCACAAAGAAATCCTAAAATGTCCCGGACAATATTATTGGCAGAAGTAGTCAGAAATAATTCGATTTCAAGCAGGTGATTCACCTTTACTTTGGAATTGAACTCACCTCTGGTGAGTTGCAGGTGCCTGCAATATAAAAATCCCTCATTCAATGAGTTTGAATAGAGAAAAGGACTCATTCTCCTCTTGTTGATGTGTGTACCTCAATGAACATGGAGAAATGAAAGAAACCAGATAATTATCTGAGGTCAGTCATACGCAAGATTGTAGCCAAGCATGGACAATCTCGAGGCTACAAGTCCGTCTTCACAGACCTTGATGTTTTTTGTTTCCACTGTACGCAATGTCATCAAGATGTTTAAGGCCCATGCCGCAGGAGCCAACCTCTGGATTTGGCCGCAAGAGAACTTGATGGATGATTGTAGCGAAGGATTGTTAGAATGGTGGAGAAAGCACCTCGATCAACTGCCACACAGATTCAAGCTGACTATCAGAAACAAGGTATCACAGTTTCATCTCGCACCATCCGTTGCCAACTCAATGAAAGGGGATTATATGGTAGGAGATCCATCTGTCCACAGAACATTCTCCCAGAAGGATTTTGGCATTTCCAGGTGTGTTGGCAAATTGCCGTCAGGCTTTCTTATGTCTCGTTCTCAGCAGTGGGGAGAAAGAGACATAAGAAAGCCCGACTGCAATTTGCCAAAACACACCTGGAAATGCCAAAATCCTTCTGGGAGTATGTCCTGTGGACAGATTAGAGTATTTTGTTAAAGAACACCATATGTATGTTTTACAGAAAACAAAATGAAGCCTTTGTAGAAAAAAAGCACCTTCTCTACAGTCAAACATGGAGGTTCAGGGATGTTTTCGAGTTGCTTTGCTGCCTCTGGCACTGGGTGCCTTGAATGTGTACATGGCATCATGAAATCAGGAGAATACCAAGGCATTTTGGAGCGCAATGTTTGACCCAGTGTCGGAAAGCTGGGTCTCCTTAGGTCATGGGTCTTCCAGCAGGAGAATATTTTTAGGGAATGTAGTGACTTACTTGAAAAAAGTACAAGGGTGCCAATATATTTGACCACAAGTGTGGGTGGGTGTGTGCGCACGCATTCGGAAAAGTATGCAGTTCACTTTTTCCACATTTTGTTATGTTGAAATTGTTTTTTCTCTCCCCTTCATAAATCTACATACACAATACCACATAACGATAAAGTGAAAACAGGTTTAGAAATGTTTGAAAATGTATAATTCTTTTAATAAAAAAGTATTCAGACGCTTTAATGTAAGACTAGAAATTGAGCTCAGGCGCATCCTGTTTCCACTGGTCATCCTTGAGATGTTTCCGTAACTGTCCACCTGTGGTAAATTTCAATTGATTGGACATGATTTGGAAAGGCACACTTCTGTCTACATAAGGTCCCACAGTTGACAGTGCATGTCAGAGCAAAAACCAAGCCATGAGGTCGAAGGAATTGTCAGTTGAGCTCAGAGACAGGATTGTGTCGAGGGATAGATCTGGGGAAGGGTACCAAAACAGTTCTTCAGCATTGAAGGTCACCAAGAACACAGTGACCTCCATCATTCTTAAAAGGAAGAAGTTTGGAACCACCAAGACTCTTCCTAGAGCTGGCCGCCCGGCCAAACTCCACAATCGGGGGAGAAGGGCCTTGGTCAGGGAGGTGACCAAGAACCCAACGGTCACTCTTGACAGAGCTCCAGAGTTCCTCTGTGGAGATGGGAGAACCTTTGAGAAGGACAACCATCTCTGCAGCACTCCACCAATCAGGCCTTTATGGTGGAGTGGCCAGACGGAACGCCACTCCTCAGTAAACGGCACATGACATCCCGCTTGGAGTTTGCCAAAATGCACTTAAAGACTCTGACCATGAAAAAATAATTCTCTGGTCTGATGAAACCAAGATTGAACTCTTTGGCCTGAATGCCAAGCGTCAGGTCTGGAGGAAACCTGGCACCATCCCTACGGTGAAGCATGGTGGTGGCAGCATCATGCTGTGGGGATGTTTTTCAGTGGCAGGGACTGGGAGACTAGTCAGGATCGAGGAAGAGATTAACGGAGCAAAGTACAGAGATCCTTGATGAAAACCTGCTCCAGAGCGCTCAGAACCTCAGTCTGGGGTGACCTTCCAACAGGACAACGACCCTAAGCACACAGCCAAGACAACGCAGGAGTGGCTTTGGGACAAGTCTCTGAATATCCTTGAGTGTCCCAGCCAGAGCCTGGACTTGAACCCGATCGAACATACCTGAAGAGACCTGAAAATAGCTGTGCAGCAATGCTCCCCATCCAACCTTACAGAGCTTGAGAGGATCAGCAGAGAAGAATGGGAGAAACATGTCAAACTTGTAGCGTCATACCAAGGAAGACTCGAGGCTGTAATCGCTGCCAAAGGTGCTTCAACAGAGTAAAAGGTCGGAATACTTATGTAAATGTGATATTTCAGTTGGTTTTGAATACATTTGCAAACATTTCTAAACCTGTTTTTACTTTGTCATTATGGGATATTGAGGGGGGGAACTATTTAATCAATATTAGAATAAGGGTCTGTTCTCCGTTTCAGCTGTGGACTTCTTCAATCAGATCAACATGCTCTACGGCACCATTACTGAGTTCTGCACTGAGACCAGCTGCTCTGTGATGTCTGCAGGGCCCAGGTAAGATGGGCAGGGAGACAGACTATTCAAATGGAAATGGGAATTCCACACACACCTTTTTGCTGTGGATGAATTTGACCAACTTTTGGCTTAAGAACCTTCATCAGATAGACACATTCCATGCATGTTCCCTATTTTTAATTTGTAGTATTCTCTGAAATGACCTGAAGAGTGATAATGCTGTTCCACTTAAACAAAATTAAACTACTTTGCTGATATGAAACAGACAATCATATCAGTCAAAATATAAAATTCCCAGTTCATGCTACAAAACCAACTTTATAAGAGGTTTTAAAAATTAAGTTATATGACTCAAAATGACAGAGTAAGGCATTGTTGGCAGAATAGATGGATGCAGTTCAATGCATGGATTCATTTAATAAACCAATGCATGTTTGTAGTCCAACAAATATTGCTACCAGGTTGTAAATCACAGCTGACCTGGTACATTGTTTGCTTCCTCCAGCCATTCGGGATGCCCTGTTTCAGTGTCAATGACTCTATTTTGGACAAAAGCGGACGACTGTAACTAAGGCTGGGAATGCCAACACGATCAAACTACCAAGGGAAATTATCACAAGTCAGTCATAACGTGGCTAATAGGCTAGCTTATCTATTTAGGTAGCTATGTATTTAGCCTAACGTTAGATACTTTTGTACATATCGTGTAGCTAACTATGTGGCCACCCTTTCAAATTAGTGGACTCGGCTATGTCACCCACACCCTTTGCTGACAGGTGTATAGAATTGAGGACACAGCCATGCAATCTCCATAGACAAACATTGGCAGTCGATTGGCTTTACTGAAGCGCTCAGTGACTTTCAACTTGGCAAGCCTAAGATCAGCATGCGTCGGCTGGAGTGGTGTAAAGCTTGCCACCATTGGTCTCTGGAGCAGGGGAAAAGCGTTCTGTGTAGTGATGAGTCACGCTTCACCATCTGCCAGTCCGACGGACAAATCTGGGTTTGGTGGATGCCAGGATAACGCTACCTTCCACAATGCATAGTGCCAACTGTAAAGTTTGGTGGAGGAGGAATAATAGTCTGGGGCTGTTTTTCATGGTTCATGCTAGGCCCTTTAGTTACAGTGAAGGGGAATCTTAACGCTACAGTATACAATGACATTTTACATGATTCTGTGCTTCCAACTTTGTGGCAACAGTTTGGGGAAGGCCTTCACTATTTCAGCAATGCACCAGTGCACAAAGGGAGATCCATACAGAAATGGTTTGTCGATCGGTGTGTAAGAATTTGTCTGGCCTGCACAGAGCCCTGACCTCAACCCCATCGAACACCTTTGGGATGAATTGGAACGCCGACTGCAAGCCAAGCCTAATCGCCCAACATCAAATCAAATTTTATTTGTCACATACACATGGTTAGCAGATGTTAATACGAGTGTAGCGAAATGCTTGTGCTTCTAGTTCCGACAATGCAGTAATAACCAACAAGTAATCTAACCTAACAATTCCACAACTACTACCTTTACACACAGTGTAAGGGATAAGAATATGTACATAAAGATATATGAATGAGTGATGGTACAGAACGGCATAGGCAAGATGCAGTAGATGGTATAGTGTACAGTCTATACATATGAGATGAGTAATGTAGGGTATGTAAACATAAAGTGGCATAGTTTAAAGTGGTAGTGATGCATGTATTACATAAAGATGGCAAGATGCAGTAGATGATATAGAGTACAGTATATACATATGAGATGGGTAATGTAGGTATGTAAACATTATATTAAGTGGCATTGTTTGAAGTGGCTAGTGGTACATTTTTACATAATTTCCATCAATTCCCATTATTAAAGTGGCTGGAGTTGAGTCAGTATGTTGGCAGCGGCCACTAAATGTTAGTGGTGGCTGTTTAACAGTCTGATGGCCTTTAGATAGAAGTGTTTTTTCAGTCTCTCGGTCCCTGCTTTGAGGCACCTGTACTGACCTCGCCTTCTGGATGATAGCGGGGTGAACAGACAGTGGCTCGGGTGGTGGTTGTCCTTGATGATCTTTATGGCCTTCCTGTGACATCGGGTGGTGTAGGTGTCCTGGAGGGCAGGTAGTTTGCCCCGGTGATGCGTTGTGTCAGACTCACTACCCTCTGGAGAGCCTACGGTTTGTGGGCGAGCAGTTGCCGTACCAGCGGTGATACACCCCGACAGGATGCCTCTCGGATTGTGCACTGTAGAAAGTTTGTGAGTGCTTTTGGTGACAAGCCGAATTTCTTCAGCTCCTGAGGTTGAAGAGGCGCTGCTGCGCCTTCTTCACAACGCTGTCTGTGTGGGTGGACCAATTCAGTTTTGTCCGTGATGTGTACACCGAGGATCTTAAAACTTTCCACCTTCTCCACTACTGTCCCGTCGATTGGATAGGGGGGTGCTCCCTCTGCTGTTTCCTGAAGTCCACAATCATCTCCTTTGTTTTGTTGAGTGTGAGGTTATTTTCCTGACACCACACTCCGAGGGCCTCACCTCCTCCCTGTAGGCCGTCTCGTCGTTATTGGTAATCAAGCCTACCACTGTAGTGTCGTCCGCAAACTTGATGATTGAGTTGGAGGCGTGCATGGCCACGCAGTCGTGGGTGAACAGGGAGTACAGGAGAGGCTCAGAATGCACCCTTGTGGGGCCCCAGTGTTGAGGATCAGCGGGGTGGAGATGTTGTTACCTACCCTCACCACCTGGGGGCGGCCCGTCAGGAAGTCCAGGACCCAGTTGCACAGGGCGGGGTCGAGACCCAGGGTCTCGAGCTTGATGAGAGTTTGGAGGGTACTATGGTGTTAAATGCTGAGCTGTAGTCGATCAACAGCATTCCTACATAGGTATTCCTCTTGTCCAGATGGGTTAGGGCAGTGTGGTTGCGATTGCGTCGTCTGTGGACCTATTGGGTCGGTAAGCAAATTGGAGTGGGTCTAGGTGTCAGTTAGGGTGGAGGTGATATGGTCCTTGACGTCTCTCAAAGCACTTCATGATGACGGAAGTGAGTGCTACGGGGCGGTAGTCGTTTAGCTCAGTTACCTTAGCTTTCTTGGGAACAGGAACAATGGTGGCCCTCTTGAAGCATGTGGGAACAGCAGACTGGGATAAGGATTGATTGAATATGTCCTTAACACACCAGCCAGCTGGTCTGCGCATGCTCTGAGGCTGGGAATGCCGTCTGGGCCTGCAGCCTTGCGAGGGTTAACACGTTTAAATGTTTTACTCACCTCGGCTGCAGTGAAGGAGAGCCCGCAGGTTTTGGTAGCGGGCCGTGTCAGTGGCACTGTATTGTCCTCAAAGCGAGAAAAAAAGTTATTTAGTCTGTCTGGGAGCAAGACATCCTGGTCMGCGACGGGGCTGGTTTTCTTTTTGTAATCCGTGATTGACTGTAGACCCTGCCACATACCTCTTGTGTCTGAGCTGTTGAATTGCGACTCTACTTTGTCTCTATACTGGCACTTAGCTTGTTTGATTGCCTTGCGGAGGGAATAGCTACACTGTTTGTATTCGGTCATGTTTCCGGTCACCTTGCCCTGGTTAAAAGCAGTGGTTCGCGCTTTCAGTTTCACGCGAATGCTGCCATCAATCCACGGTTTCTGGTTTGGGAATGTTTTAATCGTTTAATCGTTGCTGTGGTTACGACATCGTCAATCAGTGCCTGACCTCACTAATGCTCATTGCTGAATGGAAGCAAGTCACCCCAGCAATGTTCTAACATCTAGTGGAAAGCTGTCCCTCTAGAGTGTAGGCTATTATAGCTGCAAAGGGGGGACCAACTCCATATTAATGACCATGATTTTGGAATATGATGTTCGACAAGCAGGTGTCCACATACTTTTGTTAATGTAGTGTAGTTGCTGGTTAGGATGATGACATTGGGTGAGTGGCCAACTTTGTCCCCCATATTGTTTTTCTGTGGCTAGGCAAGACATGGTGTCATTTGGTTAGCTAGCAAGAAATGTGAATCACTTTGCTTGCTAGCTAGGCTGAACTTGAACGACTGTCATCCACAGTTTAGCATAGCTCTTAGTTGTCAATCAAATGTATTTAGCATCGTCAAATGGGCGGACAGGCAAGTTCCCATTCAGTCGTCAAAACGTGGCTTGGGACAAGCATGCATTGGCGGGCGAGCAGGCTACTATTCCCCATCGTTTATCAGTGCAATTTTGACCGCCAACTACAAGCTGAAAAAGTGAGGGTTTATCTACTGTTTCCTCGTTTAGATTTTAGATCATATCGGTCTTGCTAACATTAGTTGATATTGTTGATGTATAGGCAACTGAGGGAGCCTACCTTTTCATGGTGGTTTGATCAATAGGACTGTAAAGTTTCCAAATGTAAGAAAAAAAAAAAAAAAACTAAAGTCGCACTGTTGCTACTGCCTGTAAACACACGATCCAGTTAAAAGTGAATGATGGCAGGCCCGTGTGGTAAATGGCTTATTTGCATATAGCCCTATTGTATCTCTGATTGGCTATGGCGCACCGGTCTGTGTATACTCCTGTCCTGGACAAGACATGTTTTATTTGCTGCAGTGTTTATTAATTGTCCAAACGCATAGCCGCTTTCCCACTATATTGCTATAGAATTTTCACAAATGCCTTACTCAACGTCATTCCCAAACATTCTATGAATGTGTGAAAATGACCATATTTAAGTGCTTGCTTGTCAGAATGTAAAAGCTGTAATATTCTTCCTGGGGGTGTATATTATCATAATACGATTTCATGTTGCTAAAACGCTGTCAGTTCCACTTAAACATGAATATGTTAGTTATTTACATGCCACTGCTATGGTCAGCCCAGGCCTGACTTCCCCCACACACACACAAATGTTACATTTTGATACCTAGTTTTAAACTTTTGTTCCTTGCGTTAGTTTCACTTCATGTTTTTAGTGTTAATGCAGTACATAACAAATAATTTCTGGAGTTTTCTGTGACCATATTCACAAATCGTCTCACAGGAGTGCTGACCTGATTATATAATCTTATTCATTATGATTTAAAGGGGAAGATGAAGCCTAGTTCATCAGTCCTTCTCTGAGACACTTTGTCAATTGATTCTTGTCAGCTAAAAAATGACAAACGCAACACTTTCAAATATTTTACTGCGTTACACTTCATATAAGGAAATCAGTCAATTGAAAGAAATTCTTTAGGCCCTAGTCTATGGATTTCACATCACTGGGAATACAGATGTGCATCTTGGTCACAAATAAAAAAATATATAAGAAAAAAGGGTAGGGGTGTGGATCAGAAAACCAGTCAGTATCTGGTGTGACTGCCATTTTCCTTATACAACCACCATTTGCCTTATGCAGCTTCTCCTTCGCATAGAGTTGATCAGGCCATTGGTTGGTGCCTGTGGAATGATGTCCCACTCCTCTTCAATGGCTGTACGAAGTTACTGGATATTCCCTGGACCTGGAACACGCTGTCGTACACGTCGATCCAGAGCATCCCAAACATGCTCAATGGGTGACATGTCTGAGTATGCAGGCTGTGGAAGAACTGGGTTATTTTCAGTTTTCAGGAATTGTGTACAGATAGATTTTTGCAACATGTGGCCATGCATTGTCATGCTGAAACATGAGATGGCGGCGGATCTCAGGATCTCGTCATGGAATCTCTGTGCATTCAATTCTCTGTTAACAGCTCTGGTGGGCATTCCTGCAGTCATCATGCCAATTGCATGCTCTCTCAACTTGAGACATCTGTGGCATTGTGTTGTCTGACAACCAAATTTGTGTGGCCTTTAATTGTCCCCAGCACAAGATGCACCTGTGTAATGATCATGCTGTTTAATCAGCTTCTTGATATGCCACAATTGTCAGGTGGATGGATTATCTTGGAAAACGAGAAATGCTCACTAACAGTGATGTAAAAAAAAATTGTACACAACATTTGAGATAAATAAGCTTTTTGTGCGTATGAACGTTTTTCTAGGTTATTTTATTTCAGCTTGTGAAACACTTTACATGTTGCATTTTATATTTTTTTCTGTGTAGTTTTGGCACTTCCTCAGAGTTCCTTCTTGTTCTATTTTCAGTCTCAAGGTCACTGTAGTGTTAGACCGCTAGTCAATCAAATTTAGTCAATCAAATGCATTTATAAAGCCCTTCTTACATCAGCTGATGTCAAAGTGCTGTACAGAAACCCAGCCTAAAACCCCAAACAGCAAGCAATGCAGGTATAGAAGCACGGTGGTTAGGAAAAACTCCCTAGAAAGGCCAAAACCTAGGAAGAAACCTAGAGGAACCAGGCTATGAGGGTTGGCCAGTCCTCTTCTGGCTGTGCTGGGTGGAGATTATAACAGTACATGGCCAAGATTTTAAAATGTTCATAGGTCAAATGACCAGGGTCAAATAATAATAATCACAGTGGTTGTAGAGGGTCAGCACCTCAGGAGTAAATGTCAGTTGGCTTCTCATAGCCGATCATTCAGAGTATCTCTACCGCTCCTGCTGTCTCTAGAGAGTTGACTGGGACAGGTAGCACATCCGGTGAACAGGTCAGGGTTCCATAGCCGCAGGCAGAACAGTTGAAACTGGAGCAGCAGCACGGCCAGGTGGATTTTGGACAGCAAGGAGTTCAGGCCAGGTAGTCCTAAGGCATGGTCCTAGGGCTCAGGTCCTCCGAGAGAGAGAAAAAGAGACAATTAGAGAGAGCATACTTAAATTCACACAGGACACCGGATAAGACAGGAGAAATACTCCAGATATAACAGACTGACCCGAGCCCCCCGACACACACTACTGCAGCATAAATACTGGAGGCTGAGACAGGAGGGGTCGGGAGACACTGTGGCCCCGTCCGACGATACCCCCGGACAGTGCCAACCAGGCAGGATATAACCCCAACCACTTTGCCAAAGCACAGCCCCCACACCACTAGAGTGATATCTTCAACTTACCATCCTGAGACAAGGCCGAGTATAACCCACTAAGATCTCCGCCACGGCACAACCCAAGGGGGGGTGACAACCCAGACAGGAAGATCACGTCAGTGACTCAACCCACTCAAGTGACGCACCCCTCCTAGGGACGGCATGGAAGAGCACCAGTAAGCCAGTGACTCAGCCCCTGTAATAGGGTTAGAGGCAGAGAATCCCAGTGGAGAGAGGGGAACCGGCCAGGCAGAGACAGCAAGGGCGGTTCGTTGCTCCAGAGCCTTTCCGTTCACCTTCACACTCCTGGGCCAGACTACGCTCAATCATAGGACCTACTGAAGAGATGAGTCTTCAGTAAAGACTTAAAGGTTGAGACCGAGTCTGCGTCGCTCACATGGGTAGGCAGACCATTCCATAAAAATTGAGCTCTATAGGAGAAAGCCCTGCCTCCAGCTGTTTGTTTAGAAATTCTAGGGACAATAAGGAGGCCTGCGTCTTGTGACCGTAGTGTGCATATAGGTATGTACGGTAGGACCAAATCGGAAAGATGGGTAGGAGCAAGCCCATTTAATGCTTTGTAGGTTAGCAGTAAAACATTGAAATCAGCCCTTGCCTTAACAGGAAGCCAGTGTAGGGAGGCTAGCACTGGAGTAATATGATAACAATTTTGGGTTCTAGTCAGGATTCTAGCAGCCGTATTTAGCACTAACTGAAGTTTATTTTGTGCTTTATCCGGGTAGCCGGAAAGTAGAGCATTGCAGTAGTCTAACCTAGAAGTAACAAAAGCATGGATTAMTTTTTCTGCATCATTTTTGGACAGAAAGTTTCTGATTTTTKCAATGTTACGTAGATGGAAAAAAGCTGTCCWTGAAACAGTCTTGATATGTTCGTCAAAAGAGAGATCAGGGTCCAGAGTAACGCCGAGGTCCTTCACAGTTTTATTTGAGACGACTKTACAACCATCAAGATTAATTGTCAGATTCAACAGAAGATCTCTTTGTTTCTTGGGACCTAGAACAAGCATCTCTGTTTTGTCCGAGTTTAAAAGTAGAAAGTTTGCGGCCATCCACTTCCTTATGTCTGAAACGCAGGCTTCCAGCGAGGGAAATTTTGGGGCTTCACCATGTTTCATTGAAATGTACAGCTGTGTGTCATCCGCATAGCAGTGAAAGTTAACATTTGGTGATGTCATTCAGAAACAGAGGTAAAATATATAGTGAAAATAATAGTGGTCCTAAAACGGAGCCTTGAGGAAAACCGAAATGTACAGTTGATTTGTCAGAGGACAAACCATYCACAGAGACAAACTGATATCTTTCCGACAGATAAGATCTAAACCAGTCCAGAACTTGTCCGTGTAGACCAATTTGGGTTTCCAATCTCTCCAAAAATTTGGTGATCGACAGTATCAAAAGCAGCACTACGGTCTAGGAGCACGAAGACAGATGCAGAGCCTCGGTCTGACGCCATTAAAAGGTAATTTACCACCTTCACAAGTGCAGTCTCAGTGCTATGAAGGGGTCTAAAACCAGACTGAAGCATTTCGTATATATTTGTCTTCAGGAAGGCAGTGAGTTGCTGCGCAACAGCTTTAAACATTTTTTGGAGAGGAATGGGAGATTCGATATAGGCCAATAGTTTTTTATATTTTCTGGGTCAAGGTTTGGCTTTCGCAAGAGAGGCTTTGCTACTGCCACGTTTGGTACACATCCGGTGGATAGAGTGCCGTTTTATTATGTTCAACATAGGCGGGCCAAGCACAGGAAGCAGCTCTTGAAGGTTTAGAGGCCATGATTATTTTCATCATTGTGTCAAGAGAGAGAGTACTTAAACACTTGAGTGTCCTTGATCCTAGGTCCTGGCAGAGTTGTGCAGACTCAGGACAACTGAGCTTTTGGAGGAATATGCAGATTTAAAGAGGAGTCTGTAATTTGCTTTCTAATGATCATGATCTTTTCCTCAAGGAAGTTCATGAATTTATCACTGCTGAAGTGAAAGCCATCCTCTCTTGGGGAATGCTGCTTTTTAGTTAGCTTTGCGACAGTATCAAAAATAAATGTTGGCTTCTTCTTATTTTCCTCAATTAAGTTGGGAAAATAGGATGGTCGAGCAGCAGTGAGGGCTCTTCGATACTGCACGGTACTGTCTTTCCAAGCTAGTCGGAAGACTTCCAGTTTGGTGTAGTGCCATTTCCGTTCCAATTTTTTGGAATCTTGCTTCAGAGCTCGGGTATTTTCTGTATACCAGGGAGCTAGTTTGTTATGACAAATGTTTTTTGTTTTTAGGGGTGCGACTGCATCTAGGGTATTATGCAAGGTTAAATTGAGTTCCTCAGGTGGTTAACTGATTTTTGACGTCCTTGGGTAGGTGGAGGGAGTCTGGAAGGGCATCTATGAATCTTTGGGTTGTCCGAGAATTTATAGCACGACTTTTGATGATCCTTGGTTGGGGTCTGAGCAGATTATTTGTTGCGATTGCAACGTAATAAAATTTTGGTCCGATAGTCCAGGATTATCAGGAAAAACATTAAGATCCACAACATTTGTTCCATGGGACAAAACTAGGTCCAGAGTGTGGCAGTGAGTAGGTCCGGAGACATGTTTGACAAAACCCACTGAGTCGATGGCTCCGAAAGCCTTTTGTAGTGGGTCTGTGGACTTTTCCATGTGAATATTAAAGTCACCAAAAAAATTGAATATTATCTGCCATGACTACAAGGTCCGATATGAACTCAGTGAGAAACGCTGTATTTGGCCCAGGAGGCCCTTAAACAGGAGCTATAAAAAGTGATTGAGTAGGCTGCATAGATTTCATGACTAGAAGCTCAAAAGACGAAAAGTTTTTTTTTGTAAATTGAAATTTGCTATCGTAAATGTTAGCAACACCTCCGCCTCCGCTAGTCTCTTATGCTCTTTTCCAGCTCCTGAATCTTACTCTAGTATACTCTGTACTAATCATCTATGGTAAATCTCCTCTTCTAAGAACAGAAAGTAAATATGTGCACTGGTTAAATGCTCTGTGTCTAATAGGACAACCTTTTTATACCCCAAACTGGGTCTTGTTAGGAAGATGCCCTCTTCTAGCCATGTGTGACTGTCCAACAAACAGTGATGATGAATTGTGCCAAAAACATTCAGAGAAAGCCAGAATTTCACATTATTAAAACTAAACTAAAATTCTCATTCCATCTCGCAATTGGTCCATCTCTACCTCTCTCAAGGTATGAATACCACTGGGCCGATGGCACCAACATCAAAAAACCCATCAAGTGCTCTGCTCCCAAGTATATAGACTACCTGATGACCTGGGTGCAGGATCAGCTGGATGATGAGACACTCTTCCCCTCCAAGATAGGTTAGTTAAATTCACTTCGTATAAATTAGAAACCTTCATAAATTTAGCCTAGACCTTTGGCTTTTAGATAATAGAACTCCCGCTCTGTCTCCCTTAGGAGTGCCCTTTCCCAAGAACTTTATGTCTGTGGCCAAGACTATTCTGAAGCGCCTGTTCAGAGTCTATGCCCACATCTACCACCAGCATTTTGACTCTGTGATGCAACTGCAGGAGGAGGCTCACCTCAACACCTCCTTCAAACACTTCATCTTCTTTGTCCAGGTGCCAATGCTAATACATTCCAAATATCAAATGTTCTCTTTATTGCTGTTTAGAAATGATTGTCATGATTCTATCAGAGGAGTCTTGTCATAAATCATGCTTCCATGAATGTAGTAAATTATATTCTATTCCAATTGATGTATTGTGCAATTATAATTCATGGTTAACAGGCATACTTGTTACTATCCTGTGTAAATATAGTATAGCAGGTAAAATTATGTTTTATTACATATGGCTTGTGTGGTATTTTACTGTGTGTCTGTGTAGGAGTTCAACCTCATTGATCGTCGTGAGCTGGCCCCTCTGCAGGACCTCATTGAGAAACTGGGCTCCAAGGACAGATAAACACCTTCGTCTCTCGCTCTCTTACCCCCCCCCCCCTCTCTCTCTGGCTTTCTGTAACTTCTTCACTTTGCCTTTTCTTTCTCCCATCATTCATTACCTGTATGTTTTCTCTTCTAGTTTTTTGCTCTCTCCATCTAGTTGTCTGTTGACATTATTTCAGAGCTTGTTTTGTTAAAGCTCACTAATCTTTAAGGTAAGGTACCAGGGTGTAGTATATTAAATGTCTTTTTTTTGTAGTTTTGGTTAACAACTTCTATAATTGGGACCTACTGACCTGTACTGTGGACCAATATAATTTAGGAGTTTAAATGGAAACCAGCATTTCTTTCCTATAGGATTTACAAGCACATAAAAAAAAAAAACGTTTTAACTATCATGTTTTCAGGTGAGTTTTTAGTCAATGTACTTAAATACTGTTTTTTGGATCTTTTATCTGCAACAGTTTTTGTATTTTAGATTTTTTTTTCACTTAAGATGAACAAAGTTGCAAAAGTCAGGGGATATTGATCAATAAATATTTGCAGCGTCACTTTTGATATACTTGTGAAATAGATAATCTTCCATAGTTCATAAACAATCAGTGCTCGACTTGACTGCTTAGGTGTTGTACGGTATTTTAAGAGAACGCAATCAAAGTATCAGAGGATGACATTTTGAAAACAAATGAAATGTAGTATAATGTGAATATTTTGATCTTACTCATTCTCATTTCACTCAAATAGCACAAAATGTGCCTCAGTTATGTTTTTACTATGTCAAATTCCTTGGTTGTCTTTGTCCTTATGCTGGTACTTAATTGTAATATCAAGTAAATTCCTGTTTTATTGTTTATTAAACATACCTTTACTCAAGCATGCAATAATAGCAATAGTGCTTGCACCAATACATGACAAGGTTGAGTGCGTGATAAGACAAAAAAAACAAAAATGACCTATCTGAGTGTGTGACATGTTAACTCACCCTAGTTATTATGTGTTCAATCCAGGCACAGTGCTAAAGCAGCAGGGCTGTTGGTTGTGCCACCTTGACGCAAATTAAATTGATCCCATTCCATCCAAATTCCTTGCCACAAATGGAATGTTATTTAAAAAAAAAAAAAAAAAAAAGTTATTAGTATTTACCCTCTTCCTGATTTGGACTGAGTATAAAGGTCTAGGTGCTACTCCATTTGATACCTTAGACATGCTCCGAAACTTTCGTGACTACTAAGTATTTTTTAAACCTGCTGCTTTGGGCTGGATGTGTTAATGTGTGGTTCATGCATGCATAATCTATGAGCAGAATTGCTGTCTTACCTCAATTAGCCACGAAATCCCAAGTTTAAAAGCAACTGTTTTATGGAATCGGTGCTGTGCCATTTTCCCGCAAGTGGGCCAGTCCCCTAGCAATTTGAGTTCAACCAGTGAGCTCCAGCCCCTTGCCATATGAGTGACAGCTAGCAAGAGGCACGTCATGCTCACACAGCAAAGTGAGAGAGGTTAATGACGTGTTGCACATATCTGCACATACTTGATGTAGTATGTCATTTTCGGGGACCACTTGGCTCGTTAGTGCTACTTTCAGAACTACTGGCAAAAAAATATAGAAAAGTACAGGAGAATCTTTAATTTAATGCAATGTAAATAAGCTGTGTAAAAAAAACTTATCTCATTTGGCCCCTTGGTTGGAAAATACATCCATGTAAAAATATGGTCTACTAGTCAACACATGGTTTTAAGCAATTGTAAGATTAGTGTTTCTTTACAAATCTCCAGCATGTTTGTAATATTCATAAGTTTTCCTAATATGTGCCTATGTTTGATCTGTCACCTGATAAAGTCACCTGATATACCGCCAGTATGTGTGCTTATAGATTTGATTACGTTCAACATTGATTTTGAATGTGCTGTTACATTCCCCATAGGCAATGATATGTTGGGAATAAGACAATACACACCATATGTTTCTTGAATAAGTCCAGTGTAGTTTTTTTTTTTGGGGGGGGGGGCTACTTTTTTTTACACTAACTTAATTTTTGAGTACATTTTTTTTCCTCCCAGATATCCACTGAAAACAGTTTGGCATGCCATAGATTTGGAGTTACATGTTATCATATTTTTGATATTGCTGTTAAACAATTCATTTACCTTTGGTTAAGGAATTTTAAAAAGTGTGACCTTATATATATATATATATCACACACACAAGGTAATTTGTGGGCAATGTGATTGTTACAACTGTGAGTCCAATACTCTGCTGTAAATAGGACAATTTACAGAACATTTATCTGAACAAAACTGTGCCTTAAAAATATTGTCTGAAATTACATTATTCATAGCAGAATAGCTTAATTAACATTAAAATGAATTTGTGGAGATTCTGTTTGTATTGAAATTATTTAAAATGGGTATGAGTTTTTTTAAAGACTAAATTACACCTTTTCTTGATAACCCATCTTGACCATTCACTGCTTCCACTCTCCCTCTGCCTGGCCTGGCATAAGATCACATCTACTACTACTTTTAACAACCACTCCCATCAATATGTCCTAGGCTATTGGTTATCAAAATCAACATTCGGCAATTAAATGTTATTATCAGAAGACAACATTCAGAAATACTATTCATTTTGACGAAGTGTTTGTTGACCGTTTTGGGTGGTCTCATTGGTCAACAGTATTTCGATTAGCGAATCAGATACTAGATACTTGTGCGTCACTCGGTAGCTACTTTCAGGAAACGCTTGCTAACATGGTTTGCATTAACGTTCTTGGAAATCAGCAAGCTAGCTAGGGTGAAACTAAAATAAAGTAAGCATAAGGGCTTTCTTGTCGCTCAGGAAGTTTATTCTCACATTAGCTATTGAAAACAGCTTTTTAAAGGCTCATCTTTAGCTAGCTACTAGCCAACTAACGCCTAGCTACCAGCGAAGTAAACAAACAAGGGACCAAGTCACAGCAGCAGGAGGTATGTAACTTTCTCATTCATAGATACGGGTATATGTGGTTAAATCGAAGCTATCGGCATTGAACAGAAACGATAGCTAACTACGTTGCATATTTGCTTGGTCATTGTCAGCCAAATGACAATACAAAATGGGAACGTTTTCGAGCTAGCCTGTGTGCTAATTATCGAACGTTCACGATACGATTCTTTATTTTGGGAAGATACTGAGAACTAGCTAGAAATAATGTGGGTAGTTATGGCTATCTAACAAACTAGGTATAACAGGAGATCTTTGATGCCACAGATTTCTTAAGTGGATTGGTTGCCACCCCAGTTTCAAATGTCACTTGTATCCTCTTTTTTTCTCCCTTTTTATGTCCCTGCAAGCCATGGCAAATGAAAGCACACAGTTCTGTGCCAATTGGTAAGTACGCTTTTATATACAAAAGTATGTGGACACCCTTAGTCGATTCGGCTGTTTGTGTATAAAATCGAGGACACAGCCATGTTATCTCCAAATACAAACATTGGCAGTAGAATGGCCCGTACTGAAGAGCTCAATGACTTTCAATGTGGCACCGTCGTAGGATGCCACCTTTCCAACAAGTCAGTTCGTCAAATTTCTGCCCTACAAGAGCTGCACCTGTCAACTGTAAATGCTGTTATTGTGAAGTGGAAACGTCTAGGAGCAACAACAGCTCAGCTGCAAAGTGGTAGGCCACACAAGCTCACAGAACGGGACTGCTGAAGCACATAGTGCATACATTTATTTTCCCTCGGTTGCAACACTCTACCAGATTCCAAGCTTCCTCTGGAAGCAATGTCAGCATATCGAACACCTTTGGGATGAATTGGACCGCCGACTGCAAGCCAGGCCTAATCGCCCAATATCAGTGCCCGACCTCACTAATGCTGTTGTAGCTGAATGGAAGCAAGACCCTGTAGCGATGTTCCAACGTCTAGTAGAAAGCCTTCCCAGAAGAGTGGAGGCTGTTATACCAGCAAAGGGGGACCAACACCATATTAATGCCCATGATTTTGGAATGAGATGTTTGACGAGCAGGTGTCCACATACTTTTGGTCATGTAGTGTATGAAGATTCAGGCAAGTTGAGAAGTAGGCACAATGTTAATAGATACATTCTGTCTGACCCCTCTTTCTTGCTCATTTTCGTCTCTCTCACTCTCTAGTCAGCATGACATTCCAGAGGCTAATTTCACTACTCATGAGAGTCACTGTCGCCGGAATATTGCTCTGTGTGTTGTGTGCCAAGAGCCAGTGCCTCGTTCAGATCTGCAGCAGCACAAGGAACAAGAGCACATGCAGGTATGGTGCTAACGATGGAGTGGGCAGGAGCCAGGAAGTGGGTGAACTAGAAACTTGAGTGAACATCCCCAAAGTTTCTGTACAATTGTTATACAGGAGGCTTCACAAACATTTTATTTTAATTTCAGGTGAAATGTAAGTGCGGTTTAAAGATTGAGAAAAGCCTCATGGAATCCCACCAGGTATGTACAACTTGTATTAGGATGGAGACCTTGTGATGGTCACATTATGTATTTCATTGCATTTTCATCTGACCTCTTTTCCAGAGATCTGAGTGCAATCAGCGGATGGTGCCGTGTCAGTACTGTGAACTGGAGCTGGTTTTCAGTCAGTCCAAGGAGCATGAGGATTATTGTGGGACGCGCACAGAACCCTGTCCATTCTGCAAGTGCAATGTAATGTTGAGGGAGCAAGCTGTCCACCCAGCCTTGTGTGGTAGCCTCACACCACCTCAAGAGAGAAACAACAGCCGGGCAACTCACAGCCCAGCAGAGACCCAGTCTCCAGGAACATGGTTTGAATCTCACTCCATCCGTAACCTGCTGAGGGCCCAGAAGGGAGAAGGCCACAAGAACAACAACGCCAGTGCGTCTGACCGCAGGGCCCTGCCACGGCCACTGGAGGCCAGAGTGCACAACAGCACCCGGGGGCAAGTGGGCCTGGGAGAAAGGGGGAACGTTGCCCCTAGGAATACAGACTTCAGCCACTGTAAGTCTGCCAATGGCTCATACAAAGTGTTCAAGTTTTCACATTATCCCAAAAAACATTTACTTCAACTTAGTCTGGTATTTTTATTTTATTTATTTCACCTTTATTTAACCAGGTAGGCAAGTTGAGAACAAGTTCTCATTTACAATTGCGACCTGGCCAAGATAAAGCAAAGCAGTTCGACACATACAACAACACAGTTACACATGGAGTAAAACAAACATACAGTCAATAATACAGTAGAAAAATAAGTCTATATACAATTTGAGCAAATGAGGTGAGATAAGGGAGGTAAAGGCAAAAAAAGGCCATGGTGGCGAAGTAAATACAATATAGCAAGTAAAACACTGGAATGGTAGATTCGCAGTGGAAGAATGTGCAAAGTAGAGATAGAAATAATGGGGTCCAAAGGAGCAAAATAAATACAGTAGGGGGAGAGGTAGTTGTTTGGGCTAAATTATAGATGAGCTATGTACAGTTGCAGTAATCTGTGAGCTGCTCTGACAGCTGGTGCTTAAAGCTAGTGAGGGAGATAAGTGTTTCCAGTTTCAGAGATTTTTGTAGTTCATTCCAGTCATAGGCAGCAGAGAACTGGAAGGAGAGGCGGCCAAAGGAAGAATTGGTTTTGGGGGTGACCAGAGAGATATACCTGCTGGAGCGCGTTCTGCAGGTGGGTGCTGCTATGGTGACCAGCGAGCTGAGATAAGGGGGGACTTTACCTAGCAGGGTCTTGTAGATGACCTGGAGCCAGTGGGTTTGGCGACGAGTATGAAGCGAAGGCCAGCCAACGAGAGCGTACAGGTCGCAGTGGTGGGTAGTATATGGGGCTTTGGTGACAAAACAGATGGCACTGTGATAGACTGCATCCAATTTATTGAGTAGAGTATTGGAGGCTATTTTGTAAATGACATCGCTGAAGTCGAGGATCGGTCGGATGGTCAGTTTGATAAAACGCCCTGGCCTATATTAAAGTAGAAAACTGTTTAATTTAATAACTTTTTTGTGTGATTGTAAAAACATCTCATGTGTTGTCCCCAGTACTGGAACAGGAAGTTGCAGTGCTGGGCAACAACAATAACAACATGGCATCATTGGCATGGCCTGCAGACCAATCACTGGGAGAAGACTCTGCCAGCCTGGACTACCTTCTGGCCCTTAGCCTGCAGAGTGATGGAGACACAGGGGATGTAGGGGGAGGAGCGGGGGCATTGTGGACAGATGTCTGGGACCACAAATTTGGAAGGATGTCCAGCAGCGGCTCTCCTATCACTCCCCCTAATAACAACTACCAACATATCACCACTGGCACCAATACAGCACCAGAACATGACCAGACAGGTCAGATGCTATACTAAAATACCAGTTATTGTCCTTGTTTGTTTTCATGTGAGATTGATATTGTTACAGTATGCTGCCCTCCTCTCCCTTTTACATTTTGACTTTCTTCAACCCTGTCATGATCAAAAACAAGTTCGGAATAAAATCATATTTCTAACTTTACCCATTATTTCTCTGCTCTTTTTCTCCCATGTAGACACCATGTTGCCCTGTGAGTTCTGTGAGGAGCTGTTTCCTGAAGAGGACCTCATTTTACACCAGGTTAGAAGGATCTTTTGCTGCTTAGCCTACAAGTCACGCTAACGCCATGGAGACTGAGCCTGAGCCGACCAGGGAATCAATTTCCTTTACATGCTGCAGCAGTTGGTTATAAACTCATGCCCCTTATTTCCTTACTGTGAGTGCACATTGTTTCGTTGCTCTTGTTTGCTCCCTCTGGACTAGTTTCCTAGAATCTCCTCCTGAGTACAGTTAATTATTATTTTTGTTTTTGACTATTTGTTTTGCATTGTTTTTCTACAGAACTCAGTCAAGTCAATATACATTCTCTCCCCACACACACAAATCCACATACATTCATTCTCACAGAGGGATCCACAAACTAAGCACGAAGGCAAACAATCTATCCAAAACAAACTGACATACAAAAATAACACAACACAAAAACAATTTATTATTGGTCACTGTCCAGTTTGTGTCTTGCACTTGGTATCCCCCCATCCCCTTTAAGAACATAATTATATAACGTAAATAGTTATTGAGGAATGCCACAATGTGTGACTGTTAGAACTGTTAGTAATTTTCCATCTCAGGGCTGATCGATAGTGTGTATCATGTGGTAATCACCTGAGGGTAGCTAGCCACGGCCTATCTGGTTAGCAGAAATACATTTCCCCCCCTCACACCTGTCTTTGTTGGCTTTCAGACTGGCTGTAGTCCTGCCTCAGCCTTTGCATCTTTCAGCAAGCGACCTCCGTCTCCATGCTATGATGACAGGATTGCTAGGGGTGCTGGTGGTCTTCTGCACATCCCACCTGACACCCCTAGCTTCCCCAACTTCCCCCGTTCAGTCTCCCCGCTCTCCTGTAGTCCACCTGCCAGTCCACTACAGAGAGACGTGGTCATTCCATGTGAGTTCTGTGGAGTAGCCCTGGAGGAGGCCGTTGTCTTTCACCACCAGGTACATTATTTACAGTGCAAGAGATGGTGCTGTATAATGTAGATCATGTTCAAATAGTGTATGCCATTAAGGTCAAATAGTCCTGTCACATTACCAATGACGGAGAAAAGTTGTTTTGACAGGGGTAGAAAAAATCCAACAACCCTTTGCTCCCATTCCTGTGTATTAACATTGTAATTACTCCAGTATTTTCATTGCGGTAATATGCTGTTCCATAGTAATTACCTAGTAATTGAGTATAGCCTGACACTTTGTTTACAGGATAAATGTGACTTCCGACCTCGCACGGCTCCCTTAGTGGATAAGGTCAACAAAGTGTCCTTTCAAAAACCATCTCTTCCTCTCAAAGAGAGCCGTGGATGGAGCTCCTCTGAGGTGCAGAGGAGACTCAAGCACCAATGTAAGACACTGAACCCCACGTTCACCAATGCACAATCATTTTGAACAACACTGATTGCTTTAAAACAAAGTCGATGTTGCTTGGGTTCCATCTATCCACCTATGTAAAATTTTTACATCAAATTTTGTGTGTGCACATGCTTGCGTCTAAAGCGGTCCCCTTGGATGGGCTGGAAAGAGAGAAGCCCCAGGTGCAAAGCCCAAATGAATGGCAGAGAGTCCACAGTGGGCTACCCATTCCAGGGAAGATCTCAAACTGTGATCCTCAGGTGAAGAACAGGCCCCAGCATGGGAGTGAGGCAGAGGGGGGCCACTTGGTATTCAGTGAAGGCCACAAATCCAACTCTGCAGCAGCTGTGGGGTAAGAACAATGACACTTGCTGTAATAATGTAATTTTAACATTTGTTTAATTTGATTTGGCACAACTTCATTTGAAATTGTTTGGGTACATCATATTTGGATTACGTCTTGTGTTACAGAACTAGGGTTGAAAGTGTTTTATTTTGTATAATATAGTGATAAGGCTTCCAAATGTAATGAAATATGTTGTATCCATCTGCCAGACCTCCCCTAAGAGAAAATAATGAGGGACCAAGGATTAAAGGACCAAGGAATGCAGGGCCATCAAAGGTAAACAATCCTTATTTCTTTAGAGCCTCTATGGTGGCCATAATTATTTGTTTATAGTTGAATGTTTTTCTGTATCAACATTCATTTCTAGGTGCCTAAGAAGCAAAACAAAGAACAGGAAGATGAGTGAGGGCAAGACTGTCGATGGAAAGAGCTGCAGACAATCACCAAATGCTTTTTGTGTGTGCTGTAGTCTGTCACTAACAGTGGTGGCGTTACTGGCTGGCTACATTGCCGATGCCTGCCAGATCTCACTACACTTGGGAAGGTGTTTAACATATCAGCAAACCACATTGTTTAACAATCTGATGCCAGATTGTGCAACAGAAGATGTGGCGCAAACCAGTGGTTGATGCAATGCAATGTAGTCCTCCTGGAACACGACCAGAGTCTCTTTATTGCCTGTGTATGTTTCAGTTGCTCTTCCTTTTTAAAGTCTAAAGAGTCAAACTTAAATATTTGAATGATTCCAATAGTTTGTCATATAACTTTCAGCTTTTTGTAATCTTTTAAGTTTTAAACTTTTAATATCAATTGTATAGAATTTAGGAAACCCACCTTAATATACTCTTGAAAAACCTATGTAAAAATGTATACAGGTATGTAAGAAATCTTAAAGCGCCACAAAGAAATTGTACTCTTCACTGAATAATACAAAATCAATGACACATACAGTATCAAAGCATTATTTGTATTTAGGGCTGCACCTATTGAACTGTTTGTTTTTTGTATGCTTTGTGATATTATCTTCATACTTTTAATAAATCCTTAGTATCAGTGTTTTGGTGCTTGTGGATGACTGTTAATGTAAAAGAGTGTCCTCAATATTAAGTGTTAATCACATCGCTATTTTCCTATAATCATAATTGGCTATAATGCTTTGAACCCTCCACATGTAAAAACTGCACATATCACATATGTTGCTGGTTACTGTAGTATGACCGGAGGGAGCTTTGCTGAGATTCAAGTGAGTACTTTGTCAATGGTACTCTATTTTCCCCTTCTTTAGAGATACTGATGTCGGACTTTCTGAAGGCACTTTAGCCCCCATAGGGATGGCCATCGGCGATTGCCTTCAGGTAGTTCTCATATTGTTCACTGGTGGGCGCACTCTACTCAGCTATTTGTGCCGCTGCCTTTGAAACATCCACAATTCAGCATATTCATTTGTCTGCATGAGGTTGACATCCTATAGCTGTGTTTCCCAACCTCGGTCCTGCCCCCCCCCCCCTCCCGCCCTCGTGCACGTTTCGGCATAACAGGACTATCCAAGTTACATATAATATAGCTTACTTTAATGACCATATCTGGATCAATCTAAATATTAGTTAACCTTTGACAAGTAGAGAAATGTTAAGTACAACATAACACTATTGCATGTCCAAAGAGTAGATATGTAATCTACTTGTTTAAAAATATAATATTTTACATAAACAAGATTTTTTCAAAAATAATTCATTACTTCTTGACTAACAATCCATCCACTGTGTCAGTTTTGAATATCTGTTTTTCAATTGGTCGAGGAGTCTATTGAATGGGCGGGACAGACCTAACATTAGTGGGAATTCTGGATTCAAAGCTCGCGCTTTCTGTTTCAAACTTCGCTTCTCGTATTCGAAAGGTTTTAGGAGAGAGAAGTAATAAAAGGCAGAATTTAAGAAGTATATGTTTTTCATCTCTAGGGCACTCCAGTCGTTTCTTATTAACGTAATCCAAAAGTTATTTTGAGGCAGGAATTTGCATTGTGATAAGACAAGTTCTATGTAAAGTTGCTTGGAAGAAACCGTAAATATTCGAGCAGGTGGAGCATCAATTCCGACACGTGAAAAGGGGACTTGTCTTTTGGGACACAATTGTTGCCAGCATTTGTATCCTGCTGGTCTGCTTTATTAAATTGATAGGGTCCACACGTTTAACCCGCGTCGTTCTTTGTTTGAAGGACGTTTCCAAATCAAAAGCCGGCTTTTTCTTCCTTTTTGAGTTAACATTTTACCTGTCATTGTGACGTTACCCTAAATACTGAAAATGTCAGCTGAAAGATATTCAATATTGGATGAACCGTCGCTTCGGAACCTGGTGAGTGTGAAATATATACCCTGATTTATTTATCCTGTTGTGTGTAATTAAACTTTACTATAGGCTGTTTTTTGTACACACCTGAGAATAATTGGGCATGAGAGGGCTGGGAGAGCATGTTAGCTAACCCCAACCCTTTAACCTTAACCCCTAACCCAGCTAACGTTAGCCACCTAGGTAATGTTAGCGTTAGGAATTACCATACAGTTAGCAAATTCGTAACATACTTTTGTATATATAATGTATGTGGCCAGCCCTTCAAATTTGTGGATTCGACCATTTCAGCCAGACCCGTTGCTGACAGGTGTAAAAAATCGAGCACACGGCCATGCAATGTCTCCATTGACAAACATTGGCAGTAGAAGGGCCTTACTGAAGAGCTCAGTGACTTTCAACGTGGCACCATCACGTTGAAGGATGACACTTTTCCAACAAGTCAGCCCTGCTAGAGCTGCCCTGGTCAACTGCAAGTTATGTTATTGTGAAGTGGAAACGTCTAGGAGCAATAACGGCTCAGCCGCGAAGTGGTAGGCCGCACAAGCTCACAGAACGGGCCTGCCGAGTGCTGAAGTGCGTAAAAATGGTATGTCCTCGGTTGCAACAATCACTACTGAGTTCCAAACTGCCTCTGGAAGCAACTTCAGCACAAGAACTGTTCGTCGGGAGCTTAATGAAATGGGTTTCCATGGCGAGCAGCTGCACACAAGCTTAAGCTCACCATGCTCAATGCCAAGCATCGGCTGGAGTGGTGTAAAGCTCGCCACCATTGGACTCTGGAGCAGTGGAAACGCATTCTCTGGAGAGATGAATCACGCTTCCCCATCTGGCAGTCCGATGGACGAATCTGGGTTTGGTGGATGCCAGGAGAACCCTACCTGCCCCAATGCATAGTGCTAACTGTGACGTTTTGGTGGAGAAATAGTGGTCTGGGGCTGTTTTTCATGGTTTGGGCTAGGCCATTTAGTTCCAGTGAAGGGAAATCTTAACACTATAGCATACAATGACGTTCCAGACAATTATGTGCTTCCAACTTTGTGGCAACAGTTTGGGGAAGGCCCTTTCCTGTTTCAGCATGACAATGCCCCCAGTGCACAACGAGGTCCATAAAGAAATGGTTTGTTGAGATCGGTGTGGAAGAACTTGACTGGCCTGCACAGAGCCCTGACCTCAACCCCATTGAACACCTTTGGGTTGAATTGGAATGCAGACTGCGAGCCAGGCCTAATCGCCCAATATCAGTGTCCGACCTCACTAATGCTCTTGTGGCTGAATGGAAGCCAGTCTCCGCAGCAATGTTCCAACATCTAGTGGAAAGCCTTCCCAGAAGAGTGGAGGCTGTTTATAGTGGCAAAGTGGGGGACCAACTCCATATTAATGCCCATGATTTTAGAATTTTGATGTTCGACGAGCAGATATGTATTATACTTTTGCAAATTGGTAACATCGTACGAATTGAAACTTGTAACATGTCATACGAAATGGATTATGGACATCCACAAATAATACATACCTTATGTATCATACTAATTTGAGTGTTGGGGAGGCAGGTAGCCTAGTAGTTAAAGCGTTGGGCCAGTAACCGAAAGGTTGCTGGATCGAATCCCCAAGCTGACAAGGTACAGATCTGTTGTTCTGCCCCTGAACAAGACAGTTAACCCACTGTTCCCCAGTAGGCCGTCATTGTAAATAAGAATTTGTTCTTAACTGACTTGCTTAGTTAATCCTGCATTACATTTTATTTATTTTTTCGTTTGTTACATCTACCCCGTGAGTCCAGGTTGCAGTGACCTGTTTTATAAAAACAGTGAGGGATGATCATGTGTGGGATCGAAATGTTGGTCAGTTAATTGATTGACCTTATACTGAACATAAATATTAACAACATTCAACAATTAAAGATTTTACTGAGTTACAGTTCCTATAAAGAAATCGGACAATTGAAATAAATTCATTAGGCACTAATCTATGGATTTCACATGACTGCGAATACAGATATGCCTCTTGGTCACATAAACAAATGAAGTATGGTTGGGGATCTGAAAACCAGTCAGTATCTGGTGTGACCATTTGCCTATTGCAGCGCTACACATCTTCTTCGCATGGAGTTGATCAGGCTATTGATTGTGGCCTGTGGAATATTGTCCCACTCCTTTTCAATGGCAGTGCAAAGTTGCTGGATATTGGCGGGAACTGGAACACGCTGTTGTACACGTCGATCCAGAACATCCCAAACATGCTCAATGGGTGACATGTCTGAGTATGCAGGCTATGGAATAACTGGGACATTTTCAGGTTCCAGGAATTGTGTACAGATCCTTGCAACATGGGGCTGTGCATTATCATGCTGAAACATGAGGTAATGGCGGCGGATGAATAGCACGGCAATGGGCCTTAGGATCTCGTCACGGTGTCTCTGTGCCTTCAAATTGCCATAGATAAAATGCAATTGTCTTCATTGTCTGTATTTTATGCCTGCCCATACCATAACCCCACCGCCACCATGGGGCACTCTGTTCACAATGTTGACATCAGCATACCGCTCGCCGTACTCGTGGTCTGCGGTTGTGAGGCCTGTTGAACGTATGCGCATTATCAGGGATGTAAACACATTTTTTTTTTTTTTTTTTTATATATCTATGTAAAATTTCTGGGTTCTTTATTTCAGCTCATGAAACATGGGACCAACATTGTTGCGTTTTTATATTTTTCTTCAGTGTTTAAGGAGAGTAATCTAGCCCAAATTGAACAGTTTAGTCGACCTCGAGCTCTGAGGGTGGACACATGGCATTATGTCTTCGGTTTGCGTAAAGTTTATTGAGCACTTTTGACTCTTGGTCATAGGCATTATCCTTGCCTAATTTGCAATGGGTTGTGGCTCTGAGGCGAAGCGCAGTAGCTTAACCTGGTGTGAACTGAAAGCAGGTCGTCAACTTGGAGGGTGCGTGAAGAAGACATCTCTGAACACCACCACAGGCGAGTATGTTTTAAGTACTCAATGAGCAGAGCTCCAGGGGGTGGTAAACCATGTCCAGAGTCCCAAACAATGTAGAAGTTCTCTGACACTCAATGCTGCGTTCTAATGTTGTTTTTACATGTCCAAACATTGTTTTCCAAAATAATTTATATATAATGTCTACAATTGATTATATTACGACTTTTACACCTCATTGACATTTAGCCTATGGATATTTTAGGTGAGTCTGAACTAGAGGTCGACCGATTATGATTTTTCAACACCGATACCGATTTATTGGAGGACCAAAAAAAGCCGATACTGATTAATCGGCAGATTTTTACTTCTTTATTTGTAATAATGACAATTACAACAATACTGAATGAACACTTATTTTAACTTAATATAATACATCAATAAAATCAATTTAGCCTCAAATAAATAATGAAACATGTTCAATTTGGTTTAAATAATGCAAAAACAAAGTGTTGGAGAAAGAAAGTAAACAGTGCAATTATGTGCCATGTAGAAGCTAACGTTTAAGTTCCTTGCTCAGAACATGAGAACATATGAAAGCTGGTGGTTCCTTTTACGTGAGGCTCTCAATATTCCCAGGTAAGAAGTTTTAGGTTGTAGTTATTATAGGAATTATAGGACTATTTCTCTCTCTACGATTTGTATTTCATATACCTTTGACTATTGGATGTTCTTATAGGCACTTAGTATTGCCAATGTAACAGTATAGCTTCCATCCCTCTCCTCGACGCTACCTGGGCTCGAACCAGGAACACATCGACAACAGCCACCCTCGAAGCAGCGTTACCCATGCAGAGCAAGGGGACAACTACTCCAAGTCTCAGAGCGAGTGACACGCTATTAGCGTGCACCCCGCTAACTAGCTAGCCATCTCACATCGGTTACACCAGCCTGATAGGTTTGAAGTCATAAACAGCGCAATGCTTGAAGCATTGCGAAGAGCTGCTGGCAGAACGCACGAAAGTGCTGTTTGAATGAATGCTTATGTCATGACGTTGGCCTGGGGGTAGGTTTATGACAGTCAATAAATACCTCTTCCCCCCCCCCCCCCTTTCACTCTCTATTCTACTGATGTGACATTAGAAAACCCCTTGGTTAACATAGAGATTCTGGGAACATCAGAAGTTGGGGGGAAATTAACTATATTCTGGTAATCCGACCAATTGAACATATGCGGTGTGTATATTATTTCAGTTCGGTTGTCATCTGGCACATTCTCATCAATGATAGAATGACAAACTCTACAGTGGAAAGTCTACACATCAGAGTTATCGGATTCACATGGAATTGTTGTTCAATTGAAAAGTTTGAACATGAAATTATTCGTGATGGGATGAAATGTGATTTTAGCTTCTAAAATGTGAGAATTGGGTTTTCATGAGTGAATTAGGCCTGACTCAGTGGCCCGCCCACGTGAAGAGACATGGGTTGTAAATTATGAAACACACCCCTTTTCTCCCGCCACTATATAAACCCTTGACGAAAATGTAACCTTCTGTTCAATCAATCAATCAATTTTATTTTTATATAGCCCTTCGTACATCAGCTAATATCTCGAAGTGCTGTACAGACACCCAGCCTAAAACCCCAAACAGCTAGTAATGCAGGTGTTCCAAGTACCAGAGGTCTGCAGCCTCTGCGTTAAAAGGGACTAACATGTCAACTACAGAACTAAGCCAACCTCAGCGTGAGCTTTCGTTGCGAATGGTATGAACTTTGAACTCTTATTCACTATAGAAGTGATACCTCCTAGACGTTGAGTTAGCAACAGCAGCTGCAAACTTAAATTAGGATAGGACAGAGTATCCCGTCTACCACACAACGACGTTACTACAACGTATCCAATTGACCAGCAGAGACATTCTTCAAAGGACTCGGTTGGGCAACACGGCCTTCCATCTACCACCAACCTACCGAAGCGCAGCTCAGAGTAAATATTTATTGCATTTTCCTTTTCCAAATGGGCGGTAATTTAGAATGCATAGGATACTGTATTTACGATAGCACAGCTTCGCCCTTTGTTCCTCAGTCTTCCCGCTCTTTCACTCAAACCCAGCCCCTTTTCTTTTGTCTAACCAGCTGTCATATCTGTTCTGCCCGCTAGGGACGTTTTCCTTTATGACGTAATTTGTAATCGAGGTATGATCAAGGTATGTCATACAAGCAAGCCAAACACCTGTGAGTCCAAATGTGCACTTCATATTTCCATATAAAACTCATGTCATATACAGTGTCAACATTTATGATCACTGTTTGATGCACAAAATGTTACAAAATGACATGGCGTCATACCCTGGGTTGTTCCGAACAGAATGAGCCTATGTTTATCTATTGTGAAGAAGATTCGCTGTGACATAAGCACCTGAATGCATTCAAGACTTCTTTCTATGTGCTCCAAAATTATGACTGAGTCATAAGTGCATTGAAATGACTTAGGACCTGTGTACACTTTGTAGAGGAGTGTGGCCACTTGGAGACACCAGTTAGTCCTCTCTCTCAACCCCTTGTAATTTATTTGTCTTATCAGTGTTTCCACTATATTCCTCAGACCTGGAGGGAAGCCAAAGTCATTCCGCTACCCAAGAGTGTGCAAAGCTGTCATCAAGGCATAGGGTGTCTATTTGAAGAATCTCAAATATAAAATATATTTTGATTTTTTTTAAAACATTTTTTGGTTACTACATGATTCCATGTGTGTTATTTCATCGTTTTGATGTCTTCACTATTATTCTACAATGTAGAAAATAGTAAAAATAAAGAATAATCCTTGAATAAGTAGGTGTTCTAAACTTTTGACTTGTAGTGTATGTGCAACTGACACACACTACATGTTCATGTATTTTGTCTGTCTTTTTTGTTATACGTCGGACACCAGTAAGACTAATGTCGGCTAATGGTGATCGTAATAAATCAAATGAATTTAGCACCGGTGCGAAATCGTTGCTTCCACTCAAATATCCAAGAGGTTTCTAAACAGCTTCTACCCCCAAGCCATAAGACTCCTGAACATCTCAACCTTAGATTCGTCTGTCCCAATATTCCGCTGTCCAGTGTCTTATCTTAATCTTTCTTTTTTATTTGCCAGTCTGAGATATGGCTTTTTTCTTTACAACTCTGCCTAGAAGGCCAGCATCCCGGAGTCTCCTCTTCACTGTTGACATTGAGACTGGTGTTTTGCGGGTATTATTTAATGAAGCTGCCAGTTGAGGACTTGTGAGGCGTCTGTTTCTCAAACTAGACACACTAATGTACTTGTCCTCTTGCTCAGTTGTGCACCGGGGCCTCCCACTCCTCTTTCTATTCTGTTTAGAGGCTGTTTGCGCTGTTCTGTGAAGGGAGTAGTATACAGCGTTGTACGAGATCTTCAGTTTCTTGGCAATTTCTCACATGGAATAGCCTTCATTTCTCACAACAGAATAGACTGACGAGTTTCAGAAGAAAGTTCTTTGTTTCTGGCCAATTTGAGCCTGTAATCAAACCCACAAATGCTGATGCTCCAGATACTCAACTAGTCTAAAGAAGGCCAGTTATTTTTTTAATTGCTGTTTTAATCAGCACAACGGTTTTCAGCTGTGCTAACATAATTGCAAAAGGGTTTTCTAATGATCAATTAGCCTTATTAAATGATAAACTTGGATTAGCTAAACTTGGATTAGCTAACACAACGTGCCATTGGAACACAGGAGTGATGGTTGCTGATAATGGCCTCTGTACGCCTATGTAGATATTCCATAAAAAATCTGCCGTATTCAGCTACAATAGTCATTTACAACATTAACAATGTCTACACTATATTTCTGATCAATTTTATGTTTTTTTAATGGACAGATTTGCTTTTCTTTAAAAAACAAGGACATTTCAAAGTGACCCCAAACTTTTGAACTGGTGTTGTGTGTGTTAGTATATATATAGTATATATATATATATAATATTATATATATATTATATATATATTATATATATATATATATATATATATACACTGCTCAAAAAATTAAAGGGAACACTTAAACAACACAATGTAACTCCAAGTCAATCACACTTCTGTGAAATCAACTGTCCACTTAGGAAGCAACACTGATTGACAATAAATTTCACATGCTGTTGTGCAAAGGAATAGACAACAGGTGGAAATTATAGCAATTAGCAAGACACCCCAATAAGGAGTGGTTCTGCAGGTGCGACCACAGACCACTTCTCAGTTCTATGCTTCCTGGCTGATGTTTTGGTCACTTGAATGCTGGCGGTGCTTTCACTCTAGTGGTAGCATGAGACGGAGTCTACCACCCACACAAGTGGCTTCAGGTAGTGCAGCTCATCCAGGATGGCACATCAATGCGAGCTGTGGCAAGAAGGTTTGCTGTGTTGTCAGCGTAGTGTCCAGAGCATGGAGGCGTACCAGGAGACAGGCCAGTACATCAGGAGACGTGGAGGAGGCCGTAGGAGGCGCAAAACCCAGCAGCAGGACCGCACGTGCCTTTTGTGCAAAAGGAGCACTGCCAGAGCCCTGCAAAATGACCCCCAGCAGGCCACAAATGTGCATGTGTCTGTCAAACGGTCAGAAACAGACTCCATGAGGTGGTATGAGGGCCCGACGTCCACAGGTGGGGTTGTGCTTACAGCCAACACCGTGCAGGAAAGTTTGGCATTTGCCAGAGAACACCAAGATTGGCAATTTGCCACTGGCGCCCTGTGCTCTTCAAGATGAAGCAGGGTCACACTGAGCACATGTGACAGTCTGGAGACGCCGTGGAGAAGTTCTGCTGCCTGCAACATCCTCCAGCATAACCGGTTTGGCGGTGAGTCAGTCATGGTGTGGGGTGCATTTCTTTGGGAGGCTGCACAGCCCTACATGGGCTCGCCAGAGGTAGCCTGCACTGCCATTAGGTACCGAGCTGAGCTCCTCAGACCCTTGTGAGACCATATGCTGGTGCGGTTGTCCTGGGTTCTCCTAATGCAAGACAATGCTAGACTCATGTGCTGGAGTGTGTCAGCAGTTCCTGCGAGGAGGCATTGATGCTATGGACTGGCCGCCGTTCCCAGACCTGATACAATTGAGCACATCTGGGACTCCATCCACAACGCACGTTGCACCACAGACTCAGGAGTTTGCGAATGCTTTAGTCCAGGTCTGGGAGGAGATCCCTCAGGAGACCATCCCACCGCATCAGGAGCATGCCCAGGCGTTGTAGGAGGTCATACAGGCACGTGGAGGCCACACACACTACTGAGCTCATTTTTACTTGTTTTAAGGACATTACATCAAAGTTGGATCAGCCTGTAGTGTGGTTTTCCACTTTAAAATTGAGTGTGACTCCAAATCCAGACCTCCATGGGTTATAAATTTGATTTCCATTGCTAATTTCGTGTGATTTTGTTGTCAGCACATTCAACTATGTAAAGAAAAAAGTATTTAATAAGAATATTTCATTCATTCAGATCTAGGATGTGTTATTTTAGTGTTCCCTTTATTTCTTTTAGCAGTGTATATTAAATAAGTTCATATTTAAGAACTAACAATCACCAGAATAAACACTAGACAGGGAGAATCAGAAATGTCATGGCTTGGGGCACTTGTTGATTTTGTTATGTTGAGTCACTCAGATGGCATAAGAACTTGGCACAAGCCATGGGAAAATGTATAGAATTTTTGGAAATTTTCTTTAAAACTGCACGTTTTCTCAGCCCCGTGCCAAAATGTGTAGAATTGCAGGAAACTAGCTTAAACTGTACATTTCTCTCCACCCATGGCAAATGTGTAGAACTGCATGAAATTAGCTTTAAAACATTACAATTTTGGCTCTGCGGCCAAGAGGACGGCCTCTAAATTTTTATTTTTTAAATCCGCTGTTTAAAAAAATCCTAGGAGAAACACTTGTGTTGCAACTACCCCACATTTTTTCAGGAATATTCAGAAATATGTTTCTGAATGTATCCAGAGTATTTTCAGATTTAGTTCAACAAATGCGGCTTAAAGTACAGTAAATGTGTAAAATGCACATAAAATCAACAGTCAATGTTTGGATTCAGTCTTGTCAGGTGAACTGTTGTGTCCTCACCTTTTGGTCTAATTTTCCCATAATCTCAACTGTTCCCTTTTCAATTGCTGCCATGGTTATGCATTTCATATTTACTCTGTAAGAAACATTTAAATTAAACCCTATCCATATAGGCCAATTCCCACACGTGTAAAGGGTTAAGACGTCTCCTCTCCCGTTAAAGGCAGAACCAGTCTGCTGCACTGCACAAGTTACAGCAGACTGGCATTGCAAGACTAGAAAGAAAAAAAAATAGTTTTTGATTAAAGCTGACCATTGAAGCATCAAGAAAACCAGCCCTCTCGTGGGTTCCCCTCCTGAGTGTGGGAAAAAATTGCAGTTAATCCTTAAGTGTTTTCCGTGTAGGCCCCGGATTCAAGCTGCTGCGTGCTTTACAGATACAAGGCTGCCACACACACTGGTAGAGAGGATTCCAGGTAGTGTCAGAGCAGAAACCATTGATAACACCCATTTTGAGTCTTTGTTTACAATAACCCAGAAAACTCCTGATTGGTAGATGGAATTACCTTTTGAACGTTTTATGGCTAGTGTTTACCTCACCTAGAGTGAGGAAAGCTGTACATTTGTGTGAGCAAACGGCACACCTGATTCACTCCACTGGACCTTTTGTCATTATCAGGTGTTTCTAGTCGTGTCATGTTGGACAAAGCTCCTCTATTCTCAAGTAGAACAAATGGCCATTGTCTTACATCAGACAATGCCCAATGACTGTGTTGTCACTGTCATTAGACTTGTGTGTACCCTCTCATTCAGTATTACAACCACAGTTCTATGTCCCACTACTCAACTGACGACAGTGTGTCACATCATTGACTGACAGCAGTGTGGTGGTGGCGCCATATATACTGACTATAATGTTAGAAAACACTGGAGCCAGACAGATCAGGCGGAACATGTTTATTTGATAAGACAGGAAACTTCTGTCTCTCTGACAAGTGCTTAAAATGGTATTTTTGGCCCAAAGGTAGCGGGGAAAAAATGCAATGAACTTTGAGATGGGCTACATTTTTATAGTATGGGTTATTTTTAGTCCATTGTATTGCACAATGTTTTTGATACACAAACAATAGCTTTGAGTAAATATACTATGGATGTTTAGTTTCATTTATCAAATATTATAGGCCATGTGCTATAAGGTGAAACAAAATGACATGATATTCAGTCAAATATGTTTTATTTGTAAGTTCACGACTTGTAAACCATAAATGTATTTGAAGTTCTTTATGTATTTTCAACAGAATAAGTTATGTTACCCATTTTGTCCTGCAGTGCCTGGAGAGCTAGCAGGAAAAAACTAGGCTTGAGAAATAAATTGACACATGGACATCTCTGTGTGCCTCCCACACTGCAGCTAGCACAAGGATAGTGTTGACAGACTAAAGGGAGGACATCCAGAGAGCTGCAGGTTGAAGTGCAAGAGACCTCTCCACAGCTGGTCTTTTCTGCAAAACTTTTAAACTAAACCACATCTGTTAGTGTCCAACTCGGTTTAGTTAATAAATAACTGAAAATATAATTACATAAATGCAGAACAGCATGAAAATAATCCCTCTTGAGAGTCCTAATAGATCTTGATATTCCACTGTCAGGGTTCTGGTCTGGCTCTATAAAGTAAAGCGGTAGGTAGGGCTTTGGTGGGCTGCTTGTCTGCAGCAACAACCGGCCAAACGGGAAGTTCTGGAAAAGGGATTTGAGGCGTTTTCCTCATCCTCCGGGTTTCTCCAGGACGGCTATATAGGGGTCTGGTTGGGCAAGGTGTTACAAGTCTGATCTCACACTTTGGGGATATTGAGTTTGGGAAAATGTCTGTCTTCTGCGTTCTCTGGCAAATACCTGCTTCAGATTCATGAAGCAGGTGTTGTGATCCCAGCAGGGACGTTTGACAGATGTTTACAGTCTCCTGTGAGACAACCCTCAGCCAGCTGTTGTTAGTGACTGCTGGTCCCCCAGCCACCCGCTCCCCTCAGCCTTCCCCAGGCCATGACAGCCCTGCAACTTCACGCCCAGCCTGGAAGCTTATTGCGTACGTTTGGGTAATGATGATGGACGAAGATCTCTCCCCTGTCCTCTTACATTCTCTTTTTGTCACCTCTACCATTATATACTCGGTTATTATTATTATTATTATTTTAGGTATACCACCGCGTTCACAATTGGTTCGCTCCTATAGACAGTGAGTCACGTGGCTTGCTATATAAAGCAGGCTGACGGGCATCGAGGCATTCAGTTACTGTTTGCTAAACGAGTGGCCTAAGTCACTTTGAGCGTGGTATGATCGTCAGTGCCAGGCGCGTTGGCGCCAGTATCTCAGAAACGTCCACCATCCTGGGTTTTTCACACATGACACTGTCTAGGGTTTACAGAGAATGGTGCCACAAACAAAAAACATCCAGGCAGTCCTGTAGGCGAAAACAGCTTGTTGATGGGAATGTTAAGAATCGTGAAAGCAAGCAGGCCACAAATAGGAAAATAACGGCACAGTACAACAAATCAAATCCAACTTTATTTGCCACATGCGCCGGATACAACAGGTGTAGACTTTACCGTGAAATGCTTACTTACAAGCCCTTAAAAGTAATAACAAAAAGTCACACAATAACAATAATGAGGCTATATACAGGGGGCACCAGTACCGAGTCAGTGTGCTGGGGTACAGGCTAGTTGAGGGGAATCTGTACATGTAGGTGGGGGGGTGAAGTGACTATGCATAGGTAACAAACAGCGAGTAGCAGTAGTGTACAAAAGGGGGGGTCAACGTAAATTGTCCGGTGGCGATTCTTATGAATTGTTCAGCAGTCTAATGGCTCGGGAGCATTTTGGTTCTAGACTTGGGGCTCCTGTACCGCTTTCTGTGCGGTAGCAGAGAAAACAGTCTATAACTTGGGTGACTGGAGTCTCTGACAATTTTATGGACTTTCCTCTGACACCGCCTATTATATAGGTCCTGGATGGCAGGAAGCTTGGCCCCAGAGAAGTACTGGACCGTTCGCACTACCCTCTGTAGCGCCTTACGGTAAGATGCCCAGGCGGTGATGCAACCGGTCAGGATGCTCTCGATGGTGCAGCTGTAGAACCTTTTGAGGATCGGAGGACCCATGCCAAATCTTTTCAGTCTCCTGAGAGGGAAAAGGTTTTGTTGTGTCCTCTTCATGACTGTCTTGGTATGTTTGGAACATGATAGTTTGTTGGTGACGTGGACACCAAGGAACTTAACTCTCGACCCGCTCCACTACAGCCCCGTTGATGTTAATGGGGGCCTGTTCCTGTAGTCCACGATCAGCTCCTTTTGGTCTGCTTGAAACATGTAGGTATTACAGACTCGGTCAGGGAGAGATTGAAAATGTCAGTGAAGACACTTGACAGTTGGTCTGCGCATGCTTTGAGTACATGTCCTGGTAATCCATCTAGCACAGCAGCTTTTGAGAATGTTGACCTGTTTAAAGGTTTTGTTCACATCTGCTACCGAGAGCGTTATCACACAGTCATCTAGAACAGCTGGAAAGGCATTTAGCTCATCTGGTAGGCTTGCGTGACTGGGCTGCTTGTGTCTGGGTTTCCCTTTGTAGTCCGTAATAGTTTTCAAGCCCTGCCACATCCGACGAGCGTCAGAGCCGGTGTAGTAGGATTCGATCTTAAACCTGTATTGACGCTTTGCTTGTTTGATGGTTTGTCTGAGGGCATAGCGGGATTTCTTATAAGCATCCGGATTAGTCTCCCACTCCTTGAAAGCGGCAGCTCTAGCCTTTAGCTCGATGCGGATGTTGCCTGTAATCCATGGCTTCTGGTTGGGATATGTACGTACAGTCACTGTGGGGACTACGTCACCGACCCACTTATTGATGAAGCTGATGACTGAGGTGGGTTATTCCTCAATGCCATTGGATGAATCCCGGAACATATTCTAGTCTGCTAGCAAAACAGTCCTGTAGTGTAGCATTCACGTCATCTGACCACTGTATTGAGCGAGTCAATTGTACTACCTGCTGTAGTTTTTGCTTGTAAGCAGGAGGATAGAATTAGGGTCAGATTTGCCAAATGGAGGGCGGGGGAGAGCTTTGTATGCATCTGTGTGTGGAGTAAAGGTGGTCTAGGATTTATTTTTTCCTGGTTGCAAATGTGACATGCTGGTAAAAATTTGGTAAAACTGATTTAAGTTTGTCTGCATTAAAGTCCCCGGCCACTAAGAGCGCCACTTCTGGTTGAGCATTTTCTTTGCCTATGGCCTTATAGAGTTGGTTGAGAGTGGTCTTAATTCCAGCTTCGTTTTGTGGTGATAAATAGACGGCTACGAATAATACAGATGATAACTCTCTTGGTCGATAATGTGGTGTGCAGAGCGGCATCTCGGAACGCACAACTCGTCGGTTCTTGTCCCGGATGGGCTATTGCAGCAAACGACCACACAGCACAACATATTTTTGTTGTGGCCCTTGAGAAGCACATCTGATTCTACTTAACTAATCATCAAGCACTTGACAAGTTGAATCAGGTGTTTTTGTCCAGGGCAACAACAAAAATGTGTGCTGTTGGGGGTACTCAAGGACCGGAGTTCAGAAACACTGATTAACAGACGGAGTGTGAAAGCACATAACTGGGGTTTAAGCTTTCCTGTCTGGAGTCCCTCAGAGGCATTTCCTGAGCTCCACCAAAGACGTCCTCTAGCGGATGCTGATGTTTTGCTTTCCTTGTTAGTGTTTAAAATGGTGGCGCTCCCTAGATATACACAGCTGTTTTTGTAGATTGTGTTCGTTCTGCCTGCCCCTCTCTCTGCTCCTGTCCGTGTTGCAGTGTAGTATAGGCTGGACTCTCTGGGCATATGGATCCAGCTGAACACCATGTTCCAGTTTTAGAACATCCCATTGTGCTACAAGCACCATGTTCCATCCCATGGGACTTCCGTCTGTTGCCTCCCTGATTTAACCGTTTCACACGTACAATCACATGGTTGTGATCATTCTACAGTGGTCCCTGAAGCGTACGATCACACCCGTGTGATTAGAAAGCTTATTTAGAACGGCCAGTTTCGAATGACGCAACAATCAGCATTTGAGCTGGCCACACTTTTTTAAAAGAAACTATTTACACAAACACAGTCCTTACAAAGTTATGTCCAGTATGTGAGCAGTTTATTTTTGGGTGCAATGTTCAGATATTCACAGAAGTATCTATAGCGTAACACAATCATCCAAACCGGAAAAATGTAGGCTACATTTGTCCTAGTGCTAACTGAGGAAAGATTGACGCAACACGAGGTCGTATTTTTAAAACTCTTGGCTAACATAAACTACAATATGAATTAGCTAATAGCAATTACAATGTATAATTAATCACATCATGGGTGAGCTCCCCATTGATCGAAATCGAGTAAAACACTTTCTCGAAATCGAAAGTAATCCGACGATGATTATATTCAGCGCGCCACCATGCTTTTTTCCCCCTTACAGAAACCAAAGATAAGACACAAGATTTTTTACATTTTATTTCACCTTTATTTAACCAGGTAAGCCAGTTGAGAACAAGTTCTCATTTACAACTGCGACCTGGCCAAGATAAAGCAAAGCAGTGGGACAAAAACAACAGAGTTACACATGGGATAAACAAACACGATAGAAAATCTGTATACAGTGTGTGCAAATGAAGTAAGGAGGTAAGGCAATAAATGGCGCATAGTGACAAAGTAATTACAATTGAGCAATTAACACGAGTGATGAATGTGCAGATGAGGATGTGAAAGTAGAAATACTGGTGTGCAAAATAGCAGAAAAAAAGAAATATGGGGATGAGGGAAGGTAGTTGGTTGGATGGGCTATTTACAGATGGGCTGTGTACAGCTGCAGCGATCGGTAAGCTGCTCTGACAGCCAATGCTTGAAGTTGGTGAGGGAGATAAGTCTCCAACTTCAGTGGTTTTTGCAATTCGTTCCAGTCATTGGCAGCAGAGACCTGGAGGGAAAGGTGGCCAAATTAGGTGTTGGGGGATGACCAGTGAAATATACTTGCTGGAGCGCATGCTACGGGTGGGTGTTTCTATGGTGACCAGTGAGCTGAGATAAGGCGGTGCTTTACCTAGCAAAGACTTATAGATCACCTGCAGCCAGTGGATTTGGCGGCGAATATGTAGCAAGGGCCAGCCAACGAGAGCATACAGGTCGCAATGGTGGGTAGTATATGTGGCTTTGGTTACAAAACGGATGGCACTGTGATAGACTGCATCCAATTTGCTGAGTAGAGTGTTGGAGGCTATTTTGTAAATGACATTGCCGAAGTCAAGGATCGGCAGGATAGTCAGTTTTACGAGGGTATGTTTGGCAGCATGAGTGAAGGATGCTTTGTTGCTAAATAGAAAGCCGATTCTAGATTTAAATTTGGATTGGAGGTGCTTAACTTCTTATGGCTGAAGGGGCAGTATTGAGTAGCTTGGATGAAAGGTGCCCATATCAAACGGCCTGCTCCTCAGTCATAGTTGCTAATATTTGCGTATTATTATTAGTATTGGATAGAAAACACTAAAGTTTCTAAAACTGTTTGAATTATGTCTGTGAGATTAACAGAACTCATATTGGCAGGCAAAATCCTGAGTTGAAATCAAAACAGGAAGTCAGAAATCTGAGCTTGTATGTATTCACCAGAGTCCCTAAAGAAATCCCCTTGAGTTATGAATGATTGTGCACTGCCTAGGGGTTCCACTAGATGTCAACCATCAATAGAAATGATAATGAGACTTCTATGATGTTGTGGGAGAGAATCAGTCAGGTGTCCATCAAGCAGCCATTTTCTGATCATGCTTTTTCCTCGTGGAAGTCACTTGCGTTCCATGGCTCACGAAGACAAGAAGGAATACTCCGGTTGGAACTTTATTGAAGCTATATGTTAAAAACATCCTAATGATTGATTGTGTACTTAGTTTGAAATGTTTCTTCGACCGGTAATATCAGTTTTTGAAGTTTTTGTCCGATATAACGCTGACCAGAATTAGCATTTGGATATGTAAACCAGACGCGCTAACAAAAGAAGGTATTTGGACATAAATAACGGATTTTTTCGAACAAAACAAACATTTATTCTGGACCTGGGATTCCTGGTGTGCTTTCTGATGTAGATCATCAAAGGTAAGGGAATATTTATCATTTACTTTTGAGCGCCGTCTCAGAATATAGCGTGTGTTTATTTTTCCGTAATGTTTTTTTGGAAATCTGACACAGCGGTTGCATTAAGGAGAGGTATATCTATAATTCCATGTGTATAACTTGTATTGTCATCTATATTTATGATGAGTATTTCGTTGAAACGATGTGGCTATGCAAAGTCACTTGATGTTTTTGCAACTAGTGAATCTAGTCGCCTCAATGTAAACTCAGATTTTTTTATATAAATATGAATTTAATCAAACAAAACATGCATGTATTGTGTAACATGAAGTCCTATGAGTGTCATCTGATGAAAATAATTGAAGGTTAGTGATTCATTTTATCTCTATTCTGGTTTTTGTGAAATCTACATTTAGCTGGAAAAAATGGCTGTGATTATTGTGGTTTTGTGGTGACCTAACGTAATCGTTTGTAGTGCTTTCTCTGAAAAGCCTATTTGAAATCGGACTCTTTGGTGGGATTAACAACAAGATTACCTTTAAAATGATATAAGACACATGAATGTCTGAGGAATTTTAATTATGAGATTTCTGTTTTTTGAATTTGGCGCCCTGCACTTCGACTGGCTGTTGTCATATCGGTCCCGTTACCGGGACTTCAGCCATGAGAAGTTTTAATATGAGTCTGGAAGGAGAGTTTACAGTCTAGCCAGACACCTAGGTATTTATAGTTGTCCACATATTCTAAGTCAGAACCGTCAAGAGTAGTGATGCTAGGTGGGTGGGCACGGGCAGAGATCGGTTGAAGAGCATGCATTTAGTTTTACTAGTGTTTAAGAGCAGTTGGAGGCCACAGAAGGAGTGTTGTATGGCATTGAAGCTTGTTTGGAGGTTAGTTAACACAGTGTCCAAAGAAGGGCCAGAAGTATACAGAAAGCTGTCGTCTGCGTAGAGGTGGATCAAAGAATCACCCGCAGCAAGAGCGACATCATTAATATATACAGAGAAAAGAATCGGCCCGAGAATTGAACCCTGTGGCACCCCCATAAAGACTGCCGGAGGTCCGGACAAACAGGCCCTCCGATTTGACACACAGAACTCTACCTGAGAAGTAGTTAGTGAACCAGGCGAGGCAGTCATTAGAGAAAACAAGGCTGTTGAGTCTGCCGATAAGAATACGGTGATTGACAGTCGGAAGCCTTGGCCAGGTCGATGAAGACTGCTGCACAGTTTTTTATTGATGGTGGTTATGATAGCCACGCTCAAGATCCTAAACGATGAGGTGCACCCATGACCAGCTCGGAATACCGGACTGCATAGCGGAGCCTTCTCTGGTGGGATTCAAGATGGTCGGTGATCTGTTTGTTCACTTGGCTTTCAAAGACTTTAGAAAGGCAGGGCAGGATGGGTATAGGTCTGTAACAGTTTGGTTCTAGTGTCTCCCCCTTTGAAGAGGGGGATGACCGCAGCCGCTTTCGTATGGAAAGAGAGGTTGAACAGACGAGTAATAGAGGTTGCAACAATGGCGGTGGATAATTTTAGGAAGAGATAGATGGGTTTGGTCTGTTTATAGTATGCATGTTGAAGGGGTGTGTCGTCTTCCATCGTTCACATCCCACCATTCACTTCCTGAACTCTTACTCACCTCATTTTGTTATAACATCTTTGGTCCGACAGACGAATACGTGAAACCCAGAATGCATTGCATGTCAACAAACATGGCTCCACACATAGCTGGAATTAGCTTAGCTCATCATAATCAGTACAACCTTCAAAAAAGTATTTTACACACATAATATTACATTCTTTGCAAGAATCGGAATGCATGATTTATCACCGGACCTTGAAAACATGTGAATAAAACAGTAAATATATCAATAATTACCACACAAAACACATTTTCTGATAGTGATTTATTGATACAAGTGGCGCATGCTGGCAGTCAATCACGTAACCTCTCACTCCCACTCAGTGTTGTTATGCATGTAGCTACTGAGCTAAGCTGTAGCATTAGCAATGTCTTTGAAAGGAAACAACTCACAAATGTGGACATTTTGTAGATTTTTTAAAATTCTGACTCTGAGTATGAAAGTCAGGAAACAGATTCTGACAGTGACAGTGAGTAGCTGCACCCCAGCCATTGAGAACCCTGAATCTGAGGACCCCTTGTCCACTGACAAAGTCCCAGGTCCCTTTGAAGATGCTGGTGGTGATGGAGGCAGACTGACATTGGATGACGTAAAGGAGTTCTGTGGTAGCTGGAGGGCTGCCAGCCAGTTCACCCCTCCTGGCCCTGCTGTTTGCTTTGAGTTCCAGTCTGGAGTGCAACGCCCCTTGCCATTTCCATCTGATGCAGTGTTTCAAGTTGTGTCTGGCAGAGGAGTTGGTGGGAGACATAGAGACCAATCCCTATGCCTTGGCGCTACAGGAGAAGAGAGAGACAGGATTGGGGGGGACAACCACAATTATTGAAATGTATACCTTCCTGGTGACAGTCCTTCACCCGGGGATAGTAAAGAAGAACTCCCTAAGAGAATACTGGAGCACAGATACTATGTTTGCAACTCCCTTCTTTGCCAAACTCTTTTCCCAAGACCGCTTCCTAGTTCTGCTGTGATGCCTGCATTTCGGCAACAATGCTTCTGCCATCCAAAATTACCCGTTATACAAAATAAGAAATGTTCTTACCAGCCTGGCAATAGCGTTTGGTTGAGTCTTTGTGCCATACAACGACCTATGCATTGATGAGTATGAGGGGCTTGGGGTGTTCGGGTCCATGATGATGACCATGCTGGCTCCTCATCTCAGCAAAGGATACACTTTGTATGCAGACAATTGTTACAGCAGTCCCAACATTGTTCCAGCATCTGCTCTCCAACAGCACAGGGGCCTGTGGTACAGTCAGGTCAAAAAGGAAGGGGATGCCTGCTTTCGGATGCAGAAGGGAGGTGGAGTTCAAGGAGAACGGTCAACAGCTGGCAGTAAAGTGGCATGACAAACGAGATATCCATGTCCTCTCCACTGTCCAAACAGCAACCATGTCGGCCACAGGGAAGGTGGACCACCTGACGAGAGAGAAAAATCAAACCAGACTGTGCTTGACTATAACCTCAATATGGGGGCAGTGAATAAGGCGGACATGATAAACAGCTTTGTGGAATGCACTCGGAAAACGACCAAGTGGTATAAGAAGATATTTTTCCTGCCCTCAGTGGCCACATAGTTACTGAACAAGGTATTTTTTGTAATTGAACGTACAGTTCACATGCAAATCACATACAGAAACTATTATAACGTAATAAGGCACTTACTTTGATAGAAACGCACACATTTCCAAAGTTATTATTGGTAACGAAAACAGCTATGACTGCGATGCAGGCAACAGACGGAATGTGTGTGTGTGTGTGTGTGTGTGTGTGTGTGGTTGTGTGTGTGTGTGTGTGTGTGTTGTTGTGTGTGTGTGTGTGTGTGTGTGTGTGTGTGTGTGTGTGTGTGTGTGTGTGTGTGTGTGTGTGTGTGTGTGTGTGTGTGTGTGTGTGGTGTGTGTGTGTGTGTGTGTGTGTGTGTGTGTTGTGTGTGTGTGTGTGTGTGTGTGTGTGTTGTGTGTGTGTGCAGATGGGAGATGGGAGAGATGGGCATAAATGTCTGCAGACTTGAACTGCACAAACAATTGGGAACTGTTTGGGGAATTTTGTCCGTGTCAGAAATGTCCAAAAATAATTGGGCCGCAAAAGTAAAAATGACTACTTTATGTAAATGAATGAGGAGGCGGAATACACCTCAATTCAAACTGTTCTTAGAAAATAAAAAAACGTGTAAAAAAATTATTTGAAATTTAACATAGCCTATAAATTAAAACAGGCTGCGTGCCTTGGCTTGAGTGCAACACGGATTAAATGTACTGTTGCGTACCAATCACATTCTGGAATGGAGAGAACATTCTAACGTGCATAAAAATACTCACGCTGGGGCGACCGTTAGAGATATTTGGAACTCACGCATGAAAGGGTTTTAAGTCCAACAAATCGGTCGTGCAGAGATTCAATTAGACTTGTGTCGTGAGGGTAACAACATGTTCCATATTTGGAGTAGGGCTACCCATCATGCTCCAAGTTGCTGTTATCAGGGATTTCAGAGAGGACGTCAACAGGAGTAAAGAACCAGGCCTGCTTAGAAAGCTTGTGACATGGTGTACAATGATGTTCTGTACAATGAGGGGTCCTCTTTCTTTTGTGCCTGTCCACTCTAATGTAAATGCATTACAATGGTTGCTCTAAGCTGCATGTAGGTGTGAACTCCCCTCATGTGTTGTGCAATACTTTTAGGATCAGATATGGAGATAAAGGTCTGAAAACAATAGGAACAAAGAAATTGGAAACTGAGAACGTGGTTGTTTTGAATGGGAGGCAGAAAAGGGATTCGGCTATTTCAGCCACACCCGTTGCTGACAGGTGTATAAAATCGAGTGCACAGCCATGCAATCTCCATAGACAAACATTGGCAGTAGAGTGGCCTTACTGAAGAGCTCAGTGACTTTCAGTGTGGCACTGTCATAGGATGCCACCTTTCCAACAAGTCAGTTCGTTGAATTTCTGCCCTACTAGAGCTGCCTCGATCAACTAAGTGCTGTTAATTTGAAGTGGAAACATCTAGGAGCAACAACGGCTCAGCCATGAAGTGATAGGCCACACAAGCTCACAGAATGTGAACGCCGAGTGCTGAAGCGCTTAAAAATGTTTTTTCCTCGGTTGCAACACTCACTACCGAGTTCCAAACTGCCTCTGGAAGCAACGTCAGCACAATAACTGTTTGTCGGGAGCAGTTTCAGCATTACAATGCCGCTGTGCACTAAGCAAGGTCCATTCAGAAATGGTTTGTTGGGCGCCCGAGTGGCGCAGCGGTCTGAGGCACTGCATCGCAGCCAACCACGACCGGGCAGTGTCGCAGCTGTCCTCAACCGAGAGACACATGAGGCGGCACACAATTGGCACAGCATTGTCCGGGTTATGGGGGGGTTTGGCCGGCTGGGATGTCCTTGTCCCATCGCGCTCTAGCACTCCTTGTGGTGGCCGGGCGCATGCACGCTGACTTCGGTCGCCAGCTGTACGGTGTTTCCTCCGACACTTTGGTGCGGCTGGCTTCCGGATTAAGCAAGCAGTGTGTCAAACAGTGCGGCTTGGTGAGGTCATGTTTTGGATGATGGATGACTCTCGACCTTCGCCTCTCCAGAGTCCATACGGGAGTTGCAGCGATGGGACAATGCTGTACCTACCAATTGGAGAGAAAAAAGGGTAAAAACGAATAAATAAATATAGAAATGTTTTGTCGATTTGGTGAGGATACACTTGACTGGCCTGCACCGAGCCCTGACCTCAACCCCATCGAAAACCTTTGGGATGAATGGGAACGCCGTCTGCGAGCCAGGCCTAATCGCTCAACATCAGTGCCCGACCTCACTAATGCTTTTGTGGCTGAATGGAAGCAAGTCCCCGCAGCAATGTTCCAACATCTAGTGGGGGGACCAACTCCATATTAATGGCCATGATTTTGGAATGAGATGTTTGACGAGCAAGTGTCCACATACGTTTGGTCATTCATATTTTGGAATACTTTTTATTACGTACAGGCTTCCTAATTTTCACTGTCATTTAGGTTAGTACTGTGGATTAACTACAATTTCCTCATTTTTTGCCTATCACAGCCAACTGTTTTAAAATCACCATTGACCTCAAAATGGATTAAATAGATGTTTTTCCCCTCACCCATCTACACACAATGACATGGTGAATGATGGAATTTACATAATCATTCACATCCCTGAGTCAATACTTTGTAGAAGCACCTTTGGCAGTGATTACAGTTATGAGTTTTTCTGGGTAAGTCTCTTATAGCTTTCCACACCTGGACTATTATTTTCAAAATTCTTCAAGCTCTGTCAAATTGGTTGTTGACCATTGCTATACAACCATTTTCAGGTCTTGCCGTAGATTTAAGTAAAAACTGGGCCACTCAGGAACATTCACTGTCCTCTTGGTAAGCAGCTCCAGTGTAGATTTGGCCTTGTGTTTTAGGTTACTGTCCTGCTGAAAGGTAAATTCATCTTCCAGTGTCTGGTGGAAAGCATACTGAACCCCTAGGATTTTCCCTGTGCTTAGCTCCATTCCCTTTCTTTATCTTGAAAAAGTCTGGTCCTTAACGATTACAAGCATACCCATAACATGATGCAGCCACCACTATGCTTGAAATTATGGAGAGTGGTACCCAGTAATGTGTTGAATCGGATTTGCCCCAAACATAACACTTTGTATTCAGGACACAAATGTAATTGCTCTTCCACATTTTTTTGCAATATTACTTTAGTGCCTTGTTGTAAACATGATGCATGTTTTGAATTGTTTTTATTCTTTACAGGCTTTCTTTTCACTCTGACAATTAGGTTAGTATTGTGGAGTAACTACATTTACTATCACAGCCATTAAACTCTAACTGTTTTAAAATCACCATCGGCCTCATGGTGAAATCCCTGTGTGGTTTCCTTCCTCTCAGGCAACTAAGTTAGGAAGGATGCCTTTATCTTTGCAGTGACTGGGTGTATCGATACACCCTCAAGTGTAATTAATAACTTCACCATGCTCAAAGGGATGTTCAAGGTTTTATTTTTACCCATAGGCGCACTTTGCGAGACATTGGAAAACCTCCCTGGTCTTTGTGTCTGAAATTCACTGCTCAACTGAGGGACCTTACAATTATCTGTATGTGTGGGGTACAGAGACTAGGTAGTCATTCAAAAAAAACTATTCCACTTTGACATTATGGGGTGTTAAATCCCAATCGAATCCATTTTAAATTCAGGCTGTAACAACATTTTGAAAAATTCAAGGGGTGTAAATACTTTCTGAAGGTACTGTATGGCAGGAGAGGGAGAATAAAGAGAAGGAAAGGAGGTGTAGACAGGGACACGTCCAGATGATTAGTAAGGGCTCCCTGTACCAATGTGCATTTTTCAAACTGAAAACTGTAGTGCACAGGTTAATAACCGTCACTATGGTCAAACAAAAACACTGATGAAGAAAGGAGCGTTTCCTGAGCCGAGACACTATTCTCACAGTACTGAATGTTCTGTAGCCAGTATATAGCTCTCTGCTGGACCGAGAGCACTCCGCTCTCCCGGGATGTTCTGTACAGATCACCATGACACTGGTGGGAAAGGAAGGTGGGGTCTCAAGATACAGGCAGTTAGAGGTTCATTAGGTGGTGCATTAGGAAACAGGAGGTGGGTGGTTCTCACAGACAGAAGAGACGAGGGAGGAGGCCGAGAAAAAAAGGCAAGCAGGCGATCCTGTGACATTTGAACCCTTTTCATTTCCTCCATCAAATACACCAAAGATCTGAAGTTATGAGCAGAGCTGGGAGCCCTGTTTCACTGCCCATGGGAAACATGTCAAATTACTTAATGTACTGTGTTTAAAACGAGCTTAAAACGTTTTAATAAGCAGCCTTTTAAAGGCATGCAGCCCCGTGTGAGTCAACTTCCTATAGACTAATGGCATATTTCCATGGAATTAAAACCTCAAACTTGTCCAAAAAGTAATTCAGCTGAAGTAGCCCAATCAATCGCTGTCAATTAGCGGGCGATTATGACGTACCAGGCCCTGCTCATAATGCCCACCAGCTGGGGACAGGCTCCTGAGGACACCACGGTATAAAGCACCAAGCCCACGTCCGTCTCTGCCGGTCTGTGGTGAAACACTACAGTAGGGAAAACAAACCAAAGAAGCTACATACCAGTCCAAGCCTTAATATCACCACAACAATGGTACCACATAGTTAGTTACATTGTGTCACCTACTTATCTCCAGAATGAAGCCTTATAGCTAAGTCTCAGATTATGAGGTCAGGGGAGGACTGCATCTCAAGGGTAGTCCCTTGAGCAGTTTCAGCTTGCTTGTTACAAAGTTATAGTAAATATAGTGTCAAGATTTAGTTGAAAAGTTTATCACGAATTATAGGCATGGCCAAGTGTCAGAAGTCATGTAGACCAGCCACTAAGAAGAGCGGCTTGGCAAGGGATACATGGAGATGTGTGTGTTGCAATCACATACAGTGCTGCTGTCTTGAACTCAGTGCCACAACACTTCTGGCCAGTGCAGTCCAGGTCTTAACCACAGAGGAAAATACATATTGCCATGCTCTGGTCACTCTCCCTGTAGGCCAGGGATGGGCAACTCTACTCCTCAGGGGCTGGAGTGGTGTCACTTTTTCTCCATCCCTAGCAAACACAGCTCATTAAACTAACTGCATTCTAAACTGAAGATCATGATTAGTTGAGTCTAGTGTGTTAGTTGAAGCAAAAGTGTGAAACCAATCAGGCCTCTGAGGACTGGAGTTACTGGAGTTGCCCATCCCTGCTGTAGGATGACGGGCAGGCAGAGACAGTGTCTCTCTCTGCTGTGTGTCAGGGCAGAGAAAGATCAGCCACCAGCTTCCCCAAGGTACCGAGCGACTTACAATCACACGACCTGAGCAACGTCCTGCTGCTACTCCACTCCACTCTGTATTTACTCTACATCATAGCCTACCTCTGGAAGGAATCCCACTCTAATCCTCCTCCCCCCAGCCCAGTCTCAGAGCACAACAAACCCTCAGGCTGTGTTGTAACCTTTTGACTGACAGTGGGTGTGCGCGCGTATTGGTAAATGAAAAAGTATGTCTCCCGTTAAACTGTTTTTGTTCATTTGACGGGTATATCAAACGTGTGGTTTGGGTAGGCATCCTGACGGGCATCCAGTAAGAGCTCAAGTGTTTACGGCTGAAAAAAATATTCAAAACAAAGGATGAAAAGTGTGTATGTGTGTATGGGGGGTGTAATAATTTCCAGAACGGGGGTTAGAGTGTAGCCAAAGCAGCAGATTGGATCAGTGCCTCAGACTCCAGTGTGAGGCCCAGAGTTAGTTTGTCCTTATAAGGGCATAGCACACTCCTCAGAGCGGATTACCAGCTGCCACTGAGGAAGCCAGCCTGACACAAACCGAGAGATAGACAGGAACAAACAGAGGTGAGAGTGATGGACTCAGTAGAGATAAATTGCGCATATAACTGGAGGGTCTCAGGTGTCCTGCTGTCCAATATCATGTTATTTTCTTGGCATCCCACCACTAGCTAGCTGTTGGCTGTCATAAAAGAGAACTGAAAGTCCATCATAACAGACAGGGAAAAGCTTCTGAACCATTCCCCAATGCCACTGGCAAACAACATGAGTAATACATACCACACCCATTTAAAATGGAAATATGATCATAGTATATATGAGCCTTATTGCATATGAGACGGCTGAAAGACTTGGTTTCCTGCCTGGCCCCAGCCTGTAGCTTCCAAGGGGAAATAAAGTAGTTTAATATCCACTGAATAACCCAGGGCCAGATTACACCTCACTATACTGTGCAGACATTGTTTTCAGAGGGGTAACAGAGAGAAAGATGGGAGAGGAAAAGTGATGAAAGGGAGATAGAGAAGGGATCCTCTTCATGCAGGGTCTGTTATGAGGAGTTCCATGCGTGGGCGGGCCCGGCTCCACAAGGAGGCAAAAGGGGGCCTAGCCCCCTCAGTTGAAACGTGTGCCCCCGTCAGTTTTGGTTTTATGTCCCTATATAAAAATTAAAAAAGTAAAAATTGAGTGACAGGTTGCCGCAAAATCTGTCTATTCGCTGTGCTGTGTTAGCACAATGGACAGAGCGCGTCGCAGTGGGTGTATGGGGGCTGTGGAAAGCCTCTAGGCTGGTTAGCGATCACTCCTTTGGGTTTCAATAAAAAGCGGGGGAAAACTCATCTGTGGTAGGCTAAATGAATAACGTGATACGCCTCCGCCTATAATATTTGATTTATAAGGGCGGGGTCAAGCTTAATGTTGAAGTTGCTTCACTCAACTCTTGCCTCACCACTACAGAGTTTAGTTAGCTTCTTAGCTAGCTGTAAAGTGTTAGTGTTATTAGCCTTAGCCTATTTAGCTAGCTCGAAACAGCTAATATGCCACGATATATATATCAAAAATTGGCTTCGCCAAACTACCCAAACAAATCCAGAAGGAGAGCAGCATCAAATCACCAAGGCTACCAGCAAATCCAGCAGCGACGATGCTGCGGAGCTCCAGCTAGTTCCGCTTGCCGAGCCTACCCACCCTTCCACAAGTGTTGCCAGGATAATGGCTCCACAGCCCCCTCCAACTGTTCTTGACGATCTTGGAAAAGAGGAGCCAGCCCAGCTTGGCCTAGAATCCTACACTAGCCGCAGGTTCTCAGTCCAAAAACATTCATTTAATAGCAACTGGTTCATAGGAGAGTGGCTGCAATACTTGGTTACTGCAGATGTAGCATTTTGTTTCCCACGTCAAAAGTTCTGTGTTGGGTCCAATGCTAATGCAGACACGGCCTTCACCAAAGATGGGTATTCTAACAGGATGAATTCAAATAAGAATATGTTCTTAATTGACTAACCTGGTTAAATAAAGGTTAAATAAGAGGTTTTTGTTTATTGTGGTGTACCTTGAAATAAGCAGAATTAAAAATAATTGCAATGCAAGAACACATGATGCCCCTGGGTAAAGCTACATATCGGTATGTTCCATTATAGAAATACAGTGCCTTCATAAAGTATTCACACCTCTTGACCTTTTCCACATTTTGTTGTGTTACAGCCTGAATTTAAAATGGATTCAATTTATATTTTGTGTCACTGATCTACACAAAATACCCCATAAATGTCAAAGTGGAATTTGGGTTTTAGAATTATTTATAAATTAATTTAAAAAAATGTAAAGCTGAAATGTATTGCGTCAGTAAAGTATTCAACCCCTTTATGTCAAGCCTAAATCAGTTCAGGAGTAAAAAATGTGCTTAACTAGTCACATAAGTTGCATGGATTCCCTCTGTATGCAATAATAAAGACCAGGGAGGTTTTCCAAGGCCTCGCAAAGATGGGTAAAAAAAATAAACAAAAAAAGCAGACACTGAATATCCCTTTGAGCATGGTGAAGTTATTAATTACACTTGAGGGTGTATCGATACACCCAGTCACTGCAAAGATAAAGGCATCCTAACTTAGTTGCCTGAGAGGAAGGAAACCACACAGGGATTTCACCATTTAAAACAGTTAGAGTTTAATGGCTGTGATAGTAAATGTAGTTACTCCACAATACTAACCTAATTGACAGAGTGAAAAGAAAGCTGTGTCATGTTTACAACAAGGCACTAAAGTAATATTGCAAAAAAATGTGGAAGAGCAATTACATTTGTGTCCTGAATACAAAGTGTTATGTTTGGGGCAAATCCGATTCAACACATTACTGGGTACCACTCTCCATAATTTCAAGCATAGTGGTGGCTGCATCATGTTATGGGTATGCTTGTAATCGTTAAGGACCAGACTTTTTCAAGATAAAGGGAATGGAGCTAAGCACAGGGAAAATCCTAGGGGTTCAGTATGCTTTCCACCAGACACTGGAAGATGAATTTACCTTTCAGCAGGACAGTAACCTAAAACACAAGGCCAAATCTACACTGGAGCTGCTTACCAAGAGGACAGTGAATGTTCCTGAGTGGCCCAGTTTTTACTTAAATCTACGGCAAGACCTGAAAATGGTTGTATAGCAATGGTCAACAACCAATTTGACAGAGCTTGAAGAATTTTGAAAATAATAGTCCAGGTGTGGAAAGCTATAAGAGACTTACCCAGAAAAACTCATAACTGTAATCACTGCCAAAGGTGCTTCTACAAAATATTGACTCAGGGATGTGAATGCTTATGTAAATGTTGTCATTGTGTTTAGATGGGTGAGGGGAAGAACCATCTATTTAATCCATTTTGAATTCTGGGTGTGGAATAAGTCAAGGGGTATGAATGTCTCGAAGGGACTGTATACCACTACAGTGGGCTCCCTGTATCGATTACACACACCTAGGAGTAAAAAGATAAATAACTGTTTCCGTGTCTGGTTCTTTTTGTTATTTTGTGTTTTTCTTGGCAGGCGCCCAAGTCAAAGGTATGTTTTATTTGCTCTATTACTCATTACTTTCCTGTACCGGCCCAGTCGTTGGCACAAGTTTTTATTTTCCTTCTTCCCCCTTTTTCCAAATGGACAGATGGAGGGAAAGACGGTTACAGCTGCTGGCCTGCTGCCAACAGTCATTTTTCGCCCTGCATGTCTGGACCTATCAGGGTTGAACATATTGGCCAGTTGGAGACTCTTTGGAACCCACCTGATGCTGTTACTTAGTAACGTGCTGTCGGCATGGGGAGTCCTGATGATCACAAGTTATTGTTTCATCTTGTGATCTAAATGTCTGTGTGTGTTGTCAGGATTGGGGTAATTAATCTGGATAGCTGGTAATGCCAGCCAGACCACCGTCCATCTGCAGTCCATCACATTCTCTGTTCATGGGATGAAGAAAGTTTTTATGGCATTCTTCCTCTTGATCAACAGAAATGAATGGAATTGACTCCCTCCCACACAGGCAGCGTGTGGGGGAGTATTTGGTGTGCTTAATTTGTGCTATAGTTGTAGCCTAGCTCTCACCTGTTTTCACTGGTTTCTCTCTCCGGCTCCAGGCGCTCTCTGTTATCTGAAAAATAAATAAATAAATCTCTAAATTACTAAAAGTAAAACACTAAATCCTAGTTAAGAACTTGGCAGAATATTGGGATATGTAATAAAATGATAGCATTCACGCAGCAAAAACCTCATTTTAGATAAAGGGACCGCCCTGTGTGTGTCTGTGTGGTGGAAGTATGTGAGAGAGACACTGCGTGGAAGTGAACACGTGCATTTTCATTTCCTCCTCTCCCGCCTGCGCCCTTGACCCTGTCCTACTCTGGACATGCTTCCAGCCCATGTGTCATCTGTGTGAGCCTGCCTGTCTGTCCCAGTCCCTGACTGTGTGTGTTGCTGATTGCCCTCCTCGCCTCTCTCCACTCCGGAGTCAGCAGGAATGTGAGGAATGACCTGGCCTTTCCCACCCTGCTCTTGTCTGCCCATTTTTAGGCATAATGACGCCCTCTTTTTCCTTCATTTCTCTCCTGTCATCCTTATCCCACCATTAACTACTGTTTTTTTTTTGTCTCCCCTTCATTCATATCTCTTTTTCCTTTCACTCACATACATACATTCATACATACATACATACATATTTTCTCCTCAGTCAAATTATACAGGTGCCCCCTTGAGCAAGAGGCGCTTAGCTCTGTATTTGACCAAACCGCAGAGAGGCCTCAAACTCAGTGACCCTGTGCCTCCCCCATGAGTAGTACTGTACCTCCTGGTTCCTCCTTTACCAGTTACAGGGGCTGTTCAGGGTGGCTTGTTTAAACCCCAGTTTACAACCCCTGCTACCCCTCACACTCCTGTAAGTTAGGGGGCCATTGGCACACTTATGATGTGCCTGGGCCATGTGGGCTGTTTCAGGAAAGTTTTAGGTCTCCCAATGCAGTCTGTCTGCCAGAGGAGATGGGGCTCTTCATCCCTGCGTGTGTTGCCAGGTTGCTGTTGTCTGCTGGAGTAGAGTCCTGCTGCCTGTCCCACCTGACGGGAGACTGCTTTCTCTCCACTCTCCCATACTCTTTGTGCTGCTATCACTGATATTTTAAAGCACCTGGTTTACACATTCTGTGTGCTGCCTGCAGACACACACACATACACGCACACACACTTTTCATCCTGCCTCTGTCTAATAAAACACCTCTAACTGATGAAGCCACTTGAGGATGTGTAAAGGCTCTGTGCTTTGGGATGAGAGCTCTAAGTAGCCACTTCATCGGCGGTCTGTCAACCGCCATCCACAGCACCCAGGGAACTGCTCCATAGCAGAGAGAAGCAACATACCCATAGATGTGAATGTCTATGGGATAGTACCTGGGGCTCAGAGAGAGCTAGAGAGCTGGGCTATCGGTTTACAGTCAGCCTGGCCCAGCCTCTCTCCTAGAGCCCATTAGGTTTACGGTCGGCCTGGCCCAGCCTCTCTCCTAGAGCCCATTAGCTCAGCAGCAGCTGGGACGCTGTCTGTTTCTCATTGTCCGCTACATGCTCAGGTGGTCCTCACTCTGTGCTTTATTGAAGTTAAATGACTTGTCGCCAAACTATAAAACCTCCCATAAGCCCTGCTGACCCTGTGACCCCACCACATTATGGATGTTAAGCCATGACCCAGCAGCAACAGCAATACAAACCTGCCTGGCTCTCACAGACTAATATACAGCTAACACTTCCTACTGCTCACTCTCCATGTTGAACTTCCTTTGATTATTTAACAAAGCAAGGGAAAGTTGCACACTGAGCACTCATAAAAGAAGGATTACGTTTAACTCTGGTCTACGACAGATCAGGCATAACATTTTCAAGATGCTGGGGATTCTGCTGTGTGTTCGGCGGCGCAGGGTGGCCATAACTGCCCTCTCGTCTGAACGCACGTCTTAAGAGGGCCAGATGAGGCTACCGTGCGATGCAGGCCGGAGAGAAGAGGGTAGGGCCTGTTTCCCATGGAGGGGCTGGGGTGAGCATGGAGCCATTCCAGAGGTGCTTTGACTCTATTGCCACAGTTGTTTGACTTTACAGGGCAGAGGAAGGCCAAAAGGCTCCAGCAGCACAGCCAGACTGGCTAATTACCACTCTGGAAATAGAGCATGACCCTCCGTTTTCATGTTGTCTGTTACAAACATTTGTGTTTGTGTGGGTGGGTGTTCTTAAATGGTGGTGGAAGAGTGTCGGCTCTTGGCAGCTCTCTTAGATGTGTGTGTTCCAATGTGCTCTCCATTGCTGACCCTCCCGCTCTTTTCCTCTGTCTGTGTGTGTAGCTGGATGGGACGATGGACCTGGATGAGCGACGGCTGATCCGTTCAGCCATCAGAGAGCTGAGGAGGAGGGAGATGGAGGACATGGAGGCAGCCATGGCCAGAAAACGCTTCCGGCCAACAAATCTCAGCCAGAACGACAACAAAGAGAACCAACTCACACATAGGTGAGCCTCCTGAATCTGAATATAAACAAACACACACGCATACAGACCCCTTACCTATTACAGATTGCACCAGTCCAGGTGAGCTGCCTGGAGACTGAGACAACAAGCACACAAACCCATATAAAGCATTCCCTCTCCTTCTGGGGTGACAGGTAGCCTAGTGGTTAGAGCGTTGGACTTCTACCCGAAAGGTTGCAAGATCGAATCCCCGAGCTGACAAGGTCGTTCTGCCCCTGAACAAGGCAGTTAACCCACTGTTCCTAGGCCATCATTTGAAAATAAGAATTTGTTCTTAACTGACTTGCCTAGTTAAATTAAGGTAAAATAAAAAAATAATTCTCCAGGGAGGCCTTCTGGGAATTTGGGCCATGACACTGTAGATCGGGAAAAACCATAGTAGAGACGGGAGGTGGAAGAACTCATTTTCTATTTTTCGTTATGCAAATACACACCTGTGTAGGCATAACATTTATGTATTCTCATACATTTATTCATACCTCTAATTTGATATCCCTAACAATATCGCTGGCATAGCCTACAGACGAAAGCACACCCATTTTATTAGGCAGCTGGAAGCCATATCCTGGAAGTAAAGACGTCAATGCAGTCGTTTGCGTGCATTTTATTTATTTGTATTTCATTAGTCGATATTGACCCGTTACAGCAGGCTTTAGTGTTTTACTGGTTCAATGATTTGCAACCACCAGGACCCGTCATGCCACTCAGCCACAGCAGACGGACGAAAACTGATGACTTTGCCTTAGCGCCACCTCCGCTTCCTGTCTGTTTATTACACCAGTTTGTTTTTATTAGAATCCAATTAGGAACAGGGTTAACAGGCTAACATCCTTTTGTGTGCCCATCATCATCATTGTGGTTTTTATTTGTTTTCTTTGGGCAGTAATGGTAGTGAGTGAGTTGAGACTGGAGCGTCTAGGCCAAGCCCTGTGTGCGGCTTACTGCTCCTCTCTACTAATTAATGACTGGCTTTACTACAGCAGTTTTACTGCAGCCAGCCAGGGCTCCAGCAGCCTAGCTGACTCCTGTTCTGGGCTGCACTTCAGACCTCCCAGATCCCCAACATGAGGACAATGGCCCTAAGCTCCTACATCTCTACTCCTACTGGATCACATTAGGAACAATGACTGTTAAATTAGTTATATTTGCTTTGGTAGTTGGATTACTTAGGTAACAAAAGTAACAGGACATGCCCCTTTAAAGCTGGTGGAATATGTGTATAAACCACATGTGCACGCATGGGCACGCGCACACGCACACACACAAACAAAAGCCTTCTGAAAGCAATGTTATTCTTTGCTACTCACTGCAGGAATGTAAAATATATATTATCTTCCAACTTCCACACTTCCTCCAATCCCAATAAGACGAGGCGAGAGGGAAAGAGAGGCAGATAGATATACAAGGATGGAGAGGAGGAAGAAGTCTTTGCCAGGCTGTGTGCTTCTCTCTCCTTTACGTGTTTCTCATGCTGGGGAATCTCTTTTTCCGAAGGATGACATTTTTTTCCCGGCCAAGAAAAACTCTGGCTTCTTGGGTTACTCCACCGCCTGCCCGTCACACACTATAGTTCCAAGTGGAGCAGTGAGGCCCACGACACTGCATGATGTCTCCCAATGTGGATTACACTGCCCCTCGGGCAACCCTAACATGTGCAGGTTCAAGCATCACCAACTATCATATAAGCAGCACTCTGATGTGTCAGTGTGTGTTTCTCAGGTCAGAATTGGGGGGCTCCCTAGACGTGCTCTCTGTGAAACTACAAGCCATCCAGGACATTGAGGAGCTGACTGGACTGGTGAGGGAGTGGATGTGCACCACACACACTACTTGTGAATTTACTGTTAGACATCCTCAATACTAATATTTCACAAGCCTCCATAGGCTATAGACAAACCTCCCATAGACCATAGACTAACCTCCCTAGGCCATAGACGAGCCTCCCTAGGCCATAGACGAGCCTCCGGGAAGGCCATAGACGAGCCTCCGGGAAGGCCATAGACGAGCCTCCGGGAAGGCCATAGACGAGCCTCCGGGAAGGCATAGGACGAGCCTCCGGGAAGGCCATAGACGAGCCTCCGGGAAGGCCATAGACGAGCCTCCGGGAAGGCCATAGACGAGCCTCCGGTAGGCACACACTTTCCTAGACTAGTGACTAGATGGTTACATTACTAGTCAGCCTGTCTTTCTCATCCGTTTCTGCATCTCTATATGTTCTTCTGAGTTTGTCATGAATGGTTCTGAGCATCACTGTCCCTGTGTTGTATTGGCTGTCCTGTCTGTCAGCTGCGCGGGGCCAATGAGTATGAGGAGAGGAAACTGATCAGAGCTGCCATCCGCCGGCTCCGAGACGAGGAGCATCAGGGTGAGTACAGAGGAGGAAGTGGAGGTAGAAAGCACAGCATGTAGATCCTGGACAGATCCCTGGTGGACTAGGTGGGACCCAGTTTCAGGGGTGAGGCAGCACTTCTCTACCTCTGACGTGTGAATCTGTACAGCACTCATGGGCAGTGGTGCAGATCCTACCTGTGATGGTGGTGCAGTTTGCAGTGCATTCTTGCCATTCCTTGCTTCTGTCTGGTCTGTATGAGTCCCCCCAGCACACACACCCTTCATCCAGGGGGCAGGTCCACAGCGCTCGCCTGCTGCCTGATGAGAATATTTGATAGGTTTGGATCCTCTTCCCCCTTATCAATACTCAGTCATCACCAGAGTAACCACACAGGCCTCCTTGTCTCACTCTGTGCTCAAGTTTTATGGCTATAGCTGAGGTGTGTGTGTGTGTAACCAGTTGCTTGTGGTGTGTGTTTCAGGTACATGGGAGAAAGGGAGGACCACCGGCCAATGTCTGGAGTCTGAGGGCCTGGAACTCCAAAGCAGCCTGGGAGCAGGGGTGAGTACAGAGATGGAGGTGGGGGAGAAAGAGAGGGAGGTGGTGGGGGAGCAGAGAAGTACAGAGAGGGAGGTGGTGGGGGAGCAGAGAAGTACAGAGAGGGAGGTGGTGGGGGAGCAGAGAAGTACAGAGAGGGAGGTGGTGGGGGAGCAGAGAAGTACAGAGAGGGAGGTGGTGGGGGAACAGAGAAGTACAGAGAGGGAGGTGGTGGGGGAGCAGAGAAGTACAGAGAGGGAGGTGGTGGAGCAGGAAGGGTACAGAGAGGGAGGTGGGGGAGCAGGAAGGGTACAGAGAGGGAGGTGGGGGAGCAGGAAGGGTACAGAGAGGGAGGTGGGGAAGAGAGAAACGACAGAGTAAACTATAAAAACAGATCTTGCGATTATGGATATTGCACGTCATTATTTCGATTCATTGTGCAGCCGTACTCCAAACTTTTACAAAAAAACATTAGAAATAAAGGGAGAACATGTTGCAACTTTAATTTAAATTTATAAACCCAGCACAGACTCATTTGTGGGTGGGTATACACTGAGTGTACAAAACATTAGTAACACCTTCCTAATATTGCGTTGCACCCTCTTTTGCTCTCAGAACATCCTCAATTCATCGGGGCATAGACTATACAAGGTGTTGAAAGCATTCCACAGGGATGCTGGCCCATGTTGACTCCAATGCTTCCCACAGTTGGCTGGATGCCCTTATTTAACCTGTCTCATCCCCTTCATCTACACTGATTGAAGTGGGTTTAACAACTGACATCAATAAGGGATCATAGCATTCAGTCTGTAATGGAATGAGCAGGTGTTCCTAATGATTTGTACACTCAGTGTATATTTGCAGGGAACTGGGACCATTGAGGTTTTGTGCTGCCACAATGAAGAATGCAGAAAACAACAACACCCAGGCATGTGACTGTCAGACCACGTCTCGAACACAAATTGTCTGTGTCATTTGAGACAGACGCGCACACACACACACACACATACACATGTGCTTACGCCACAGTGGCTGCCACGACACAAGGAATGTATTTTCATTCTTTAAACCCCATTCATTTCTGGCTAAGTAGAGACAGAGAGGAAATTTGCTCTGGTGTTTAGTGAAGGCAGTAAATCCTTGGTAATATGAACACCCTGCGAGCCAGGCCTGTCATTTTACACACTACTATTTACCCAGGCTGTCACTCTCCACACACTTATGTCAGTCACACTGAAGGGAAATTACAAAGTTTGGTTATGTGTGGCAACCAGAGCTTTGACCTGTGTGTGTGTTTGTCTGTTTCTGGCTGTGTCGGAGAATGGAAGAGAAAAGCTATGTAGTCTCTCTCCCATTCAATCCCCCCCTCTCTTGCTTTCTCTCTCCTTTCAGAGGCTTGGGGCTTTGCATGTCAGAAGCCCTTTAAAAATGTGGTCAGTAGAACCCCCCTTGTGGTCAGTGAAGTGAACTACTGTATTCACAACCGTAATACTTCAAGATGAAATCATATATTTTATCCTGTGAAAGCATTGCAGGTTGCCTGATGAGCTTAATGTGTTGATAATGCTGAGAGACATCTCTGTTAAACAACAACAACAGTCTCTAAGAGCAGCTCGCCTGGGGCCAGATGCTATCTTATTGTTGCTTGATCAGTTTGTCTGCACTCACCCCGCACTCCAAAAGACAGCATCCCTATTGGGAAAACAGTTTTTTCTTATTGTATGCCGTCATTCCTGTAGGAATTGGGTTGGTGATGGGGGTTAGGCTACATGCTCAGCTGGAGTCCTGTATACAGTTACTATGACAGAACAATGCTTAACGGTCTAGTACCTGCGGCAGCAGGTAGTGTAGCGGTAAGATAGGCGAGCCAGCAACCGAAGGGTTGCCGGTTCGAATCCTGGGTCCGATGGGAAAGATCTGTCAGGAAGTGAGCAGGCAACCGGAGGGTTGCTGCTATCAAATCCTAGATGCCATTGCCTGCCATTGTGCCCTTGAGCAAGGTACTTAACCCCCCACAACAGCTCCCCCATCCCAGTGTGGCAGCCCCCCCGCACTTCTCCATTAAAAAAACAGTATGTCTTTCGGAGGGGTTGGGTTAAAAGCGGAAGTCAAATTTCGGTTGGACCTTGTTGGGCATTTGACCAATAAAGTGATCTTAATTAGAAGTCCTGTGTTGGTTCATAACAAAATGTTTTAGGGTCAGTTAATGGCTTAGGTCACCTTTTTGATTCTTCGTAAACTGTATTTCCTTAATCTGGTTTTGTTTGTCATAGATGTTGGCACCAAATACTGACTTTAGTATTGTGTTAAACTATGCAATTGTAAGAGGCTGGAGGGAATAGTTCAGCCCACACATCTAGCAGATGAGAATTAGTGGCTGGCACCATCTATAAAGGTTGTATGCAATACTATGTATGTGCCTGCTCTTGTTCTTGACTGTGTCTGTAGTTGATCAAATACAATTTCATTTGTCACATAAACGTATTTAGCAGATGTTATTGCGTGTGTAGAGAAATGCTTGTGTTTCTAGCTCCGACAGTGCAGTAATATCTAACAATACACACAATCTAAGGTAAAGGAATGGAATTAAGAATATATAAATATTTGGAAGAGCAATGTTAGAGCAGCATAGACTAAGATAGGGTAGAATACAATATATACATATGAGTAATGCAAAATATGTAAACATTATTAAAGTGACTAGTTGTTCCAATTATTAAAGTGACCAGTGTGTCCCATATGCATTGTATATTTGAGCCAATGTCTGAGCTCAGTGTGTGCGTGTGTTTCTTTGAGTCTGTATGTTTGGAGTCTGGCGTTCTAGACTAAGGTTAAAAGGATTGTAATATCCCATAACTCTTAAGTAAATTAGGAAGAATTCTGAACAATGGGACCAGCGATGCTAGTTAGCAATGGCGCTGGTACTATGAATCTGAAAAGCTTCCTCGTGAAATAAATAGCTTATCCTTACCTGGGTATCTTCAACTGAGGTTCTAGACAGGAAGTAGCAATAGCAGTTTTGGGGTTGTAGGGCACACTGCCGGCTTCCTCTCAGGTGGAGGGGCTGTTCTTGCCATGCTGGGGCTACAGGTGGGGTGAAGGGGAGAGGGTGAGGTAATGGGGGCAGACGGACACCGCCAGCCCACCAGCTGTGCTCCAGCAGTCTGTCTTCAGTCAGTCTGCTCCCTCTGTAATGGGGCCGTGGCCAACAACAACAACCGCAGCCACCAGCAGCAGGGCTCCTTCCACACATCACAGGAGCGGATCTCTTTGAGCTGCGCTTGATTGTCCTGGGGCAGATGGAGGCCCCAGATAATGGTCTATAGTTGAGACAAGTGCGCACACACACAGGGAGTAGAGGTCTATGGCAGCCAACTACAGACAACTGAGTGTAGCAAGCAGCTGCTGACACGTACACCGAGTGTACAAAACATTAGGAACACCTTCCTAATATTGAGTTGCACCCCCTTTTGCACTCAGAGAATAGCCTCAATTAATCAGGGGATAGACTATCCAAGGTGTCAAAAGCGGTCCACAGGGATGCTGGCCCATGTTGACTCAAATGCTTCTCACAGTTGGGTCAAGTTGTCTGGATGTCCTTTGGGTGGTGGAACATTCTTAATACACACGGGAAACTGTTGAGCGTGAGAAACCCAGCAGCTTTGCGGTTCTTGACACACTCACACCAGTGCGCCTGGCACCTACTTCCATACCCTGTTCAAAGGCACTTATCTTTTGTCTTGCCCATTCACCCTCTGAATGGCAAACATTCTCAATTGTCTCAAGGCTTATAAATCCTTCTTTAACCTGGTTCCTCCCCTTAATCTACAGTGGATTTAACAAGTGACATCAATTAGGGGTCATAGCTTTCACCTGGATTCACCATACTACGTGTGTCAAATCAATGCAGTATATCTCTTCTATCTCACATTCAAATGAGAAATAGGTATACACATGTCTAGCTGTGGTGGGAGTTTTTGTGTATTTATCATAGCTGTTGCTGCATGCTCTGTTTTTTTGTCAGACACCAGTGGGCCTGCTAGTGGTTATTGATTACTATGTTTATAATGAACATGCTTAAATTGAGGGGGGATAGCTGAGGTAAAAGTTTCTTTCTGGCCAGTAAGGAAAGTGCATTTTGTACACGTTGCAGCTCTAAACTGTAATTACTGTATGGGTGAAGGAATTTTGGCTTGAAGAAATAACTTGTGGGACAAAAATAATATTTATTTGTTTAATGTAGTCTGAATTCTAAGTGCAGCGGTTTAATTCTAAATTTCTATTTTGTCTGAAGTAACATGCCAATTAAGGCAGACTCTGTACTTGCAAGAACAATGGAGCATAATTTGGTAGAAACAAAGAAAGTGTGTCAAATGTAAATTTTCAACCAGGCCACCTGCTAACTTGTATAGAGCCCCTAGGTGAAGGTGTCATAATACCCATAAAACCTAGCGGTCAAACAGGGAAATGGTTCCAATCAGTTTTCCACCATTCATTTTTCCCATAGGGGATTTTAGATGCACTTAAAATAAGGGCTGTGTTTCGTGTAGGCTTACCTTGACGTGACGTTTTGACAACCATGTTATTCTCTCTCGGACAAAGTGACTTTTATCAATATATTCGGCTCGATTTACTCTGATTCTAAAATGATCATTCACATCAAAGTAGAAATCATGCAAGACTACAAATCCCTGCAAGCTCCTGCATGTCATCTCTAGGTAGAGGACACCTTTGCTAACAGGTATTGTGTCAATTTAAAACATTGCACAAGACAGTTCACAGAATTGTCCATTTTTAAATACATTTAGCTATTTCTGCAAAAATATCCTCTGTGTACATCCTAAAACACCAAATAATGCATGCAGAGCAGAATTAGTCCAATACCCGCTAATTATCCAAATCCAGAAAAGAGCCACTAAATTCTACAACCACCTAAATCAAATTTCAAATCAAATGTATTTATATAGCCCTTCTTACATCAGCTGATATCTCAAAGTGCTGAACAGAAACCCAGCCTAAAACCCCAAAAAGCAAGCAATGCAGGTGTAGAAGTGATTCCCAAACCTTCCATAACAAGGCTATCACCTACAGAGAGATGAACCTGGAGAAGTTCCCTAAGCCAGCTGGTCCTGGGGCTCTTTTCACAAACACAAACAGAGCCCCAGAGCAGAAACCCAATTAGACCCAACCAAATCATGAGAAAACAGAAAGATTATTCTTTCCAATGTGTCAAGTAATTAACAAAAAAACAGAGCAAACTAGAATGCTATTTGGCCCTAAACAGAGAGTACACAGTGGCAGAATACCTGACCACTGTGACTGACCCAAAATTAAGGAAAGCTTTGACTATGTACAGACTCAGTGAGCATAGCTTTGCTATCGAGAAAAGCCGCCGTAGGCAGACCTGGCTCTCAAGAGAAGACAGGCTATGTGCTCACTGCTCACAAAATGATGTGGAAACTGAGCTGCACTTCCTAACCTCCTTCCAAATGTAAGACCATATTAGAGACACATATATCCCTCAGATTACACAGATCCACAAAGAATTTGAAAACAAACCCGATTTTGATAAACTCCCATATCTACTGGGTGTATTACCACAGTGTGCCATCACAGCAGCAAGATTTGTGACCTGTTGCCACAAGAAAAGGGCAACCAGTGAAGAACAAACACCATTGTAAATATAACCCATATTTGTTATTTATTTTCCCTTTTGTACTTCAACCATTTGCACATCGTTACAACACTGAAAATATATGTAATTTGACATTTGAAATGTCTTTGTTCTTTTGTAACTTCTGTGAGTGTAATGTTTATTGTTCATTTTTATTGTTTATTTCACTTTTGTATATTATCTACTTCACTTGCTTTGGCAATGTTAACATATGTTTCCCATGCCAATAAAGCGCCTTGAATTGAATATAGACAAGGAAGGAAGGAGGGAGGGAGGGTGTGAGAAGGAGCCCTGTGGTGACAGAAAGGGAGGGAGGGGATGTGGAGGGAGTGGCCTGTTGGTGAGTGTGTGTGTGGTGACTGAGTAGAGGCAGGGTATAGGACGTCCTGACTACGAGAGGGTGACAGACAGGCAGCGGAGCCAAGAAGGTAAATGACATATTCTAGTTCTTACACTCTAACAGACCTAGGTCTACTTTTTTTCTTCCTTATCAATTTCCATGTACTTCTCTTTACACAAACTCATCCATGTTTCTTGTTTCTCTTTGCGTTGAGACCTGAGGACCTGGCTGCCTGAAGTTTAACTGAGGTTTAATTTTAGGATAATTGGGCAGTCCTTTTAGGTAATTTATTTCTATTGGTTTCAGAAATCCATACAAAATGGTATACAGGTGTGTGTATTTTGAGCACATTATTGTTAAAGTAAATGGCAACTTCACAAATGGTTATTCATCAGATCTGTCTCCGTGGCCAGGTGTGTGCAGTATGGATCAGGTGAGGTGGCAGAGACAGACAGAGAGTCTTGTTTGTTCTCTAATCTGATATGATCATAAACCTGTAACCAACTGAGACGAGCAGTTTACGATGACTGGTATAATGGCAACCAACATATTCTGTACTGAGTGAATATGTGCTGGAGAAACGGTAAAGCAAGACAAAGGGAGATGGATGGAGGAAGGGAGAAACTGCTTTAACTGGGCTTTGAATGAGGGCTGGGTAAGGGAAAAATGGGAATGAGGCTTATGGGTAAATTCTCTGTGGGTTGTCTCCCGTCCAGGCTGTGTGTGTGTGTGATGCAAAAATGATTGCTACTTAATTCCTGCTACTGTATTTCACTTACTGGAGGTGGACCAAGTGTGTGTGTGTGTATGTGGTTCCTCAGGCTTTGCCATGCAGTCATGGAAAAGAACCCTGTCTCTCAGCGAGCCATGTGCAGGCATGGAGAGGAGTGCCTGACCTCATCGCATTCTGATCTCATCTGCAGACTGATGGATTCAGTTTCCATGGAAAATTAGCCAATTCTAACCCAGGTAGCTGCAGTAATCCCTGGTTTAGCTGAGCTGCCTCTGCTCTGCATGGTGAAGTAATCTATAGTAGTCTGACACGGCTCCGTGCCTCAGTCTGCTCCGCCTCATTGTTGTTTCTGTGGCTCTGAGGGTTCAGAGGAGTTCAGATGGCCCACGCCTTGCTGTGGTCAGGCCAGTGGACAGTTGCCATTTTTGTGTGTTTATGGGGCAGTTTTTTCACAAATACAACCCTGACCGAAACAAACAGCCTCCTGAGCCCTTATGGTGAGACCATGAGCATCACAGAAGGAAATAGGAGCGCAGCTCAAACACTGAGGCCACAGAGTTGATGAGGCCAGGGCACTGGAGTGGGTCTGCCTCTGCTCTGGTTCCACTCTGTCAGGTCTGCTCTGTTAGCCTGGGCCAGTCACCAGAGACCAAAGAGAGCCTGCAATGACAGTTTGGGATTGACAGGTCGTGGGAATGGATCGTCTGCTCTTTCGCTCTTTTTTTCTGTCTCACACCATTTTATCTCTGTTTCCTTCTGTCTGTCTCTGTGTCAAGTATGTTCCCTGTGGTTTAGTGGGAGCTGTGAAACCATCACTGTCTGTTTCCTGGTCGTGGCAGCTGACGGGAGGGGGAAAGGGGAGGAAAGAGAGGCATAGCGGAGGAAAGAGGGGGAGCGGTGTTTCCAGCTCAAATGTCATCTCCCCTCAGCTTCTTTGAATGAAGAACCTTCCTGGGGGAGAGAATATTTTAAAGCAACTTCTCATTCTTCTATATTTTCTCTCTCTGATATATTCTCTGAATCAGCTGTTCAGGTTTGGGGACATTTTTACGACCTGCAGTCACAGGCTGGTTCTGGCTCGTCATTAAGCTGATCTGAGAGCAGTGCTCCACCTCAGTAAACAGAGTATAAAGCTTCTGTTTGTGTTGTCTGCTGGTGCTGGGTGACTGTGGCACATGACACAGAGGCTGTTGATTAGCCTTTCTGTTTGTGTGCCAGCCACTCTGTCCTCTAATCAAGGGTTTTCCAAACTGTCCTGTCCCCCACCCCACCCCACCCCACCCCGGGTGCACATTTCATTTCTTGCCCTAGCACTACACAGCTGATTCAAATAGCCAACTCATCATCAAGCTTTGATTATTTGAATCAGCTGTGTAGTGCTAGGGTAAAAAGAAAACGTGCACCGGGTGGGGTGTAGCTAGGCTAATTGAGGCCACATGATTCACTTTCCCCTCAACCCCATTCAGATTAAACAGCCTACCTGTTGGTTGAGCCTACTCCTTTTCCTTTCGCTAATGTTTCTGCAATTTTATTCCATCTTGCATTGCATTAGTGAACTCATTCCACTTGCTACACCTTGAGTCTCCTTGCCACTTTGATTTGAATAAATTCATAATTTGAAATGGTATATCTTTGTATGTAACATGGATATTTTTATTTAGATAAATACTTTTCAGTGTTAAAATGGCCCTATACATTTTCTCTGCAAAAATGAATTCTCACAAAAGTATTGGAATACAAAAGTCCGTTCGGATATTCTAATAACCGTGGCCATCCCTAGTTTGTGTGGTACCAGGCTTTGTTCACTCTCACCTCCCTCTGATCACAGCCTGATTTGATTAACTATTTTCACAAGGCTGTAATTTTCACCCTTCTCAAACTGCTGACAGCATTATCAGCCCCAGGATAACCGGCATTAAGCAAATATGTGCTGTGTTTGTGTGTCCCAGATTTTATGAGTTTAGAGGTTTGTGGATTTGAGTCAAATATGCTCTAGGCCTGTCTTGTAATTCACATGTCCCTCCCTAACCACCACCTCTGTGTGCTTCGTTACATTAGGTAGACATGTATTAGTAGTGGCACTCTGTAATTCTGGCACAAACATGATGACATTGTAGTTTCAGGGCATTTTAAAGATGGAATTCGCATTAGGGAAAACAGCACCAATGTCCACCCCAGCACCTTTATTGCAAAAACAAGTTTTTAGAAATGTTTGCCAATTTATAAAAAACATGTAAAACTGAAATATCACATTTACACAAGTATTCAGACCCTTTACTCAGTACTTTTGTTGAAGCACCTTTTGGCAGCGATTACAGCATCGAGTCTTCTTGGGTATGACGCTACAAGCTTGGCACAACTGTATTTTGGGAGTTTCTCCCATTCTTCTCCACAGATCCCCTCAAGCTCTGTCAGGTTGAATTGGGAGCGTCGCTGCACAGCTATTTTCGGGTTTCTCCAGAGATGTTAGATCGGGTTCAAGTCTGGGCTCTGGCTGGGCCACTCAAGGACATTCAGAGACTTGACCCGAACCACTCCTCTGTTGTTTTGGCTGTGTGCTTAAGGTTGTTGTCCTATTGGAAGGTGAACCTTTGCCCCAGTCTGATGTCCTGAGCGCTCTGGACCAGGTTTTCATCAAGGATCTCTGTTCTTTGCTCCATTCATCTTTGCCTCGATCCTGACTAGTCTGTCTCTGCCGCTGAAAAACATCCCCACAGCATGATGCTGCCACCACCATGCTTCACCGTAGGGATGGTGCCAGATTTCCTCCAGACGTGACGCTTGGCATTCAGGCCAAATAGTTCAATCTTGGTTTCATCAGACCAGAGAATCTTGTTTCTCATGGTCAGTCCTTTAGGTGCCTTTTGGCAAACTCCAAGCTGGCTTTCATGTGCCTTTTACTGAGGCTTCCGTCTAGCCACTCTCCCATAAAGGCCTGACTGGTGTAGTGCTGCAGAGATGGTTGTCCTTCTGGAAGATTCTCCCATCTCCACATAAGAACTCTGGAGCTCTGTCAGAGTGACCATCGGGTTCTTGGTCACCTCCCTGACCAAGGCCCTTCTCAACCGATTAATCAGTTTGACCGGGCGGCCATCTCAAGGAAGATGATGGAGGCCACTGTGTATTTGGGGGCCTTATGCTGCAGACATTTTTTGGTACCCTTCCCCAGATCTGTGCCTTGACACAATCCTGTCTCAGAGCTCTACGGACAATTCCTTCGACGTCATGGCTTGGTTTTTGCTCTGACATGTACTGTCAACTGTGGGACCTTATATAGACAGGTGTGTGCCTTTCCAAATCATGTCCAATCAATTGAATTTACCGCAAGTGGACTCCAATCCAGTTGTAGAAACATCTCAAGGATGATCAATGGAAACAGGATGCATCTGAGCTCAATTTCGAGTCTCATAACAAAGGGTCTGAATACTTATGTAAATATGTTTTTTGTTTTTTATTAGTAATACATTTGCAAACATTTCTAAAAACCTGTTTGCTTTGTCATTATGGGTTTATTGTGTGTAGATTGCTGATTTTTATTTATTCAATAAATGTTAAAATAAGGCTGTAACGTAAAGTTTTTTGGGGAAAAGTCAAGGGGTCTGAATACTTTCCGAAGGCATTGTATATTGTTCAATTTCATTTGATTATCAGCAGTTGTCGAACACACATGGGTGTCAAGAGTATTCTCTTCAATAATGTGCAGCGAATTCTACCAAAGATTTAATTTTATATTGACAAGTGACCGCTCTAACAATGGAAATACATGTCCTCGAAGATGGAAGGCAGGCTGGAGGAGGGGAGATCAGGTGGGACCGTTCTAGCCAATGAGAGGGCAGATGCGGGTGTGAACAACAAGCACAACACAACTTCCATATACATTTTTTCCCCCCAAAGTTGCCAAAATGCCACGTTCATCCACTTATCCGTGCATTCATAACAGCCTAACCATTACAAAACTTATATTCGATCAAATTAGTAATTACATTTTTTGTTGACCAAATTTGACTCGCTCATTGACCTCCATACAACAATTCCTCACTTCATGGTCTTATTTTCGTGGACAGATTTTGGGCAGAGTAAACCCTCTCGCTTTGCCTCTAACTCTCTGATTCTACTAGATTAAAAGCCATAATGAGTGTGATATGCGGCCATTTAAAGTATACTTGATTTTTGAAATTTCACATACTATAAAACACAAACAGCCTACTATTTAGGATGCAAGTATGGGTATTCGTATACCAACTCAGTGGCACGGGGGTTAGAGTGTCCGCCCTGAGTTTGGAAGGTTGTGAGCAATGTTCCCTCTAAACTGCACACATGCGCGCTGCGCAGAATAAATATCAGCCCACGCAGAGAAGCACTAGATTGAACTTCACTCAACTTTCTAGAGTTTTCCCCGTTAACACTATGAACGGTTACTGTTGGAAATGTGTTTGAATCAACGCAATATTAGCCACTTTCAATGCAACAAAACAAACAATGCAAGACACAGTTTTGCATACGATCTGCAAGAGATTTTGTTGTAGGCAGAACGCATCAGAGTAGGATTCTATTACATTGACAGGCACGACTCATGCCCATACTCTACACAGACCGGTGCGCCATAACCAATCAGAGCTGTAGTAGGCCTATATGGGACGGCAGGGTAGCCTAGTGGTTAGAGCGTTGGACTAGTAACCGAAAGGTTGCAAGTTCAAATCCCCGAGCTGACAAGGTACAAATCTGTCATTCTGCCCCTGAACAGGCAGTTACAGGCCACTGTTTCTAGGCTGTCATTGAAAATAAGAATTTGTTCTTAACTGACTTGCTTAGTTAAATAAAGATTAAAAATAATAAAAAAAAATATATGCAAATAGACCACGTGTGCACATTTGCTAGTTAGTGAGTTATTAGCCCAGTTATAGGTCATTTGTAATCAGCAGTAGGGATTGCTTCCTACAAGTGCATTTCTAGCCATCTTTGAAAAGTGAGTCAGGTAAAGAGCTTTTTTTGTGTGTCTTAAATGGGCAGTGTTGTATTTTGAGACAGGCTTGAATAAGCTGTAGCCAATAGGCAGAGGGTAACATAATTTGTCTGATTCTCTGTAATGACGGTATAATGATGTGGTTTCTTGAATCAAACAAAACATTTTCAGTCACCTCCTTGAAGGACAAGTGGATAAACATATCAAGCCCTGCATGTTTGGAATGTAGGCCTACATTGAACACCACACGTTGGCTGTTACTGTAAGTTGAATGATATAACCACCATGTTAAAATGTTATGGGATAAAAAAAAATCTCTCCATTGTTTTTGTTGGTAGGATATATTGAATAGGCCTACATTATGATCAAATAGCCTACTTGACCACTGTTAAAACTGTAACTTAAAGCAGATACAGACTCAGTGTTCACAGTAAATGCGCACCGGAAGTTGCACAGAATTTTCACAATGTTAACGTTTGCGCACAGCAGACCTGAAATTTGCTCAGTGTCGATAGAAATTGGTTGGCAGTTCAATCCCTGGACGAGACATACCATAGACTGTAAAAATGGGACCTGATGCATCTCTGTTTGGCACTCGGCATTAAGGAGATCGATCGGTGGTAAGGCCCAGCAACAGACTAGCATCATGTCCAAGGTGTGTACTTGTACATCAAGCTGCATCATGCTACAGAAACAGGAGATAGGCTCCTGCCCTATGAGCTAATTACTATGGGTATTCAGACACGGCCACTGTTCGATGTTTGCAGTAACTTCTTTGTTGTAATATGAGAAGATTAAATTGCGTTTACAGTGCCTTCAGAAAGTATTCGTACCCCTTGACTTATTCCACATGTTGGTTAATTTATTAAACAAAACCCAAAACGTGCAAATGTATTGAAAACCAAATACATAAATATCTAATTTACAAAAGTATTCAGACTCCTGAGTCAATACATGTTAGAATCACCTTTGGCAGCGATTACAGTTGTAAGTCTCTAAGAGCTTTGCACACCTGGATTGTACAATATTTGCACATTATTCTTCAAACTCTGTCAATTTGGTTGTTGATCATTGCTAAACAGCCATATGCAAGTCTTGCCATAGATTTAAGCCAATTTAAGTCAAAACTGTAACTAGGCTACTCAGGAACATTCAATGTCGTCTTTAATCAACTCCAGTGTATATTTGGGCTTCCTCTAGGATTTTGCCTGTGTTTAGCTCTATTCTGTTTATTTTTATCCCCCAAAAAACTCCCTAGTCTTTGCCGATGACGAGCATACCCATAACATGATGCAGACACCACCATACTTGAAAATATGAAGAGTGGTACTCAGTGATGTGTTGGTTTTGCCCCAAACATAACGCGTTGTATTCAGGACATAAAGTTTAAAAAATTGCCACATTTCTTGCAGATTTACTTTAGTGCCTTATTGCAAACAGGATGCATGTTTTGGAATATTTTTTATTCTGTGACAAATGTACAATTTCTCTTCACGTTTAAACTGACATTTCTTTATTGTTTAAACTTTTAAACATAAAAAAAAAAGAATTACGTGAATTCACGATTCAGATGTGGTTTTGCGTACGACTGTTAGGGGGCAGTGCGTTCAATCTACTGCAGTCCTGGCTACCTACCTACCGGTCGTCACTAAATACCACAGCCACAAAGTCATAAAGCCTATTTCTAAAATGTATCTTCCTAAGGTTAGGATTAAAACCACATTTTAACCACACTGCTAACCTTATGCCTAACCTTAAATTAAGACTAAATATATATTTTTTCATAAATTCTTATGTTAGACTGTGGCTGTGGTAACTAATGGAAACCCTACCAGATGGTGCTGACGTTACTACTGTCCCCCACTCACTCAGCCACCATAGTATTAATGTTGTTTTAGGTTCTCTGTTGTGTGAGCCTCCTCCATGTTGTCAGTACGTACTGTACTTCAGGTCACACTTCTTATCAATGTGATGGCTCGTTGCAGTGATATATGACCGCATGTTCATAGACGCATACCAATCTGTTAACGCCATGTATGGTGTTTGAGAGCTCGCGCTTTGTACTTGCACTTACAGAGCCATCATTGTACAATTTCTCCATCGGGGCCGACATGGCATCTTGTAGTCTGGTTCTAGATATACCAATAGGGTATTGAAGCCGACATCCTCTACCATTGACAATGGCTGCATATCAACTGCAATCATTTCTGTAATCAGCGCTGTGATTTCCTCACTCCGTCCCTTATCTCACTGCTGCCAGCAACAGGTTGGGTCGTCCCTTTCAGCACAGCCCGGTCTCATAGACTAGAGGTAACACAGTAAACGTAAATCCGGGAGACTGAAATTAGTATGATATTTCACGTTTGGTATGGTTACCTAAGACAGATGGTTACTTAAAGCAAAAACATATAATGCGAGACGCGAACGTCTAGTAACCAAAAGGTGGTGAGTTTGAATCTCGTCACAGACAACTTTAGCATTTTCGCTTATTAGCAACTTTACCACCACTTTTTAGCTACTTTGCAACTACTTAGCATGTTAGCTAACCCTTCCCCTAACCTTAACCCTTTAACCTAACTCTTAAACTTAACCCTAACCTTAACCCATAGCCTAGCTAATTTTAGCCAGCTAACTAACGTCAGCCACTTAGCTATAATTCGTAAAATATATGTTTTGCAAATTCGTAACATATAGTACGTTTTGTAAATTCATAACAAATTGTAATTCGCAACATACAGTATCATACGAAATGGGTGATGGACATCACAAATTAATACATACCATACAAAATGGAACGTATCACACTGAATAATACAAAATGCTCTGAGACCAGGTTGTTCAGCATTACACCTGAACTGCCACAGCAGCTCAATTCCACCTTGCAAAGTTTGCTTTTCATCACCTTCTCATTTAACTTCTCAAAGTATTGCCATACAGGACTTCACTGCTGTGTCTCACTATGCCATTTTCCCAACTGTTAACAAAGATGACATGCATGGCAAGTAATTTGAATGATTCATATCGCCTCCTATTAAAATTACAGCATTGTTGCATTAGGTATTTGTAAAAAATGATGATCAGGACCTGTTGTGGTAGTTTTGTGATAACTGTGATTTTAATTTTGTATAAAAAATAATAATAATTGGTTAGGGATTTTTTTCTGAACGTTAACGATCACAATGTCGTTTAAACCTTTATACCCCTAGTACAGGGATCCTTCTTTTCACTCTAATTTAGTTTAGTATTGTGGAGCAACTACAATGTTGTTGATCTAGCCTCAGTTTTCTCCTATCACAGCCATTAAACTCTGTAACTGTTTTAAAGTCACTATTGGCCTCATGGTGAAATCCCTGAGCGGTTTCCTCTCTCCCCGACAACTGGGTTAGGAAGGACGCCTGTGTCTTTGTCGTGACTGGGTGTATTGATACACCATTCAAAGTGTAATAACTTCACCATGCTCAAAGGAATATTCAATGTCTGCTTCTTTTTTTGTTTTACCCATCTACCAATAAGTGCCCTTCTTTACGAGGCATTGGAAAACCTCTCTGGTCTTTGTGGTTGAATCTGTTTGAAATTCATTGCTCGACTGAGGGACCTTACAGATAATTGTATGTGTGGGGTACAGGGGTGAGGTAGTCATATATTCTCATGATATCCATTTTTAAAGACCAGTGAACCAGACACAGCTCTGGTTTTACTATTCCTGAATTTATTATACCAAATACCTTTATGGTTAAAAATAAATTACTTACTATGAAGTTATTTATACATTTCTAAATAAGCGTGTATAGAAACTCCATATAACCATACGTTCCTTTTCCACACAATATCACAGATGCACTATAGTGGAAAGGTTTGTGGGGCACTGGAGCTTTCTGGACAAGGGAGAGTGTGTGTGCTTATGCAGGAGGAAAAGTGTGTGTGTGTTTTGGCCTTGGTGTCTGTACAGCTGATCTTCCTGTGGAGTAGCTCAAAGTAAGGCACCAGTGGCAGCATCTACATGTCTCCCTCTCTTCTTCTCTCTCCCTTTGTCTCCACCTCCCTGCATTTCCCATTTCCTCTCCATATGCCAAAACGTTGCACTCTCTACTCTATCGTCTCCCTCCTAGTGTGTCTTTCCTCTAATATTGTAGATTATGAGACCCAGTGTGTTTTACTGGCTGTGCAGATTACTTCTTTCTCTACCTGTACTGAGGACCAGACGTTACTAACACACTAGGCCACGGTGGAGGACTGAGGGGTCAGAGAGGTCAGGCACACTTCAATCATTACTCAACAGAAGGCTATGTCCTGGGCTGTTACAGCTGGGTCACTAACTCCCTTGGTGTAACATTTAGGTTCAAAGCATTATGGGTTGGTTGATTTACCTGGCTGGCTCTTAGGGCGTGTTATGGTGTACTGTGTCTCTCCCGGGGTGAGCAGGGACAGGGTGGAGGCATGGCAGTAGCCATCTTATCTCAGCTGGTAGGCAGGGCCTGGGCCTCATCATGGCCTCTCTCTTTGAGGAGCGCTTGATACGGACATCACACACACTGTTCTGATTGCCCCATACAGACTGAGGACTTTTGTGTACCTGATGGTTTGACTTATTTGCTGATCAGACCACTGAGAGGGATGGGATGGGTTCAGCTCACTGTTGTAGCTGGGCTGACTGACTGTGTTCTGTCTATGTCATACTGCCTGTGAAAAGAACTAAATGCCCTCGTCTCGACTCCGTTGTCTCTGCATTGATGCGATGATGTATTGAAAAGCACCGAGTGTCTCTGATTTACTGTGTTGTTTCTGCAGGACACAGAGAGGGAGAGCTTTGGCGAGCGAGAGAGAATCAAGTCTCAGATCCGGGAGCTACGGAGCCACCAGATGCAGCAGGGCAGTGAGCTGCACAGGACAGGTGAGCAACGGCACTGTTCAAAGAGCTGAGCTTAGAGGTTCAAAGACCATATGAGTGGTTGACTGTTCCTTTTACTTAGCCGGTCACACAGACACACACACACACACACACACACACACAGACACATACAGTTAATTTTATTCCTGCTCTTCTATATATGGCATGCTTATATGATCGTGTTTGCCTTAACTTAAGGGTCAAGTTTGGATAGGCACTTGTACTTAAACACAACATTGATTCAAATATTGCTTGTACCTCCACACTTATGCACCTAGATGCAATTTCCTCTGGCATGCTAGTGAAAATAGCCAGCCAATAGAGTCATGCTGCTGTAGAGGGCGGCAGTGGAGCTGAGGCTGTCTCATTGGTTTACACTGTTTTTAGCTCCTCCATCTTTATTTTCAGGTTAGAGGCACCACAGTCATGGGACTCTGGCTTTGGGTGTGTAGTGATTTTCATTAACCACTGTTAGAAAACCTACATTTAAAACACAGTGAATACTTTACTATAGGTGTACTATCTTTAGCGAAGACCTTACGACTTGTAAACACACACTCCCACTCACAGAAAAAACAAATGCAAAAGTGAATGAGAGAAGACCGGTAAAGGGCTTTGAGAGAGCATGTAGTACAATAGAGAATGTGTTTATAGCCAGACTGATTTGAATGCCTCTAAAGTGAGCAAGTGTTTGTTGAACCAATATACTCTGTCTCTACTGCGTTATTTTTACTCTAAGGCTAAAGCCAAGTATTTTTCTGATCAAGGAACCTACCCCAATGTTGACCTGAACGTGGCCAGTCCCTGGCTGGGTTCTTTGACCGTAATTACCTTGGTTTACCCTTAGCTCACAACACCCCGCTCATCAGCCAGTGTCTGATAGTAGTGGGGTTATGAGACGCAACAGGAACATCACCCGTTCAAAGGGGAACCCACACCCAGTAGTAATACAGCTGCTATTTTAAGCACATACCAGAACAGAACCCTTTCTTGACATGTCCCTCACCATGCAATTTGGTCCAGGGTGAAGGCAGGGCCAGCGGCAGACAGGAGCAGACCTCCACAGAGCAGAGGGATTGTGGGTAGGAGCTGTTTGAAATGGACGCCAATACAGACACAGGAAGTTAGTGGCTGGGAACGGATAGGGTGGGGTGGGCTCATTTTTAACAGAGAGAAGGAGAACGTTGTTTAGAGAAAGGACTAAACTTGGAAGATTATGGGGGTACTGTGGCCCACTGGCTGTCACACACACACACACATGCTACCTCTCTCTCTTTTCACACACACACACACTTAAATATACAGCACAGTCTTGCACACATATATACACTCCATAGTTTGGTGAAAAGCAATCTTGTGCTCAGTTCAGAATTGAATTGAATGCTGCATAAATTTAAATTCTTTAATTTGAATTTAAGTAGTAAACAGGATTATTATAATTTGAATTAAATAAAATAGAATTCAATTACATTCAAATGCCTCTTCTATTCTGTTTGGTGTAGTCTATACAAATATACATCTTGTACCTAAAACATGTTATGTCATTATATACATGCATATAAAATATTAATTAACAATCAATTTTCAGGACTAACTTAAAATGAACGATCAAGGAAAGGAAAGTCTAAGTTATTATATTTCATGAATCACTGAATTCAATTCTATATCCTGTGGGGTGTGGCTTATTTAATTAGAATTTGGTGAATGGGAGTCAATTCTGAATTGAGCACAATCCTGGTAACAAGGCTGTAATTTAGGAAATTACCCGTTTGTGAGTGGCTCAGTGGAAGGGCCTCCCGAGTGGCGCAGCGGTCTAAGGCACTGCATCTCAGTGCCAGAAGCGTCACTACAGACCCTGGTTGGATCCCGGGCTCCAGCACAACCGGCCATGATCGGGAGTCCCATAGGGCGGCGCACAATTGGCCCAGCGTTGTCTGGCTTAGGGGAGTGTTTGGCTGGGGTAGGCCATCATTGTAAAATAAGAATGGGTTCTTAACTGACTTGCATAGTTAAATACAAAAATATATATTTTTAAATGTGATAGTCCCAGGGGAGCCAGACTCCTCAACTTTGAACTCGACACTGAAAAGACCCCTTTTGTTGTTGCTGTTTTTTGTTTTTGTGTGTTTGTTAAGAAGGGGAGAGGGGAGGGAAGTCGGCATTATGCACTATTGTGGTTATTTAAAGCCATCCTCTCATTATCCAAGAGCAGTAGGGGGTTTTCCCAAAAATCCTCACAACAGCACACAATGGACTGGACATGATGTACAAACGGCAACAACTTCAATCACTAGTTTGCAACTCTTTGGCTGCTCCTCCCTTCAACTATAGTTCTCTTTTTAATTGGACTTGACTGAGGCCTTCATTTGATGTCATGTGGTCTATTTATAGGGCCTTGTGTGAGAAAGGGGGCCATTTTAGTTTGTTGTGATGTTTGAAGTGAATGCGTATCATAAGCATGTTTCTTATTCAAACCCCATTATATAACCACTCCCTTAAAGTAATCAGCTAAAGCTTCACCTAACCCCAGCCTTCAGAGAGTGTTGAAAAAGCTGCTGAGGCTGTGGCTGTCTTAGACCAGAATGGGGCTCTCCTTCACAGATTTGGTTTGAAAATGACAGACCTGGATGCTCTGTTTGGATAGGGCATACAAAGGGTACGCAGAGATGTTATCATACAATGATGTGTCTCTTGTAAGGACACTGTGATTTTCCACTCTGTGGCCTATCTTTATGCAGCATGTCTGTGGTTCCTGTACAGCACCCAGAGTTAAAGATGCTGAGCAATGAGCATCACGGGGAGAGCTAGAGACTGGCTCTAGGAGGGGGAAGATGTGGGCACTGCAGTATTTGGAGTGTGGTTTCCTGATGAGAGGAGGAATGAAGCAGGTTGGATTCAGACCGGGGGAGGGGGAAAGTACTTGTCCTATTCTCCATTTCACCCCACTTCCAGTTCCCCTTACACTTCCTGCTGGTTGGTAACCACCTAGTGTTCTAATCTCTTTTACACACACAGACACACAGACATCTGGTCCAGGAATTGAGTCAAGCGTGGAGGAAATGCCTACATCCCCTTGTCTCCTCAGTGACGCTCACATGTCTCTCACACTGTGCTCTTGTGGATTTGGCCTCTGCGGAAACCTTTAATTTTCATCAGCAGTTCCCAAGTTGTCCAGCAACTGCTCACATGATCCTACATTCCATCTTGTTTATGTTAGGTCAGAGAAACTTAAAAAAATGCAAGAACAGAATTGTACACAAGTTGTATTTTCATGGTATGTGTTCCTCGGCACCATACTAGATCTACTCATGGGTATGTTCCACTCACTGTATTGTGGTCTTTGTGTTCTGTAGGCTCCAACTCAGGCATGGTTCTGGTTCTGGACCCCCTGGTGAGGGATGAGGTCCCTCTGCTGACCCGCCCACAGACCCGGGACCCTGTGACATCATCAGAGCCGGACGTGGTCCTATCCCACCGCCAGCGTTCTGACTCGACATCCTCAGAACGCAGCCTGGCCTCCAGGCCCCGTCTGAACTCTGGAGCCTCAGAGAAGAGTCTGGGTCTGGGCTCAGCCTTCCGGACCAGGGTGGACTCTGGAGAATCAGAAAAGAGCCTGGGCTCAGCCTTCAGGACCAGGGTGGACTCTGGAGCATCAGAAAAGAGCCTGGGCTCAGCCTTCAGGACCAGGGTGGACTCTGTAGCATCAGAAAAGAGCCTGGGCTCAGCCTTCCAGGACCAGGGGTGGACTCTGGAGCATCAGAAAAGAGCCTGGGCTCAGCCTTCCGGACCAGGGTGGACTCTGGAGCATCAGAAAAGACCTGGGCTCAGCCTTCCGGACCAGGGTGGACTCTGGAGCATCAGAAAAGAGCCTGGGCTCAGCCTTCCGGACCAGGGTGGACTCTGGAGCATCAAGAAAAGAGCTGGGCTGCAGCCTTCCGGACCAGGGTGGACTCTGGAGCATCAGAAAAGAGCCTGGGCTCAGCCTTCCGGACCAGGGTGGACTCTGGAGCATCAGACAGAAGCCAGTGTTCCGCCCACAGAGGCAGACTGGACTCTGGGGCCTCAGAGTCCCACTTCAGACAGAGACTGGACTCTGGCACGTCAGACTCCAGTATGGGACCGCCAGCCCCCCTGGGCTCTGAGACCTCCGACGGCGCAGGGCTCCTGTCACGGAAACGGCTGGACTCAGGGACGTCTGACCTGAGCGTGGGCGTGTTGCCTGTGGGCCGGAGCCGAGAAGAGCAGCCAGAGGTGACCATGAGTAGCTCCTCCTCCAGCACAGACTCCGAGGCTGAAAGCACCAACCACCATCCAGACCAGCCCCATCAGGACAGCACCACTACCAACCATTATCAGCCTGATGAGGCCGTCCTATTCAGGAAAGCCCCAGACTCCCACAGTGGCCTGATCAATGGCAGTGCCAAGGAAAGAGGAGACATCCAGGAACAGAAGGTACAGTCTTGTTGAATCTACCTGGGTAATGCTTGCTGACATGATCTGCTGTGTCTCTAGGTAGAACAGTAGAATATATAGGTTATCATACCACTAGAGGGGGATGTTGAGCTATGATGGCATGTCTCCCTCTCTCCCTCCCTCTCTTTTGCAGCACCAGTTCTCAGCAGCATCTTTGTAAGTCAAGAGCTATAAACATATAACATTTCTCTGTACGTGTTTAAAAGCTCTGTTTGACTATGGTTACTTGGCTACACAAATAAACTCAGCACCTCAGAGCTGGCCCAAATCCTTTCTTGTGCTCAGCTGGTTCTGGTTCCCCTCAGATCTCGGTTTTCCTCACCTGCTGTCAGAGGAAGAGCCGCTGGGGCTGGCCAGCAACAGCCAAAACACACAGGCAGGAGATGGCTGCTGAAGCATTCTGAGTCTCTATTGTTTGCTCAATGGCCTCATCAGAGACTTGGGTCACCATGACGCCAGGTTGTTGCCCTTATGGGGAGTGTTTAACCAACGCAGGCTCCAGGCTCTTTTATAGAACTCTGCAATATGGTATGCTTATCTTCCATGTGTTTACATTGCGCTGTGGAGGCTCAGGCACATCTTGGCCCCATGGCCCCTCAGCCAAAAAAAGAACAGCCCCAAACGTGCCTCCCTTGCGCCAAACTGTTACATAATGTTGACGATCCTCCCTGCCATCCCATGGATCTGCACTATTGCCCTGTGTTGCTTATTGCTACGTTCTAATTGAATCTTCTCTTCTCTCTCTCTCGCCCCCCCCCCCCCCCCCCTTTCAGGTCAGATATACTTTACTCACTCCTCTCAGAAAATCAAATGATGCAGGTGAGCATGTTTGCAGATACAAACCTTATCTATGTGTGTGTGTACACTACCGTTCAAAAGTTTGGGGTCACTTAGAAATGTCCTTGTTTTTGAAAGAAAAGCACATTTTTGCCTCACAATAGTACCCGCAAAACACCAGTCTCAATGTCAACAGTGAAGAGGAGACTCTGGAATGCTGGCCTTCTAGGCAGAGTTGCAAAGAAAAAGCTATATCTCAGACTGGCCAATAAAAAGAAAAGATTGAGATGGGCAAAAGACCACAGACACTGGACAGAGGAAGCCTGTAATCGAACCTCCAAATGCTGATGCTCCAGATACTCAACTAGTCTAAAGATGGCCAGTTTTATTGCTTCTTTAATCAGAACCACAGTTTTCAGCTGTGCTAACATAATTGCAAAAGGGTTTTCTAATGATCAATTAGCCTTTTAAAATGATAAACTTGGATTAGCTAACACAAAGTGCCATTGGAACACAGGAGTGATGGTTGCTGATAATGGGCCTCTGTATGCCTATGTAGATATTTCATTAAAAAATCTGCCGTATTCAGCTACAATAGTCATTTACAACATTAACAATGTCTACACTGTATTTCTGATCAATTTGATGTTATTTTAATGGACAAAAATGTGCTTTTCTTTCAAAAACAAGAACATTTCTAAGTGACCCCAAACTTTTGAACGGTAGTGTACATGTAATCGCCTGACATTAAGTGGGAGCCAGGGTGGATTTGTGGCTCATTACTGGTGCTCTACTGTGAAACTCCACCAGCAGTGTTGATAACAGACATCTCACCAGAGGATCAATGAACTGAGCCCCTTAGCACTGCTGAGTTATAGCTGTTCCTCTAATATCATCAAGACGACTTACCGAACTCCGAACTCCTATCAGTTTAATGGCTTCCATCCAGAGGAACATTGTAGGGCCAGCATGACCGTATAGGGCCAGTCATACAGGGGAAGGGGTGAGGGCGCACCGCTAGAGGACTGAATGGCAAGCTATAAGAAGGCCCTTTATATTCTCTCTGTGGCCCCAGACTCCTGAAAGCTTGTTATTCTCAAAAACACTAAATCGTGATTATTAAGAGGGAGGGAAATGCTTTTCTAAATGAGTGTGGAGCCTTTCCCTATATGTGAGGAAATCATACCATCGCTCTGCTGTACAGAAAGGAGCATGAATCCAGAAACACTCAGGCAACCTAGAAATGGAGCAAATCTGTCAGCTAATGGCCTAAGCTGACGCACTGAAGATGAGGGAGAATGAGGGCGGGCGAGAGGGATTGAAGAAAAGGAGGGGGGCTGGAAAAAGGGAGGGGGGAGAGCGAGAGAAGGGAAATCAAGTCAAGGGATTTGCAGAGTGCTTTAGCATGAGACAGTCAGTAAGAGTGCTGCTTTGAGTTTGAGGACTTTTAGGCATATTGCCCTGCTGAAGACTTTGAAATGTTTCCAGTCTTTGTGTGTCAGCTGTACCAGGGGAGCTGGGTAATTAACTACTGAGTTTGTATTACTTGACTGTGTCTGTTCTTTGCTACTGTGTGTAAATAATTTCCACTCATGCTTTCTGTCTGTTTTGCAGTTCCTGAGAAGAAAGAGCCAGTTGTCTTGGCCTCTTTCGGCCGGGCTAACTCTGTGCGGGACCGTATGCGTAAGTTCACGGAGCCCAGTCCCAGTGTCCCGGTCCTGAAGAGGGGCTCTCAGTCTCTGAGGAACGCGACAGCCCCCAGTGCCCGGGTCCTAGGCAGAGCCACCCAGCTGAGTGAGGGGCCAGCAGCAGGGCCAGCCAAGCAGACAGCAGTGACCACAGTAGTATCCATCACCACCCCTACAGACAGGCCCGGGAGAACCCATGTAGGCTCTACATCCTACTCTTCATCCGCCTCCTCCTCAAAGAACCATGTCCAATGCCAGGGCACAGTTCATCCAGGGGGCGTGGCCACCAAACCTCTGCAAAGCGCTGCTCAATCCTTGAACGCTGTAGGCGGGGCAAAGCAGGCGGCTGAAAAGCTGCGGCACGCCTCGGGCGGCTCAAAGGAAGACAAGACCCCAGGGAGAGCATCTGCACAGCGGGACAGCAAGGGAGCGGCAGACCCCGACATGAAGACCTTCCTAACTATCGAGATCAAAGATGGGCGCACCACCACCACCACCACCACCACCACCTCTTCATCCTCTAGAGGCAACCTGGCCCCACGCATCACCACCAACCCCATAGGACAGAGAGCAGGTAAGAGCACTACCTAACACTCCTCTCTCCCAAACATCACTCACTACCGTCTGGGCACATTAGAGACATGATGTGCTGGGTGGTTTACTGTGGCATTTCTTTGAGCTGTGTACTTGGTGATGGATATGCTAGATAAGACTTCTGGTTCCAGATTCTTTATCTTTACAGACCACAGATTTTGATGGATATGGATATGTGTTAAATTCAAAAACAGAAGTTGATATTTGAAATGATATTAACCCCCTTGAATTTCCCCCTGAATCTTAGAATAGATCAACAAACATTACCAGTGGAACATAGAGGGACATTTTCCATCCCTCCAGCCCAGTGTACTGCAGCAGATCAGATGCACTGTGCCTGTGTGTGGACTGGAGGCAGACAGTGTAGATATGTATCCTGCTCTGTCCCAGCTCCACCTCTACATGCTAATATCAGCCTTCAGACCCCACTGGAATCCCTGTTGCCATGGGAGACCAGAGACACCACAGGGGCAGGGAGCAGTCAGCAGCAGGGCTGAACCCCAGGCTGAGGACAGGCCAGGGTCAGGGAGCGTGTGTGGGAGCAGGGGTCTGCTGTGGATATGGAGCAGCATTGTGTCTGTGATGGACAGGCACACTGTGTGGAGGTGGAGGGGGGTGGGAGAGTGGTATGGGAATAGGGACACACAACAATGGGCAGTTATAGAGTGTAGCTAGCTACCGTATGTTCGACATTACAATACGCTGTGGTCTCTCTGTGGCATCCTGCAGAGTTGGCGATGTCCACAACAGACTATGGTCTGTGTACCACTGTAAATGCCATTCAAACACTCACACTGTACCGTTGTATCCAGGAAAACGTTGTAGTAGAAAAAGTAAAAGTAGAAAAACAGGCATTAAAACTGCATACTTGATTGTGTCTGTCTACTGTATGTGTTTCTACATGTGTATGTTAGTGTCTTGGTGCATCTCAGAAGCAGCCTGCTGTGGAGATCTGTCCAAAAAGCCAGTCTTGTTCTCAAGCACTTTCCAGCCACCAGGACCTCCAACCCAAACAGTTTACATAAGACCCTGCCTGTACAGGACTACTACAGCCTCTGATTACCCCTCCCCTCCTCCCAGACCCTCCGACAGCTCCACTTGGCATCTTCAAGAGGCCGGCATTGTTGCTTTTAAGCCTAATTTGCTCTAATGGCTTTGGGGTCCTTTTTTGGAAGCTCCCTGACTGACTGAAGATAGGCTAGGATAATGACTAGTTCTCCCAGCAGCTCTGAACAACAGTCCTGGCTGAGTGTGCAGTACAGAACACTGGAACGGATCAAACAGGCACTTCTGTTTTATAGCTGCGATTAAACTGACAGATGCTGTCTTATGATGGCCTCCAGCTTACTGTGTGGGTGGGGTGTTAGTGCACTGGTCACATGAAAATATGTGTATCCATACAGAGAGGGATAGAACATGAGTGTTTATATTAGCGGCGGCTTTGTCCATAGTGTGACTCACTGGTTAGATATGAGACCTCCCATCACCATGGCAACTCATGTCAGTGAGTGATGGCCCCCTCAACACACTCAGGGACATGGGAACATCATCATGTCCAATATACCAAAAGAAAGGCTTAGGGGCCTTAAGTCTGTTGTAAATATTTATGGATACACACTGGTGGTGTGCTGTGACATTGTTTTTAAATGACAGTGTTTTTATAGAGCTTTTGACATTTCAGCTCCATGTAAGTCTCTTCCTGTATGTCTCGCTCTCTCTCCCTGGCAGAGTTGACTCTGGGCCTAAGAGCGACCCCCTTCAAGATGTCCTCCTCCAGCCTTACCTCCGGATCATCTTTCAAGGTAACTGTAACACTCCACTCCTCCTGACCTGGCAGATAGACCAGGTGTGATGACCATAACATAACCTGTCAAACAAGAGTTCTGCATGTCATGCCTATAGCAGCTATCAATGTWGGACTGTAAGTTGAACAGTCATGGTTTACCACTTGCCTTGAAGTTTCAATTGCAGCTTAATTTTATTGAATTGAACACCAACCCAAAGGCCCCTAAAAGCAAGTGCCTCAGATGCCGATAGAGAGATTTTATAAAAGTGTACACTCCCTTTCACTCAATCACCACAGAGCTTTTTCCTTAATGGAAGGAGGGGAGAGTAGGCACCCTGAGGACACACTCACCCTCGCTGAGAGGTCAGGGAGAGAGGCTCCCAAGGGCGCAGCAGTCTAAGGCACTGCATCTCAGTGCTAGAGTTGTCACTGCCGTGATTGGGAGTTCCATAGGGTGTCGTATGGGTTTGGCCGGGATAGGCCGTCATTGTAAATAAGAATTTGTTCTTAACTGACTTGCCTAGTTAAATAAAAAAATGAACAAGGGGTCACATCTGTCCTTGTATGATAAACATACAGCGAGAGGGAGGGAGGGATGTGCACTGGGCACTCTTCATTCTCTTTCTGTCTCATCCCTAGCCACTCAACTAGACAAGGACACAGATTCTTCATCTTTTCTCATACTGTAAAAAAAAAACCTGAGCCCCTTTACCATCAACCAGGGTTCAGGCACTGTGATTGGTGGAGAGTCATCAGTTTCGTTGATGATTGGTGCTGATGTCTCCAGTCAGATGGGTTAGTTGAGGTGGTAAGTAGAGGGAATAGACCACCCAGGCCCTGCAGTGCCCTGACCTCTCAGTGAGGGTGAGACTCTGTCATCAGTCTGCCTACTTTCCCTTCCTTCCATGAAGGAAAAAGCTCTGTGGCGATTGAATGAAAGGCAGTGAATGGAGGGTAAGGGAGAAGTGTAGTCAAGTTTACTCACTCATTAATCGTCCTGTATTCCACCCCCCATGAAGGGCGGGGCAGTAATCTGATTAGGGGATCAGGGCACTGACTGGTTTATCAGGGCCGTGCTGGGAGGACGCTGGCTGGCTTGGGGGGGGGGGGTTAAAGGTTTTGCACAGAAACTGTCTCCATCAGTTAACCCTGTAGTCACACACATAGACACAGATAGACACAGATTGGTGGCTCTTACACACAGACGGACTGAGCCAGATGACCGAGGAAGAGGCAAGACGGCATACATTCATTCTGCAGAAGATGAGGTGTATACTTGACTGATCTAAGTGTCATCAGGAGTCAGGACAAGTAGGTAACTACGGTGGAGAGTGAATAGAGTATAATATGTCTGATGTTTTACGATTTCATTTAAACTTTTCCAAATATCAGTAGTGAGTTTTGGTGCCTCTTGTTTGTCATGGATAGAACCACTGCATACCGGTACATCCACTTTTGATTGTTTACAGGTATTTTAAACCATGTGCTGAGGTTTAGAATGTGTACTGCTGTAATCCACACTGTTTGTGAATAAGATCACAAGGCCAGTGTTCATTTTTGTGTAGACACACTGGGGACTCTTTTCTTTCAGCCCAAGTCACCAGCATGGTGTATCCAGTTACCGTTACTTAAGCCCTAAATTGTTATTATGCTACTAATGCGATTGTAATACAGCGCTGTCAGGGTAGGGGTTAAGCCTTTGAACTTGACACATGCAGCAAAGTGTAACACGCTGTACTTTCTGCTTGCATTGGCATGTTTCATTAGCATATTAGCGTGTAGGTAATGCAGACGCAAACGTGGCTGAACAAGCAAGCAGAAAGAACACTGGTACTGACTTTCGCATGAGGTTTCATGTCTTCCATGATTACTGTGAGGATGGGAGAGCCACCGGTGGGCCTCCACTCTTTCCCTGGGTTCTGAAAGTGAGCAGGGTCCCTGAGTTATCCTTACAGCCCCCTGGGAGCTGCCGTCAGGCTTATTCTGGTTATTAGGCAATCGTGGAAATTGCTCTACTAATGCGATTGTGGGAGATGCTGGCAGTCGCTGTTTTCACTCTGGGTTAGCATCAAGCAGGGCAGAGTTGGGCTCTGCCCAGGGCCCAGACCCCACCACCTGTCCACACAATCTCTCAGGCCCATGGAAGTTCAAGGGTGCTTTACAACGACGTTACCAGGATGATGGATTGGCTTCCAGTGCCACCATCAACAGGAATTGACAGTGATCCTCATTCACAGTCCTCTTTCCTCTATAGGATTGTAGGGTTGTCTGATGTATACACTCTGATGGAACAGTCCTATTATGGATGTCCTGCAATCAGAGATTTGTGACGAGGGTTGTTTTGGATTAGTTGGTCTTTATTGGTGTTTGGTAAATGAGCCTACAGACTATGTGATCTGTGTGGGTGGTCCTCTGCGCGTCTCTGGTGGTCTGTCTTCAAACCTTATTACCATTTTCACCCCTATACACAACCAGTTACTTAATGACAGCTTACTTTAGGTCAGATAAGCTTTGAGACTGGGATAATGCAGATAGGGTAGCATTGAGTCTTACAATGGGCAGAGTAATAAAAACGCATAAACTCTGAAGAAAGCGAGCAAGAAGCATGTGAGGGAGAGGTAAATTAGTGATGGTAAGTAGAAGGACATTAAAAAGAGGAAGCATTAAGGATAGAAATGGAGGGTAAGTAAGATCGACAGATGGGTAAGTAGGGGAGACAGTGAGAGAGAGAACAGAATATTGAAAGAGAAAGTACAGAAAGGCAAAGGTGAAACAGAGACTGAGGCTAAGTGAAAGTGAAAAAGAGGGAGTGTTGTAAAGAGTTGCTGCCACCCACACGTCCAGGCTGTCTGCTGCCACCATGCCCTCGGTTATAAATAATGCCATCTCTCTGTCTCTGTGGCGATGACAGACAGGCAGTAAGTAGCTTTCCCGCGAGCATGGAGATCACAGCAGAGCCTTGGGTCACTCTGGCAACACTGTACTGGGTTATTTGGCCATGGTCCCACAGTGAATGATTAACTGTCAGTCCTGCCCCATCAGTCAAATAGTCCACTAATCTCCCTATTGACAGCACAGCCTGAACATACTCTCTGAAGATAGGTTACCCCCAACCAGCACACATGTGCCCCATTTGTATGAACTTTGTAGAGGAAAGGAGGGGGGGGGGGGGGGGTAGGTACTCTGCCTATTTTGGAGATGATCCTGATCTGTGGAGCCATGAAAGTCAGAAGCAGTGTGTTACTGTTTTATCCCTGGAGTTTTATGGCCATGTGATTTAAAGCTGTGCTCTAAGAGCATTTATCCCATTCTGCTGTTCTTCCCATGGAGGGGGCCAGGGTGAAGTCCCAGCCAACCTTGATTGGTGCGTTCTGGATAAAGCTGCTGACTTTTAGACACTCGTAAATAACTGGAGCGGGGTCAAAATGGCCAAAGACATTTTCTCGTCTCTGAGACACACGGAATTATTGTCCATCTGATTCACACAGGCGTGCCTTTTGGCATAAATACAGACACTTGCTATATTAAACATATACAGAACATCCAGAGATATAGAGAACATCCACACATGAACATTGACACACACAACACAAGCTCGCTCTGTCCTGTCTCCGACTCTTTCTCGCTCTCCCTCTCCAACACACATGCTCAAATATGCACAAACAAAACTTTTATTTTTTATTTTTAACAAGCATGCACACACACACAAACCTTGTCACAGTGTTCAGATGCCACTCTGTGTGTGCCAGACTAGGGGGATGTCCCTGACGGAGACCCACTTCTCCTGGCATGCCTTGCCACAGTTTCTCTGTCCGGCTCCCTGTTCCTGGAGGCTGCTCTACTCTCCTTTTAAATCCCAGGACAACAACACTCTCCAGGGTCATGCAGTGAATAAACCACCATGTTAAATGAATAAAACAGCTTTCTTTAAATGTTTATGATTGAGTTACGATTCCTTGTTTTCAGTGAACAGAGTTTAATTGAGTAGCTATTTGAATTATATCTCATTCAGTTGTAGCTTTATTACTTAGTCAAGCACCATTTAGGCGTGTGTACCAGGGGTAAAGAACAGCTTTTCATGCAGAGGGCATAGTTGTGTTGCGCTAACATTGTTCACCTGATATACTGTAGTTTGAGCTATTAAAATGATTTGATTCATGCACACCTACAGTACTGTAATATTGTGGAATTGGTATAAGCATTCGATACACGTACACAAACACATACTGGACTCACACGTTCTCATGAAGACACAGACTTTTCAGCTCTCTCAAAGCATTCAACGTGACAGACAAAGCACTTGAAGCATGCACAAGTAACAGCAGCTGGTCCGATCACTGTGATATTCTATCAGCAAGTTCCAAAGCAAGCACACTGCAGAAAGCAGCTGGCCTTTTGCAAGAGCCTTCCGTACAGCCACTGTCAGCCAGAACCAGGTTCCGGTTTTCTATAGCCCAACGCATTCACCACCCTCGGTCTCTCTCTCATGGCTCTGTGTGCTTCTTTGGTTCTACTTACCCTTGGTGGCCTGTCCTATGACCTGACCCATGCAGCTCAACTGACTCATGATGTCAAGCCTGAGAGGCTAGCTGAGCCCTCCCAGTCGGCCATGCCCAGAGCCCCATCCAAAGCCCCAGTCGCCTGCCAATCAAGGTGTAAAGGACAAAGGCTCTAAATAAAAGTTGAGGGAGGGAGCGTTTCTGAATTGGTGCCACCAGTATTCCTCCTCTGGCCCCCACTAGTCCCACAGGCCCTGACTGGCTCAGTGGAATAATAGATGGGCCCAGTGATAAATAGACGCGTCTATGGCACCTGAGGGGGGAAAAAGGGGGTGGGGGCCTCTGCTGCCTTAGAAACTGTATTCCGTGCATGCTCATTGGCTGTCTGGGACCAGGTCCCTGAAGAGTGGAGATTGGTGAGGGGTATAAAGAACGAGAGTTGTTTTGGAGGGTTTTTATAAACAGGCTGACTGAGAGAAAGCCTACTTTCCTCTTCTCCCAGGGGATACATACTCAAAATCTCAACACCCAGCGCAGTAACAGTATCAGACCTTCAGTGTGACTGGTGATATTGAGAGCATTTACACACCATGCCTGGTGTGAACGTAGACTTTCTGTCGGCCTCAGAGGCTCTCTGGTGGGCAGCCCAGACAGCCTATTTGCGCAGTCTGATCTGGAGGAGGTGATCGGGGACCTGCTAGCCCAAGAGCAGGCTGAGGAGGAGGGTGAGGGGGGCGGCCACAGGAGGCTGCGGAACGCGTGGCTCCTCTCTCCACAGCTCTGCAGGAGGAGAACCTGAGGCTGCGTATCCAGCAGGAGAGGCTGGCCCGCCAGGTGGAAGCTCTGTGTCAGGCCATGGGGCTGCCTGAACCCCCAACTTACACAGCCTTTGTCGCGGAGCCCACACCGAATGACCTCCAACTTCCACCCAGCACACCCCTCATCCCTAAAATGCCTGATGGGCTAGACTGGGAACCTGAGGCTTGTCCCTGTCCCCCACCTTTGCCACACGTCGCTCTTCCTCCACCTCCTGTCTGATAGGACTAGGAGGCATCTCACGCAGCAACAGCATGGTACGCCTCTCTCTCTCTGGCTGTATGGACCCCCTCCAGCCATCATATTTATTGGCATCATTTCCAGCCTTTTACTCTTTACTGACGCTCTCTTCCCTCTTTGACGCCTAGGTTTTTTCCTCTGATCTGAAGTCTTGAATGACACATTTTCCCATGTCTTACTGGTACTAATGAACATCTGATCAGTCTAGGTTCGTTTATGGTTTTGTTGGCTGTACTAGTGCTCTGCTTGACAGCTTAAGTCTGCAGATTAGAGCACATTGTAACCAGCCATTAACACTGACGTCTCAGTGTTGGTTATCATGGGGGTATCATTGTGTTGGAGGTGTATTTACCTGAAACTAACAAGCTTTATCTGCATGCTTTTCTGTCGTCCCTGCTTCTTTCCTCTTGTCTTTTTCCACCATCCATCATGAGGACAATTCCAACAGGTTATTTTATCATCCCACATCATCCACAATGCATGACCTTTTTTCTCACTCTTTCGTGCCAGCTCCTCTCTCGTTGTCTCAGTGTGACACCTGCGTTTGTCACTGATGTGCTTTTATCCCATTGGGTGGATGATGGGGTTTGTGCATGTGGCAGAGTACCTGGCAGAGTATTTGTTTGTGCATGTGTTCCTGTTTGTGTCTGTGTTCTGTCAGGGGAAATGTGTCAAGGGACACACTTCCTGTGCTGGGAGGAAGTATCCTGTTTGCTGTCATTTAATCTTCTGAGTAACAGCCTGGTCATGATGATAGCCTCTGGTCTACTGCCGAAACACTGGGCTCCCTAAGTTTCTTTGGCACTCTCCTCAAAAAGAAGTCCCAAACATTGTTGGACTTGGACTACACTTCAATCTATTAGAAACTCCTCACCTCTACTCGTCATTACGGGATATGTGGCTCAGAGTTCACACTTCACAGTGCTCCTGGTCAGATGCTGAACAAAACCCCTCTGATGGTTCACAGCCAGGGTGTGCTCTCTGATTTACATCTCAGTTGTGGAACACCAATGTCACACCATCAGGCCCCCTCTGGTCCAGACCCTTTGTGATTAGGGCACTAGTAGATTGGGCCTGACGTGCTCCTCAATCTTCTAGAGGCAGTCAGAGTGATCTTGAACCCTGTAGCCTGCTGTAGTCCAGGTCAAGAAGGTCAGCTCTGCTCTGTTTTGACTGGGGTAAAGGGAAAGCCAGCCAAGGAGCTGCGAACTTAGAGGCTCTCTTTCTGCCCTCTGTTACTTACAGTTGAAGTCTTAAGTTCACACACTTAGGTTAGAGTCATTAAAACTCGTTTTTCAACCACTTCGCAAATTTCTTGTTAACAAACTATAGTTTTGGCAAGTCGGTTAGGACATCTACTTTGCGCATGACACAAGTAATTTTTCCAACAATTGTTTACAGACAGATTATTTCTCTTATAATTCACTATCACAATTCCAGTGGGTCAGAAGTTTACATATACTAAGTTGACTGTGCCTTTAAACAGCTTGGAAAATTCCACAAAATGATGTCATGGCTTTAGAAGCTTCTGATAGGCTAATTGACATCATATGAGTGAATTGGAGGTGTACCTGTGGATGTATTTCAAGGCCTACCTTCAAAATCAGTGCCTCTGCTTGACATCATGGGAAATCAGCCAAGACCTCCACAAGTCTGGTTCATCCTTGGGAGCAATTTCCAAACGCCTGAAGGTACCACGTTCATCTGTACAAACAATAGTACGCAAGGATAAACACCATGGGACCACGCAGCCGTCATACCGCTCAGGAAGGAGACGCGTTCTGTCTCCTAGAGATGAACGTACTTTGGTGCGAAATGTGCAAATCAATCCCAGAACAACAGCAAAGGACCTTGTGAAGATGCTGGAGGAAACTGGTACAAAAGTATCTATATCCACTGTAAAACGAGTCCTATATCGACATAACTTGAAAGGCCGTTCAGCAAGGAAGAAGCCACTGCTCCAAATCCGACATAAAAAAACAGACTACGGTTTGCAACTGCACATGGGGACAAAGATTGTACTTTTTGGAGAAATGTCCTCTGGTCTGATGAAACAAAAATAGAACTGTATGACCATCCTTATGTTTGGAGGAAAAAGGGGGAGGTTTGCAAGCCGAAGAACATCATCCCAACCGTGAAGCACGGGGGTGGCAGCATCATGTTGTGGGGGTGCTTTGCTGCAGGAGGAACTGGTGCACTTCACAAAATAGATTGCATCATGAGGAGGAAAATGATGTGGATATATTGAAGCAACATCTCAAGACATCAGTCAGGAAGTTAAAGCTTGGTCGCAAATGGGTCTTCCAAATGGACAATGACCCCAAGCATACTTCCAAAGTTGTGGCAAAATGGCTTAAGAACAGCAAAGTCAAGGTATTGGAGTGGCCATCACAAAGCCCTGACCTCTAGCACATAAATGTGTGGGCAGAACTGAAAAGGCGTGTGCGAGCAAGGAGGCCTACAAACCTGACTCAGTCAGGAGGAATGGGCCAAATTCACCCAACTTATTATGGGAAGCTTGTGGAAGGCTAACTGAAACGGTTGACCCAAGTTAAACAATTTATAGGCAATGCTACCAAATACTAATTTAGTGTGTAAACTTCTGACCCACTGGGAATGTGATGAAAGAAATAAAAGCTGAAATAAATCATTCTCTCTACTATTATTCTGACATTTCACATTCTTAAAATAAAGTGGTGATCCTAACTGACCTAAAACAGGGAATTTTTACTAGGAATAAATGTCAGGAATTGTGAAAAACTGAGTTTAAATGTATTTGGCTAAGGTGTATGTAAACTCCTGACTTCAACTGTACCTTCTAATGGTCATAAACACAGCTAACACTGATAGGCTCTGAAACCTCCCGACCTCTCTGCTGTTTTGGTCACGAGTGACGGTGTCTGTGTTGAGGACATTTTAAGGGATATTGAAGGGTATTTATTCTGTATTACCTCTAGTTATTCAGCTGGACTGGGTTCCTAGGCCCAGTAATGCTGCCAGTCCAGCTGGTCCTGTCCATCAGACTTTCCAGGCCCAGGGAAGCTGTTCTCTTTGAGTTCAGCCATGTCACAGATGGATGAGTTGGGTGCATGGAGGCTGACCTTACCCGACCCCTACTCTCCACAACAAGGTACTATATAGGTACACTTCTGTCTCACCAGCTTACATAACCTAGTTCTGTAGGTCTATACAGACACTCTCAATGGCATAATGTTAGACACACCAGACACCCTTAGCATATGTCCACTCTCATGCTCATTAAAGAAAACTGAATACCCATCTTTTTTCCCAGCGTTTAATTATTCATCATATATGCAGTTCTGTTTCCCCAGTGCTTACATAACCTAGTCCTATGGGTCTACAGACACTTTTACACACTGGCATAGTGTTAGGCACATCAGCCACTCTGAATATGAGGTCCATTCTCATGTTGGGACACCTAGAGAGAAAAATAAAATATTTCTCCCTAGGTCACTATAACTGTTACCCTACTCACCGATGAATTCTATAACCATTTAAAGTGAATCTGTCCTCTCCCTTAACCCCACCATGGCGACACTCTCTTCCACTCTCTTCCAGTGAGGCCTTGTTTGTTTGGCAGGGCCATGTCCAATAACATTCCACTGCGGTCAAGTGGCTCTCACTCTGACCTGTCCCATGGGTCAGACCCCTGAGTCTCAGTCCAGACCTCCAGAACCAGAGGCCACCCTGGATCACACTGGGTGGGCACCCTCTCCTTGGCTAGACTCTCTGAGAAGAGCGAGGGGGTGGAGGGGGTGAGCTGATGGGGACAGTGTATTGCCAGCAGTCTGGGGCTAAATCTGGACCTGGACTCTGTTACAACAAAAGCAGCAGTCTAGAGGCAGATGAGCCCAGTCTCTGTAGTCTGCAGAAGGCATGTGGCACCATATGGAAATCTATTCAAGATGTCTATAGGCTGTATGGCCCTTAAAATACACTGTTAAAAAGCCAGACAGTGGTATCTTAATGGAAGACTATACTGTGTTTATGTCCATGACTCATCTCCTTTCTTCGCCTGTCAGCAGTGGAGGCACACAAAAACCCTACATCTCTCTCCTGTCTGTTACAGCACTGACTGGGTGCGCTATCTGCTTCTGGACAATGTGATTGTGCTTTTACAGTGCAGTAGTGTGTATAGTCCTGTATCCTGTGGGAGAATGGAGCTGGCGTCTATCCTACACAATTTACATTAATGCAGCTCTCTGGGCCCATAGCCAAAGTAGTGCTTTACCCCTGTGACATGACATGAGCCCTCTGTTCATGGAAGCCTCGTACTGTTTAGACCGACTGAGAGGGTGTCAGTCAGAAAGGGTCAGTGATGGGTGAGCTAACTGTTCGGCAGGATATCGTGCCCCTGCTGTATACTAATCCTCACTCTCTGTGACAAAGACTGAAGAGTTGGAGGGCCTGGGGAGGCGCTGGAGGGCCTAGGGAGGAGCTGGAGGGCCTGGGGGGGAGCTGGAGGGCCTGGGGGGGAGCTGGAGGCCCTGGGTAGGCATGAGGGTGTGAAAGTGTACATGTTCCCCCTCCCACCGCCGAAGATTCCAGGAATTTTTTGGGAAATCCTCCGGTGCTCATTCCGTCCTAAATGTCAGCAAGCCTCTGTCTTTTCTGTAAACACAGCTGTAGGGATTGATGGATTGGAAGCCTCCCTTTTTTGTCTGTCCCCTGGCTTGGTGTGTCCTGGTCCTATGCTTTCTCATCAGCTGGGGAATTGTTTGAGTATGATTTGACCTCCAACGCTAATGGGCTTTTGTATGTGTTTATCTGTGCTGCCACTGACATTGACCCTTAGCTGAGGATTAAAAGATGGCCATGGTTTTCACTCTAAAATGGTTGACAATTCTGATTTAAAAGCTATATAACCTGAAAATAATTAACAATTCCCTCATAGATGGCCTCAGAGCCAGTGTTGGCGGTGGAGCCCTCAGTGCAGGTGGCCTGCTGTCAGCCCCCGGCTGCTGTACCCAACGGCTTCTCTGCGCCACCTCGGGACAAATTCGAAGAGTGCTCCAGAAAACTGACCGCAGAACAGCTGGCCGCCATCGACGATGAGGAGCTCCTGGATAAAATGGTACTTTCCCCTCATATCACACACGCACTTAGTCCTCAAATCCTCAGATTTGTTGGAATCTGGTGTTTATGTGTATTAGTGAGGGGTTAAATCTGGTCTGCTGGGAAAATTTACATTTGGAATGGTCATACCCTTACATTTCTGTGTGTGTGTGCGTGCACTACACTGTATGAGTGTGCTGTATGTGTGTATTTGGAGCTATGTGACAGAGTTTGTCCGAAGACCAACCCCTCTCATTCCTTCCGTCTGTCCTGTTCTTTCCCACAGCTGGATGAGTCCAAGGACTTTGAGGAGAGGAAGATGATCCGACAGGCCATGAGAGATCTGCGTAAGAGGAAGAGAGGTGAGAGTGAGACCACAGCCAGACTAACCAACCTCCTGTCCATTCCCCCTCTGCAACTTCTAGCACCTTGCTCTTTCTCAATCTCTCGCTCTCTACTTACTTGACCACTCTATGCCTCAACCTCATTTCTTCATTCACTGCTTTTTTTCATTCTACCTTATCCATTTCTTTGTTATTTCTGCATATTTTTTGCCGTCTTGTCTTTTCTCCATCGTTGTCTTCCCTTTATCATTATTTTAACTGCTGGGTCTCTGCTGGTAGATGACCTTCATCAAATCTAGTCTGCATTATGTACCTGCCTCATCTTTCGCTATTTCCATCCTCTTATTTTCTGCTCTTATTTTCACATTCTCGCATCCTGCTCTCAGAGGCCGAACTGGGATGTACTCAAGAGGAAATAGGTAGGAACGTCCTGTGTGTTTGTGTGGATTATATTAATACAGTATGCATCTGTTTTTGTCATTTGTCAATGTCCCACTTGGTTGTATCCCCTCATTGTCAACAATACTGTCCTACAAGTGCTGTTATTGTGCTTGAAGCTCATCATTGAGTTTTCTCAGTGATACACATTGATCATGAACTGACCAGCAGAAACCAAGGACATGAGGAGCCTGTATGGTGGACAATGAGGGATATGCTTATACATCTGTTAAAACGCATGAGTCATGATGTTTGCCATGATGTCACTGCCACAGGGCAAACACACCTCATGTTGTTCCACATAATGGCTGGCTGGGTGCATAGTGCTGCTGACTGTTCTTTGATACTCCAGAAAGGACATAGAACTCTGTGTCAGAGAATGTTCCTTGGGCTCAGTAGATAACCAGCCAGTTCATCCCTGTATTGCCCTTAACCCTAGCCCGTAAATGAGAGACCTGAGGAATATAGTTCAGTGATAATGAGTTATTCGGTGGGTATGGTGCTTAGGAAGGTAAATGGACAGTTAAGACTGCTAGAACCCCCGAGGCATCGGGTCAGTACTGGTGTTATGGTATCAGTGTGTTGGACAACGTTTAGTAGCCTTTCTATGCCAGTGCCTCAGCGGTCTGACGTGACGTTCAGAGTCTTTGTTTGCACTTTGATATGTTTGTCCAGCATGTGCTCCACCACAGCACAGCCTGGGGTTGGTTGTGTTTGGCTTTCACCTCTGGGTGGCTTTCTGTGTTCATAGGCTTTTGATGGTACTTTGGAAAGAATGTTGAAATGTACCTCTAGCTTTGTAGCAGAGAGAGGCTGTCATCTTGAGTGCCTTCCGCTCCCTCTTTTTCCACTGACCTTCTCCCTCCCATCCTCTATCTCAGACCAGAGAGAAAAGGAGCGGGAGTTTCGTCTTGCGGAGCTTCGGCAGCAGAGAGCGGAGCATACTCAGAAGGGTCGTATGGGAGGAGGAGGAGCTGGAGAGGTGGTGATGAGGAAGGTGGAGATGTCAGCTGATGGCTCCACCCTCAGCCAAGTCACCAAGACAAACCGCTTTGCCAAGTCTGGTAAGCCAATCATACACCATGTATTAGGCTGACAACATGGCTGACATATTTTAGGCACTACACTATCTCGTATTTAACCGTGCATGATCTTCCCAAGTCAGATGAAATACTTCAAATGTGTTTCTATGTTTGTGTGTCTAGGTGATGGCAGCAGGACAGCTCACAGCACCATCATGGAGGCCAGTTATGCGAAGAAAACAGACGGTGAGTCAGCACATCTGCCTCCTACAAATTTAAATCAGCATATTCATCATCGTCATCATTTGATTACTATCACTGTTTTTATCCATATATGGTGTTGTGTGGTCTCACCACCACCTCCCTGTGTTTTCTAGTGGGGATAGTTCAGTCCAAGTCCTACAGCTGCTCCTCCTCTACCTCCAGCAGCAGCTCCACCAGGAAAGTGGGCAGGTGAGCACTGAACCCATAGCGATACAATATAATACTGTGTTCTATTGAATTCTGTGTCTTAACCCTCCTTCTCAGCAACCCCTATAGGATTAACTGACATTGTGTTGAACGGTAATTTACCCATTCTCTCTCTTCCCTTCTCTCTCTTCCTCCCTTCTTCCATCCATCAGTGTGTTTGACCGCGAGGACGACTCGGCGTCCCGTGCTGCGGAGCGCCGGCAGGCAGAGAAGCGCAAGGAGCTGATGAGAGCCCAGACTCTGCCCAAGATGTCTGCCGCACAGTCCCGCAAAGCCATGATCGAGAAACTGGACAAGGAGAGCGGAGGGTAAGGATATAAATAACTAAGAATAGTAAAGAAGGAGAAAACGTCAATACTAGCATAAACCAATCCCCCTTCTTCAGGCCAGGAAATAAAGCAGTTGCCAAGGTGTACACAGTCCAGCGCTCGGCTAGCTGCCTGGTGCCCAATGCCAACTCCATCAAACAGATGCTCCTGGACTGGTGCCGCGCCAAGACCCGCTCATACCAGGTGAGCCAACCCACAATGGCACCGTCCTGAGTGTCCAGTCTACTCAAAGATCTGAGGCATTCACACTTTAGTTCATCCTGGAATGAGGGTTAGGTCTTTTATATAACCCCTCTACTGCATGCAAAACATTCTGCCATGTGTTCTCTGTCAGCAATGCTGTGTTCTCTCACATACTCTGAAGTCTGTTGGGTGACCATTGGCTTATGCTTTGTGATTGAATAATTTCTCTCCCCCTCTCTTACCCCCTGCAGAATGTGGACATCCAGAACTTCTCGTCCAGTTGGAGTGATGGCATGGCGTTCTGTGCCCTCGTGCATAACTTCTTCCCAGAGGCCTTTGACTACTCCTCTCTCACCCCTGCCAACCGCAGACACAACTTTGAGGTGGCCTTCAGCACTGCAGAGTGAGTACACACATACACAAATACTTACACTTGTAAAGTGTACGTCATGCATACGCTCATAGATGTACTGAATGTCATGTCTTGGAGTATAACATTTAATCAGAACTTCAGACCTGGGGTAAATGGAAGCTTCACTCTTGGCGTTGCCCCGTGGCCATTTACAGCAGAATGGACCAGGATCTGAGTGCACCATCTTCTAAACTTCCTCCGTCCCCAAGCCAATCAATCGTCTGACCACCCCAAGGCTCTGTTTTTGGGGAAGTAGATCCACTGTAGCTGTCTAACCAACTCTTTGCCCACCCATTTGAACTCAAAATCAGTCAAACATCTTGAGAACCCAAAGACAAACTACTTCCCTCGCCTTTCTCTGCCCAAAACCAACACACTCCTCTTTCTCGGAACAGATTTGATCCCTCTATTGGGTATGTTTGTTTGACCTCTGTAAGATCAACACTGAGCTGCCAGTCTATGGATTCCTCAGGCTCAGCAGTACAGGACCTCTGGGTTCTCACCACCCTCTCTTAGCCTTGCTACCACCTAACTACCCATCCACGTACAGTAGTAAGACTGTCTGCCTGAGGGAGGAAGAGAATGTGCATCCACAGAATTCAGCCTTTTGGATGCATCAGATTCACCTGTTTTACTCAACTCACTGTGTGTCAAAGGGCCTACAGTGAGAGGGTTGTGATGGGCCTGGGCCCACTGCTCAGTTGTATCCTTCCTCTCTCTCTCAGGTCAATCAAGTCAGCTTCTGGATCTACTACTACTATGTCCTGTACCTCTAAACCTCCGCTCTCCATCCACTCTCTCCTCTCAGAGATGCTCTCCTCAGTAACCGCTGTGTGACGTGACCCTCCATCCACCAACCCTGAACTAAACCAGGAAACTCCTGAGACTGACCCCTTCCCAACAACCACCAGGTTACTACAGTACAGGAAGAGCACTCGACTGACTGCCTCCCAGACCCCTCTCCTTTAATCTCTCCATCTCCTCTTCCTCACTCTATCTCTGTCACCTCGTCTTTTGATGAGGTCATGTACTGTCAACCTTTGCCCTATCACCCACCAGTGTCTGCTGAGTTCACCTGTTACGACCATGATGACGTAACCACCAGATTTGTCAAACACGTGTTCCTCCTAGCTACCCCCACAACCCCCTCTTTGTCACTCTGCTGCACTGTCACTCCTTTCCCTGGGCACCAACCTCACCCCCTCCTCCCCCACAACCTGCCAGTGTGCCTCAACCTGACCCCTCTCACACACCCCTCCAACACACACTCACCACCAGTGTGTTTCTCTTCTAGGTTCACCCTGTGGTCCATGTCTTTGTGATTGTAGAATTCTTGTTGTTTTTTCCTTGTCTCTTGTTTTTGTACTGAACAAAACAAAGCCAATGTTCTATGGTTGATGTCCCTATACCCCCATGTCCAAGTCTTTTGTCTCAGTGCACAGAACAAACAAACAAACAAAACGTCGCCTGACACTTCATTTTCCATTTTGTGTCTGCGTGTGTACGCGCCCATATGTGTCACGTTGTTCATGAAGCACGTCAACTCATGGATATGTCTGTCAACACAGACAATGTAATGTTATGGTTTGTTTTTGTCTTTTCTCTCTCTCCCTCTCCACACCCTGGGTATTCCTCTTGTTTGGCTGCTCACTGCTTCTCTCTCTCTCATCCTCCTTCTGTCTGTTGACTTATATCTGTACCTTCTCGCTATATATTTTCTGCACCTTTTCTGTCTCTCTCTTCCTCCCTCTTCTTTCTCACCCCTTTCTCCCCCTGCTCCCTCTCCGGGGTGCGGGTGCAGGAAGCTGGCTGATTGTCCCGAGCTGTTGGACGTGGAGGACATGGTGCGGATGCGTGAGCCGGATTGGAAGTGTGTGTACACGTACCTGCAGGAGTTCTACAGGGGCCTGGCGACCAAGGGCCTGGTTAAAACCAAAAACTCCTCCTAGAGTCACACCCCTAGGACCCCAAATGCACTCATGGTGAGAGAGGGAACAGGCCCACGGAGGAACCTCACGCTGGGGGTTTATGGGGTGGGAGATTGGTGTGAGTGGGAGATTCTCAATTGGGGAAAAGTCCATCCTTTACTCGACTCCTCCGTCCTCCTCTCGGCCATCACCCGGAAACCGATAAGTAGTCGCCATATATAGGAGAGTTTAAATTTGTTAATAGGTGAAGGGAAGAGTTTAATTAGCTCCTAAATTGCATCCTCCGGCGGAGGGTACCGAAGTGTTTCCTGCACAGAAGAGTTTTGAAATCTACCTCATCCCCTTGAATCAGCCGTTTGCTCAGAGGAGAAAAGCATGCATACCTTTAAAAACGATACGCTACTTATGCTTGTATCTATAAACATTTATTTTTACCATTTTACACATGTATTTTGTGATTCCTCTGCTGTAAACTTAATCTTCCTGATGACGAGCTAGTCGAGGAGTCATTTTATACAAGCACATTGGTTTCTTCTCCTCGACTCCTATTCTCGATTACCTTTGACCTTTTTCAACAGGAGAGGATCGAGGACAGGATGCGAGGAATTGAGCAAACCCAATTGAGATTTTGCCAGTGTGTGACTGTGGGTATAGGAGTTAATGTTGTGGAGTGGGGCGGTGAATGGCAGGCTCATCAACAGTTCCACCGGAAATTCCACTGGTTATTCATATTATGAGGAGAACAATGAGTTATCCATTAATATAAACATGATCATTAACCTACAGGAAGTCATATGAAGTGTTGGAGTGTGTCAAGGTATAGGTTAGAGTGCAGTTTTCTACACCCTGTGAGCCTGGTGCTGGGGTCCCGAGGCCCAAACATGGACTGTGAGTGTGTGACTGCACTCCTCTGAGTGCAGTCACACAGGCTCCAGGCTCCAGCCAGGCAGAGGGCCAGCCATCAGCACTCCCCATCTGCAGATCCACACTTTAAAAGGAGCTGCCACAACACTGGAGTGGAAACAGAGATTGGAAACAAAGTGGAGAGGAAAAAGAAATGTCAGACCTGTGGTGTGTGAAACATGTGTATCATCTCCTCTCATTTAGTGACTTCAAAATTGTTTTTCTACTTAAAGCCTGGTCAGTTTATAACAGCCATCGCTGAATTTAGCTCTTCAGAATCTAAAACATTAAAGGGGAAACTTAGAGTTTTACAGTGTTGACATTTGTCTCTCTTTGAGGGGCTAGGTTACCATCTGCTGTTCTAGTAGTTGTGCTCACTCGGTCTCCCACCTTGCAGTTGTTTCCCAGAGGTCTCGCTCCTCTGCTCTCCCAGCTGGGCAGCTCGCACTATTTTAACAGTCAGTCAGCTGCAGTACTGTCAGTGATGAGTAGTTTTTAAAGTGTGCCACCCTGTGGTTATATGCATGCATTGCACATAGATTATTTTGTTTAGCTAATGGCAAAATATGTTTGGAATGATCTCCGTACATCTCCTAAATGTATGCCTAGAATGCTTTTTTGAAACTAATGCTTTTTAGAGGGGCTCCCTCGTATCTGGTTAGTTTGGGTGGATAAAAAAGCTGTTATGAGAGCAGTGTTTGTGGAGAGAACATATTTTATCCTTACCATCACTCTGTTCATCTCTTTCTCCATCTCCCCACTGCTCCCTCTTTCCCTTTCTCTGTCTCACCATATGTCTCCGTCCCCTAGGGAATGTGCCAACTGTATGCCCCTGTTGGAGGTAGAGGACATGATGATCATGGGGAGGAAGCCTGACTCCAAGTGTGTGTTCACCTATGTGCAGTCACTGGTCAATCACCTGCGCAGGCACGAGATGAAACTCGCCAAACTCCAGGGCACCAACCTCTGATCTGCTCACTGTGTATCTTCCCCCATCGCACCCCTCCTCTCCTCCTGAGCTCTGGTCCTGAACACCACCCACGTCCCAAAAGACATCAGCCCCGACTCTGAGTGAGGGGTGTTACTGATTTGCACATCTCTGATGGCCAACGTGGTGGGGAGTGTGTTTGTGTAGGTGTTGGCATCTGTCTTATGATTATCTTTGTTGATGGTGGTGGCATGTAAGACAGATAAATTCCCTTCCTCTGGACGCATGTGTTTAGGCTGTGCGAACCTTCCCATCTTCCAGAAAGAGAATTCCAAAGTTTAATAGAGAATCTTTAAGCTTTAATTGATATTTTTATTTTATACTGATATTTAGTTGTACAGCCTATCAGTCATAAGGCAGTTCTATACATGGTTTGGAAGTCTGAAGATAAACCACCAACAAAACCCTACATGAAATGTACATGAGAAAAATAGGAATTTTACTGTATTCCCTCACCCACATTAATGCCTAAATGTTTTTGTTTTCTGTGACAATTGCAAGATGTTACTCAAGCTGTTGGCGATGATGAAGAAAACAAATATGATATGAGGCATTGTTAATATTCCTTCAGTCCCCACTCTCGTACTGTTAAAGGTGTTGCTAAACACATCTATTTGAATTGTTTTAAATAGTGCTTTGTATGGAGGGATGTTAATTATTATTTGGTGGGTGCTTATATTTATTCTATTACACACACGTACAAGTATTTATTAATATGCATGTGTGAATTCGATTTATTTTTTGCATATCACAACTCTCCCTGAGACATCCTCGAGAAAGTGGGATCACAACCAGGGTCTGGACACTAGACCAATTAAGGATTAAATGCCTTGCTCAAAGGCACAGACAGATTCTTCACCTTGTTGGCTCGAGGATTTGAACTAGCGACCTTTCGGTTACAAGCGCAACACTCTAACCCAGGGATGGGAAACTCTAGTCCTCAGGGGCCGGAGTGGTGTCACTTTTTCTCCACCCCTATCGAACACAGCTCATTAAACTAACTGCATTCTAAACTGAAGATCATGATTAGTTGATTATTGGAGTCAGGTGTGTTTGCTGAAGCAAAAGTGTGAAACCAATCAGGTTCCCAAGGAATGGAGTTGCCCATCCTTACTCTAACCACTAGGCTAGCTGCCGCCCGATGTTATTCAGTTGCTGGCATTATGAAATTGGTGGATCCGTCTATGCAGCCCTAACGTAGCAGGTGTAAAGAAACGCCTGAGCAGGTTCTGCAGAAACCAGAAGCATCTGGTTCAGGCTTTGCCTCTGCTTTTCCCCTGAAAACCGTATGCTTCCGGGTTCTGCCGACCAACTGAAGGTGATGCAGCCCTATGGTGCGCAAAACCGATATCAATCTACAGACCCACTGAGGTTGAAGCCAGACTAGGTTGTAATAGCCATGTTGTGATACTAGTTGTGAAACTATAATTGTGTATTTATACCACTCAGAATATTTACATAATTTTGGTCTGTGGAGAAACACCAGTGTTGAAAAGTAGTTTCCAAGTGCCTCAGACAGGTAAAATCACACATTGGTGTTCCTAGATTATCACATCTCTTTCCTCCTTGTCCTTGCCTCAGTTCGCTACATTGAGGTCTAAAAAAAAACTTGGCATGGGGTTGTCGCATTCACACTGCCAGCAACACACAGCTCTTTTTGTGGGCTCTTTAATTATGCTTGGGTAACATTTTTGTTGGTGGTCGTACCATATGCTTTGAAGTTTTGTTTCATGAGTCCATCTATAGGTTGTTATGGTAATGTCAGTATTTGTGGGCTCTTGAGTGGCGCAAGGCACTGCTTCTCAGCTCTAGAGGTGTCGCTACAGACCCTGATTTGATTCCAGGCTGTATCACAACCAGCCGTGATTGGGAATCCCATAGGGCAGCGCACAATTGGCCCAGCGTCATCCGGGTTTAGCCGTCATTATAAATAAGAATTTGTTCTTAACTGACTTGCCTGGTTAAATAAACATTTGTTGGAGGCCAACCAATCAAATGTATTTATAAAGCCCTTACATCACCTGATGTCAAAGTGCTGTACAGAAACCCAGCCTAAAACCCAAAGTAATGCGGGTGTAGAAGCACGGTGGCTAGGAAAAACTCCCTAGAAAGGCCGGAACCTTGAGGAACCAGCCAACTTCCCTTCTCTAAATTCTTGGGCCCAATGAAAGCTGGCTTTCGGCTCAGTTGATTATGACAGACAGGTGAACAGGAGATTATTAATGATAAAGGCTGAATGTACATTTTCTGAATTCTAGCTAAAAATGTTTTATGGTTTCTTTATCAATAATTTTAAGACTGCGGTTGGTTTTACAACTGGTTTTGATTTAATTCACTTTCTCTGTAATTTGAGACTAGAGAAATGTACTAAATCTAATTTTGTTACATTTTGTAAACAGGTGTCGACTAACAATGAAATGCTTGCTTATGGGTCCTTTTCCAACAATGCAGAGTTAAGATAAAATATGGTTACGACAGTTTAATATTCCGCAACCAGAAAGTTTCCACAAACTAGTTAATCCTGTACATACATGCTTGGACACAGTCAATTCATGTTTCTGTACACCACAATGAATGTGAATTAACAATTAAACCAATTTAAGATAGTGTGTCTTCTACTCTAACACTTATTTTTTTTCCTGTGTGTGTGTGTGTGCGCAATGGGAGTTTGATTTTAAGATGGACATTCTACAAATGGCACATACAAAAATATTGAAAGTTAAACTTTTTATTGTTTTACAATTGTCATCCCATCACTTGAATCCCCTTGTGTGCCTAAGCCCTACCCACCAGGACACGTTGCATCGGCCCCAAGCCAATCAGGAGATTTTACAGCCAGGGACGTCATTCAGTTCCACAGAGGACAGGAAGTCATTAGACACACGAGAGAGATTATCAGAGGAGAGACTCATTAAGACACTTGACACCTAGTGGTAAATCATACACATCATCTGAAATAAATGGACAAACGGAAGATAAAAATTGTGTAACCTTTTCTGATGTTAGAGAGACAGTTACCCCAAGTGCTGAACCAGGATCTGCTTGTCCTGTGTTCTGATCCCCAAAAATTGTTTAAGCTACAGAAATAAACTGGTCATGGACCAGCACTGGAGGAGAGTAACCCTGTCTGTCCAGGTCCACACAGACTGCAGACTCTTTACTGCTGTGAGGATTACAGGTCAGAGTGCTTGGCCTCTGCGTCAGAATCTGAGGAAGCGTTGTCTGCGGGGGCTGAAGAAGAGGAGGGAGTTGCTTTGAAGGGGCTGTCCTTGGCGGGGGAGAAGCGGAACTCCTCTGGGACCTGGTCCTCAGGCTGAGCCTTCTTGTAGAAGCCCAACTTCTCCAGCAGCTCGTTGATCTCAGAGCGGGTCATGTCAGACAGGGCAATCCGCTGAACAGGGCATATACATTTAGGTGAGATGCCTATCCTCACAAGAGCTCTCTATTCTTCCACAAGCTGTAGCATGCACAGATGAGTTTGTCATACCATTTCTGTGCAGTAGTAGGCCCACCCTTTACATCTCTAGATAAGTAAGCCTGCAACGTTTATGACCAATCCTTCATTAACCATTATAGTGCACTAGTGAGAACCTACAGTAAATCATTAACACCACAGATGTGTTAAAGGTACAGTAAAAGTCTTTCAGCAGCTCACTTACGTCCAGCTCTTCGTAGTAGTGGTTGAGGAGGACAAGCTCGGGGTCAGCCCCAGGGATGTGCTTCATTACCAGGTTATGGCTGGGATGGCATGAGTCAAGGGTTACAAACAGGCAAACAAGGAAATGCAATGCAAACAGAGTGCCCGCACACAGTTGACAGGTGTCTGACACCCCAGGCCAGGACGACTTCCTCCACGTGTAACAGTAGAGCTTCCTTCCCTCTCCGCGCCCCTATCTGGGCTCGAACCAGGGACCCTCTGCACACATCAACAACTGACACCCACGAAGCATCGTTACCCATCGCGCCACAAAAGCCGCGGACCTTGCAGAGCAAGGGGAACAACTACTTCAGGTCTCAGAGCGAGTGACGTCACCGATTGAAACGCTATTAGCGCGCACCACCGCTAACTAACTAGCCATTTCATATCGGTTACACACGCACCAGTGCCCCTGCCTGCTGTCTGCCATGACACCAGCTAGTGGGGAAATATGGTCATGAACAGCTTGGACTTTGTGCTCCAGCCTCCATACATGACAGGGAAATGCATGAAGCACTTCAGTTATGAGATCACTTCAGGACAGTCTTACATGCTGGAGCTGTGACTGCTTCAGGACAGAAAGCTATCTGCAGGGTAAAGGTATGGCTTTCTTTATGGCTATCAGCATATATATATATATTTATTAGGCTTCTGTCTGCAGAAATAGCTTTCAATTACTTGGTCAGATGACGAGTACAAATGTGTAGTAAGTTTAGCTGCTGTGTAACTTCTCGTTACTCCATTTGGTAGCACAACATCAAAGGGGCAGTTGCTACATTCATTTTTGGACTTAGAAATCAATTATATATCCACCATCAATTATATATCCACCATTGATTCTTCAAGAGTATAACTGAAATAAATTAGCTTAGTTCAACTGTCGTACCCCATCAGAACCCAAAATCAAAGCTTGTTTTACTCCAATGTTTGTAAACAAACACTGTTTAGCCTCAAAACATGGTTAAAACTATAATTGTGATATCATGGATGGTCAATGGAGGGTACATTTGATTGGTTACAGTTCTCTAGCCCCATCCCTCAGCTTTTTACCAAAACAGTGGTGAGGTTACCTCTTATTGTTTCAACTGCGGATTGGCCCCTTACATAGTTTATAAAACAGTAAGGCTGTTAATTATTTATTCTGTGATGGTTAAATCAGTTAAACGTTGTCAACCAGTGCATGACTTCCACATCACGGCAGAGGACCTACCTACCACACATCGGCTATCACAACTCTGCACGTCTGCTATCACCAAAATGAAAGGATACTAAAGAGGAATGTCCTGGGTCACAAAGGCTTTGACCTGAGGGGTTGAAGAGTTGATGGTTAGTGTAACTCTGCTTTGTTGGGCAGGCAGTGATATTTCTGAGCATTTCATCAATTGCAAAATAACAATAATACTGTACATATACAGAGAAGACTGTTGATAACAATAGGCCGACTTAAGTGCTTACCTCTCTCAGCCTGTTCAGCTGTCATCCACCGCAAGACTGAGAAAAAGATTAAGCAGGATAGTGGTTATAAATCCCACTAGGACAGGAGCAGGGCAGTGGGTGACTGACTGGGTATGATTCAGACCACGGTGGTCCTCCTGACCCATTAGTACTGTAGGAGTCAGGACTATCAGCAGATAAAGGGACTTATCGCACCATCTGGACACAAGTGAAACACTCACTGTCGGAAAAACATGTTGCCTCTTGTTGAGATTAGAGGTCGACGATTAATCGGGCCGATTTCAAGTTTTCATAACAATCGGAAATCGGTATTCTTGGGCGCCGATTTTTTTTTATCCTTTTTTATCCTATCCTCGATTTTTTTTTTTTTTTTTTACACCTTTATTTAATCTTTATTTAACTAGGCAAGTCAGTTAAGAACACATTCTTATTTTCAATGACGGCCAAGGAAACAGGCAGAACGAAGATTTTTACCTTGTCAGCCTCGGGGATCCAATCTTTGCATTGATTACAATGCACCCCCACGAGGAGCCTGCCTGTTAGCGAAGGCTCCTCGTGAGTGTAGTTGCCTAGCTAGCATTAAAACTTAGCTTTAAAAAACAATCAATCACATGACTGTCATTGCTCCAATTGTACTTGAACCATAAACATCAATATGCCTTCTTAAAATCATATACACAAGTATATTTTTAAACCTGCATATTTAGCTAAAGAAATCCAGGTTAGCAGGCAATATTAACCAGGTGAAATTGTGTCATTTCTCTTGCGTTCATTGCACGCAAAGTCGGGTATATGCAACAGTCTGGCTCTTTGCAAACTAATTATGACATAACATTGAAGGTTGTGCAATGTAACAGGAATATTAGACTCATGGATGCACCCGTTAGATAAAAATACGGAACGGAATAAACGTTTTGTTTTCGAGGTGATAGTTTCCAGATAGTCAAAGGTATATGGGTTTAGAGAGAAATAGTCGACGCGTTATAATTCCTGTAATAACTTGCGGCTGAATTGAAAGGGGTTCCTTCGTTATTTTTACCGTTATGTCTTCCATAGGAATGTCTTGATCTACTTCAAATAAGTCTGTGTTTCGTGCAGGCTTAAACCGCCTCGACGTTTTGATACCCGTGTAAATCTCACTAGGATAAGTAAAGTTTTGTCAACATATTCATTAAACACTCTACAATTTTTTGTCTTCGCTTATATTTAGCCAATATGATCAGAGTTACCTTGTCCTATGGATATCTACACAGTTATAAAATGGTACGGTGATGTAACCTAACGAAAACACGACCTTATTTAAGTGAATCTAAAAAATCCTAGGAATAAATGAAGGAACCGCTTTTCAGATTTTGCTAGGTGTCATGGGAATTATGACTCGCACTTTGGTTGTCAATTCTTACCATGCCCATTATTAAAATAGGATTTCCTGCATATAGAAATTAAAGTTTGTTTTCAACATTCATCACAAGTAACTTAAACTCTATTTTTATTCAAACAGTTGAGAGTATTTGTCTCCTAAGCAGACTCTTCAGTATCATTGTCACTTCAGAGCTGTGTGTGTATTTATGTATTATATTAAGTTAAAATAAAAGTGTTCATTGTTCATTCAGTATTGTTGCAATTGTCATTATTACAAAAATGTGTGTGTGTGTGTGTATATATATATATATATATATATATATATATATATATATATATATATATAAAAATTGAATAGTTAATCGGTATCGGCTTTTTTTGTCCTCCAATAATCGGTATCGGTATCGGCATTGAAAAATCATAATCGGTCGACCTCTAGTTGAGATACCATAGGCCTATACTATATTGTAGGCCCTATGTAAGAAAGAGTTCCCCAACTGGCGGCCGCAGGTGGTTGAGCAAAAAAAATAAGCATTTTTATTTTCATTGTTGGACATAAACGACTAAATATGCTCCAAGTGATTTTAATTTGGGAAATCTGTTCCCAAGTATTCCCACGCATTATAGAGAGACATGATCGTATACAATGTAAGAAAGGTTTCTAATTATTGTTAGTGAAATATATCTGTTTGGGCTTCTTGCGGTCAATTTGCAGTCTACATATTATTTGTAATGATGTTACGACCATCTGCTCAAGAAAAAAAGCCTTGGCTGAATCTAGTTGATGATCCCTGCCCTATGTAATGATATTTTGTTTAGCCCATGGGAGAGGGATGTGGTTTGCACATCCATGGGTACATAGATATGTGGCCAAGCTTACAGCTCTGCTCTGAGATTCATTACTACCTGCTGATAGGTAGATATCCCACAGGTAAATGCCAACTTGACAACACATTTTTCACTCAAAGATCCTGGCAGGTGTGATGCACCCTGGATGATATGTTCTCACAATGAGAAGAAAGTCTGAAAAAGGCATTGTTAGTCCACTGTAATTTGAGGTCTCATCTTGCAGCCACATTGAAGTAATTCACTGGCGTTCTATTGTAACACAGAATGATTACAGAGAATAGCCTATCATTTACTCCTATAAATGCCCAGGAGTCTCAACCCATTAGAATAGTATAATGTGCAGTAGAATCACTATTGCACTTAATTTTATTTACCAAAATGTTTGATCAAAAGCCAATAACATGGATAGACACCCATAGGAGCAGATGCGAGGAGGGTTTAAACTTTCATTCATTCATTTTCCTCCTCCCAAAAACCTACGCATGCGCACATATGACAACAGTTAGGCTACCCAATATTTCCCTCAATACGAATCAAAATGTATTGATCTATACGTGTATCCAATAATACCAAAACATGATCCATAATTATATCGACAAATATGTTTATAAAAGCCTGCTTCTTATTCATTCTTGTTATCTTAGGCTACTTGAAGTGGCTTTGTTTACGAATCTAATTGCAATTACGTTAATATTCTTACTCAAGCCTACCTCCACCTTCGCTTTTGCGAGACCATCCAGTTTCTTCAGATCTACATCATAGGCGGACACACAGTTAAGGAAGCTGACGAACATGAAGAACCACATCATTTCCTCTGATTGCAGAACGTTGAGGAGATTCATGTTTTAGAGCAGACGGTCTTGGTCGTTCGTGTCGCTCACCTATTCTGCAAACCTATCGTTACTTACAGTAGGCTATACTTGAATAGCAAGACGTAGCAGGCTAGCTGCGGTGATGTTCAACTATGTCATCTCCGGCCTCTATGCCACGTCAAACGCTTTCTGCTGTCTTTGGAGAGGGCGGGGGAATGAACGAACTGCTTCTTAAAGGCGCAATCTGTAATAGTTTCTGCTGTTAAATTGTTAAATTAATGATTGCCATAGGGCTGGCGAGGCTAAAATATATACCTATAATTTTCAAGAATATCAGCTTAGCAATTGTCGAGCAGTTTCCCCATTCCTCATTTTACAAACAAAAGTGTCAGGGTCAGACTGTTGAAATTACTAATTGTACCTTAAAACATAAACTCATTGGTAGATTAACAAGGGAGAGCTGGAAAACACCCACCCCAGGTTGCACTGCACTGTGGCTACACTGCATGTGCCCTCGGATGAATTAGAAGAATGTGTTTCGCTAAATATGATCTTGACATTTTCATTTTAGGTCATTGATTTGATTGATAAAGTTATTGATATTTGTTTCTATTATCAGACTACATTCTGATGGTGTATTAATAGCTACATCAGTAAACATGATCCATCTATAATACTAGTATTAGGGTATTATACAAGTATTTCTAATACAATATCACAACATTATTATGGTAATTAACTCAGTGATTGTAGACGATAAAGTAGACTCTAGCATTCCTCAGAAGAAACAGCTGTGTAGACTAACTGCTTTTTGGTCTACTTTGTGACAGAACCTTTTTGACAGTATAACTAATTTAGTGTCAGGACCATACAATTAGGAATTAGAATACTTAACAAACTGAATAGGATCTCTATGGTCAGGACACTGTCAAACAATCCTAATTCTAAATAATAAATGGTCTGACACAGGGAAATATGTGCCCTTTAAATCTGCAGGTACTTGGCTAAATCCTTTATTTGGTCAGCCCTGAGGGAGGCAGTCAGACCCGTAAAGAATGTCCAATGGCAAGGGGAGGGGGAGAGTTTCATGCAGTGACTTATTTCAGTACCCATGGCAACTAAGAGTATGTGAGCGGAGCGGAGTTGGAGCAGAGAAAGGAGCGGAACGTGCCCAATTTGATTGGAGCGTTGATCGAGATTCCCAAAGGCTGAAGTGTCGGCCTTCTCGTGCTCTCCAATTTCGCTCCAGTAGCGCTCACTTCACGAGCTCAGGGCATGCCCGCCCCAGCATGCATTTGTAGTCTACTTGTGTGCCGCTTATAGCCCCTTGCTTTAGCTATTGCTAGCTTTAGCTATTGTCATGGAGTTCGCTAAAACACACAGGTGCTAAATCAATGTGACTAACAAAGATGAGGACCAAGAGCAAGAGAGGGAGTGCCGTGATGTAGTGTCCAGAACTAAAGAATCATTGTGGAATCTGAAAAGGCACATATCCCAAAGGCATGATGGTGTACTTACTCCGTGAACATGCTAAAATAAATGAACTAGGCGGGTAGATAACTAAGTGTGTCATTGTAGCAAAGTATTTATACACTAAAAATCTAATCTCTTAAACGTTTCGTTCATTTTCGTTCTATTATCTATACATTAGGCCATAATTGATTTGGCCCAATAGGCCTGGCATATTCCCACGTCCAAGGAGCTTTCCGTTTTGATTGGGTTACTTTGCCTAAAAACCTTTAGGTCTATACATATTTTGTTTTTAAAATGCATCTCTGCCCAGCCCGGCAAGAGTGGCCAAAAGGGTGTCCCAGTGTCTCTTGTTTCTAAGTGAATTCAAAAGCACTAATAAATCATTATTCGTTTAATTTGTATTTAATTATAAGTAAGTCACAGCCTATTATGCGCAATTTATAGACTATAATGATTTAATACAACGAAATGTTGTTTAAATGCTGTACGCTTTATGTCCCCACCAGCCTATTGTGTCGCACTCACAAATGCTTCACAATTTATTTATTTGTAGGCTATAGCCTTGAAATAATATAGCCTAAATATTTGTCTCCTGACCTATTTAGTGTTTATATGCTGTTTAATATGACATATAGGGTACTAGGGGGTAACTGCCCCCCCCCCCCTGTAATTCTCATTAAGACCACAAGATGTCACCAAATTATTGGCCCAACACTTTCCCTGGCTGCTCTTGCTCAACAACAAAATTCCTCTGTGTGATCACATCTTTTGGAGATATTTTTAAATGATTTTGTTGTAAATGAATACGTTTTTTTGACATTTTGAAAAAGTTGTAGATATATTCCAATGAAGTTAGATCTATATATTTGTTTTAAATATACAAGTAGGAAAGCCTTAAGATAAATAATCCACTTGTTTAGAGCAAAAAATGTAGAAACGGTTTGAGTAATGTATAGTTAGCTAACACATATTTGTACATCGCGCTCTAACGTACAATTGACCTTATTTTAGCACCCAAAAAACGTAATACTTCCAGGTCAACTGTAATATGAATACTATTGTAAAGCACAATTTCTCCCCTTCACAGCAAAATCATGATGAGACCTTCATGCTGCCCATCTCTGCATGATTAAAGAAGACAATGAGCTCTGTCGGGTGGGGAAGCGAAACCTACTGCGTGATAGGGAAAGGGGGAGATAAACTGTGTGGGGAAATGGCTTTTTTCACCCTATCTGTCCAATTTATCACCTCTAAAATGTAAATAAAACACTATGAAGAGTTTATATAATGTGTCATTACATACCTATTTGAAGGTTTGTGTCAAATTTGAATCGCGTTTTTAGGGTGGCGGTAAAGTTATTTTCATAAGTAAACAGAGGCTGTTGTGGCTTTGAGAGTCATGATGGCTTGCAGTGATGACGCAAAAAATTAATGCATTCAGTTGTACAATTGACTAGGTATCCCCCCTGTCCCTGTCCCTTTCTTGTTTTAATCTGCCAGAGAAGCACTACACCTGGTGGAGATGCTGTACGACATAGAATGAGTTGCATTATGCTTGCTGTACATTACGTCATGACACGTCACAATTTAACGTACAGCATCAGAGGGGTCAGTTTTTTAAAACTTTTCTCTAATACTATTGGGCCATTACTATGTTAATCAACGCTTGAGTAGAAACGTAGTTCACACCCCAGATTTTGATGCCAACACAGCTGGGGTAACTAGCCCCTAGGGGTAACTGGCCCCTTGGGGCTAGTTACCCCTTTATGGTTATGAATGTGTTTCTACATGACATTTAGACAATGACTAGCCTGGTTAGTGCTAGTTTATGCTAACTTGCTAGCTAGCAACTTCACTAGCAGTAAATGCTAGCCATCTAGCTAGTTAGCATAAGCTGATAGGAGTGCTAGCTAGCAACATTACTACCAGATCTTCTGAGGTAAAATACATTAAAAAAGATAACGTAACTTAATTGCAGTTGTAAATGTTTCCACTAGTGCCTGATAGCTTTACAGTTAATGCTACTTTTTAGCCTTTTAGCTATATCACACAGCATTTTATGTCATATAGCTAGATAGCTAGCTACGTTTTTAAGAGACAGCTTTTCAGTTGGCATCTCTCCAGTTTTTAGTCACAGGTGGGGGCTGGATTAGGAGTGAGTTGTGCAGAAGGGGGGCTCATGAGTTGTGCTCCAATTTTACTGAGTTATGAGTTATTGTTATTAAATGTTATATTCCAACGTTATTTCATGTTATTAGTTATATTCCATTCCAATATCCCAATGAATCTTTATTTTATTAATTCAAAACAACTATTGGAAACCTTTTGCTCCTGAAAGTCATTTTATAGTTGCTGGGATTTAAAATCTTACATTATTCAAATAATATTTAATACAATTGTAAATAATGGATTGTATGGGAAAAGAACAACAAAGAGAGAACAAGGGAAATTAATGTGCAGGTGAGATAAAAAGAGGGACTTTACATCAAATCTCCTCATAGTGCGGATATTAATAGTAACATATGCGACACCATTTCCCTCCATATTTTATTTAAATAATTAAAATAAGACAACTAGGCTTAGCTTAGTATTACTTACTAAAGCATTTCTAAATAAAACAGATTAAATTGATTTTAACACACTTGTGTGAAACCCTACAGTGTGCCATAATCTTCTACGGGGTAACTGGCACCCCCGTGTGTGTTACCTCGGTACTTAAAAAAAAGCCCCTTTTCTAAAAACAGCATTTCATGATTAACTAAAGAAGTGTAAACTGTAGCCATTTATTTCCCTTTATAGTTTATTTGCCTAAGCATGACATTCATCCACATACCATTTTTTCCCCAAGCGTTGCTTTTTTGTGTCAGCAATTAGACATTGTTCTTAGGGGGTGGCTAGTTACCCCGTAGTACCCTAGCCTATTTGAAATTATGTTTGCTTCTTACATTCACTTTTTTAATGTTAATTAAAATAATTTTCATTCAAATCCATATGGTTTGGTTTGAATACTTAAAAACCAATTGGTAGGTCCAGGTAGTCACAAAAATAGATGTGTGTCGGTTAAATTTTGATTTTAATGAGTGGAGCGAATTTGGAGCAGCAGTTTTTTTCCTGTGAGCGCAGAGCGGTTTTAGTGGAGCAGCAGGAAAAGACATGGAGCGCTGCACCTAACCACTAAACTCTGCTCACATGCTCTGATGGCAACATAGGCTTTTGGTTCCAACATTTTAGCATTGTTGCTGAGGTTTTTCCTTTTGCAATGGCAGTCATGCCAGTGTTGGGTTCTTAGTGTTGGGCTTTATGTTGTCATAAGATGGTGTTATTGTCGCATGCTGTGGTTGAGAGCGAGGTTTCCATCGGTTTAATGCCATTCCATCTGCTCGGTTCTAGCCATTATTATGAGCCGGCCTCTCCTCAACAGCCTCCACTGAGGTCAACACATTATATTTTCATCACAAGAGCCTTGTTAACTGCAGACACTATTTCAAACAAACAAGTACTATGTGGAACTAAGCCAGACCCATTCCCATCCACAACAATCAGTGGGGGAATTTCACTAACATTTGACGTTTTACAGAGGTTTTACATTGTCATTCAGGGGGTCATACAGTAGGTCCAAAATGGGGGACAGGAACATCCCAGGGTTGGACCACCCAACATCCCAGGGTTGGACCATTTTGGACCTACTGTATGACCTCCTGAATGACAATGTAAAACCTCTGTAAAACGTCAAATGAGCCAGCTACCCAAGGAGGATGTTTTGATGAGGATGAGATTAAAGGCATGATATGATATGAGAAGAGAGGATATGGATAGGGCTATCCATTGTGGGTTTATATACTGAACAAAAATATGAATGCAACATGTAAAATGTTGGTCTAATGTTTCGGGGGGGGGGTTAAAAGATCCCAGAAATTTGCCATTTGCACAAAAATCGTATTTCTCTCAAATTTGTTTACATCCCTGTAAGTGAGCATTTCCCCTTTGCCAAGATAATTTCCCCTTTGCCAAGTGTTGCATATCCAGAAGCTGATTAAACAGCACAATCATTACACAGGTGCACCTTGTGCTGGGGACAATATAAGGCCACTCTAAAATGTGCCAGAGAATTGAATGTTAATTTCTCTACCAACATTGTTTTACAGAATTTAGCAGTACGTCCAACCAGCCTCACAACCGCAGACCACATGTATGCCGTTGTGTGGGCAAGCGTTTTTCTGATGTCAACATTGTGAAAGGAGTGCCCCATGGTGGCGGTGGGATTATGGTATGGGCAGATATAAGCTATGGACAATGAACACAATTGCATTTTATCGATGGCAATTTGAATGCACAGAAATACCGTAATGAGATCCTGAGGCCCATTGTGAGGCCCATGTTTTTTTAAGGTATCAGTGACCAACAGATGCATATCTGTATTCCAGCCATGTGAAATCCATATATTAGGGCCTAATGAATTTATTTCAATTGACTGATTTCATATATGAACCTTAACTGGGTAAAATCTTTGAAATTGTTACATGTTGCATTTATATTTCTGTTCAGTATAGCTCATTAAGAGGGATCATTTCATTAATGGTGATGCTGATGTTAGGATTCTGTTTTATAAAGGTTTATCTTAAACCTGGAGTTTATTTTGTGTCATTTTAGCTCAGCACTTAATAGCTATTTGTCAGAGGAAATACACAGTGCTTATACATACAGATAGTGGGTAAACCTATTAATGCATGTGACTAGGATACTGCCTCTGGTAGCCTAACTGAGAAACCCTTAGAAACACAAGTAGTGGACCATTGATAAATAATAGGCCACATCAGACATAATAAAAACCTAGGATGACTACTGAAGTAACAATATAACGTTTAAATGTGGAGGGGCGCGCGCCCCTGGAGTCGGTGAAGGGATGCAGGTGTATTGGGCGCCTATAGTTTACGGCCCATGTACACTAGGGGGCGGCGCCGCACGATGAAACACTGCTTCCCATTAGGTAGCCTATACAGGCGCCTGTGCGGGTATAGCATAGCTAGGGCACCCATGGCACGGATAGGACTGATTGTAATAAATGGTCAATAAGAAGTATTGAGGCACATTTATTATACTGTTAATGTTCGTGAAAGATTGGAAACCCGCGCAAAGATGCACGTTCCACCTCACCAAATTGCGCGACATTAAGCAACCTTCACAGTTCCATTTCTCTAAATGGCCAGTCCACAAATCTAACCGCTATGCGGCGGTAAAGCTCCAAGTTATATAGTCTACTGTAGGCTGTCTGCTCGCTGACACTGTCGGTGTGATCGAGGCGTAACTACGCATCATCAAAAGAACGTTGTGTATGCATAGAGTGTACGTTCGCGTACAGAACCGGCCGAACGAGTGTTCACAATTTGAAGGGCATAGGCTACCAAACAGTCCAAGCCACGTCGGTGTAATCGACTCAGCATTTGCATTCGCCGTGAAAAGGTTGTTTTATCATTCAGAAGCTAATAAGCGCAACGGGTGAATATGAATGTACGCCTCGTTTGTTTATGAAATGTATCTGCCTCCCGTGAGCGTGAAAGCTCGAAGCACTTCACTTGGCAGCGTACCTGTCCTCCACTCGGACATCGCCAGTGTGGAACGGGCTTGGATGCCTATAGTTATATCTGAAGAACGTCAGGACAGGCAGGTCTGATATTTTAAAAGTATCGTAACGGGGAAAGGCTATTTAAACCTCATCCTCTGACAAGCCTTAAACACAATAATAGCCCAGAACTATTCATCCGCAGGAGAGGTAGGCGCCGAACAAGCATCAGACTATACTCAACTAACCAAGTCTTCATTCGGACCGTCATTTCGTCGTCTGACATCATTTCATCTCTAATCTTTACTGAACAGGTGATGTAGTTATGTAATAACATATTAACTACTGTACTTATTGTAAAGACATGTCGTTGCCTTCTGCTGCCAATGTAGGCGACCTGAGCGCAACACTGAATCGAATCCTGATCATAATTTCTGATGATTTTATGTATTTAATCTGGTGTCCTTTGATTGTCACAGAGTTATTACATTGAATAAACATGATCACAACAAGCAGTCAAAACAAATGCTTGCCCACTTGGTGGTGACATGCAATCTGAACAAACCCTGTCAGTGTTCTTGTTTACATTATCAAATCAAATGTATTTATAAAGCCCTTCTTACATCAGCTGATTATCAGTTGGAGTTGTCTTACTCAGAAAAGCAGTGCAACGCACCATGGGTTGTTGGTACAAATCATGTTATGCTAATATGAATTGTATGTATTATAGTGCTCCCATTGTATTTACCCATATGCCACTGTATGAAAGCATGGCATCCATCCATACTCTGCTTCTCTATCATGTTACATTTTGCTCTGATTGAGTTACAGTTTCAGGAAGGGAAGAGAGAGGTTGGGGTTCAGATACAGGAATATAACCACTGACACATGTGGGTAGATGAAAAGTCAGTAAGTTGTTTGTAGATTGATTGTATCATAATGAAAACCTCCTAGAGCATTGTTATGTGCAACTAGACTGGTGTTCCCCCATGCATCAGTGTTTGTACGCATTTGTACTAATTAACATGGAGTAACTCTTTTGATTGAAATAGGCACTACACCCATATTCTGGTCATTATTTACAATCATGTTGTCACACACATTCACTGATGAAGACACACAGATGTCCTCTCTATATCATAATCTCTTTAACACACACACACACACACATGCTCTGAGATAAGATCTGAGACTGAGACACCAAATTAAACCAAACTTTTTTCTCTCAGAAAGGCCTTGAAATAGGAGCAGAATTAGGCCACACAAGCGACTGGCTTCATTCAGTCATTGGTTGATTGGATTCCTTAATAAATCAATTTACACATTTACATCTCTTCAGTCAGTAACTTAATTTAAAGCATTAGAACCAATGGATGTTGTATACACAAGTTAACTTGCCAAGATATCTGTGATATGCTAAAGCACATAAGACTGAAGATATGATCTCGTCTCAGAATGGCTTTTTTTCATTCAGTTTGATCTATTTGGTCATTTCAACTATAACTTGCTGTAGCTTTTAGTTTGACATTTTTCCTCTCTGACTGGTCAGAAAAACACATTGCAAACCCTGGTTATTGCAATTCTATTACCTTGGCCTATGCCCTCCGGCATGATAAACTGGTGAACTCACAGACATTTTTCACATTAGATGGATACAAAAATAAGTATTGACAACAGATTGATGTTGTTTCCTGCAGACATAAGGTTAGTTTTGATGCTAAAAAATGGATACATTCACTATATTTTGAAGTGGTAATAACCCATGTATATGTAATTGATACATGTGTTGTTATAAGAACATCATTTTTTTATATATATCATAACTTCACAAAGGCATCTGCAATTCAAATAATCTAGAGATATATTTGCATTTCTATACCATGAATATGGTTATTGTACTGGATCTTATTGCTCTCAGACGTTTACACCCCTAGTGTCTCTTATCATCAGCCTGTTCGACTCCTTGGCTGGGTCCCTGAAGCTCCTGCCAATAGCTCTCAATCCTACAGGCCTCTCATGGTCTCATTCTGCAGCTCACAGACTCAACAACCCTCAGAAGATAGCGACTTAGGCAAAGAGTACTTTTTTCATCTTAAAGTGCAGCTGTACGCCTTCGTTTGCCTAAAGAGAAAGAGATTCATTATTTGAGTGTGTCCTAATTTCTGTTAAAACAAAACCCAAAGGATCTCCTGAGTGGTACAGTGGTACAGTGGGACAGTGGTCTAAGGCCTAAAGGCTGTGCCACTAGAGATCCTGGTTCGAGTCCAGGCTCTGTCGCAGCCGGCCGTGACCGGGAGACCCATCGTCGTCTGGGTTAATTGGAGGGTTTGGCCGGCAGGGATGTTCCTGTCCCATCGTGCACTGACGACTGCTGTGGCGGGCCGGGCGCAATGTACGCTGACACGGTCGCCAGGTGTACGGTGCTTACTCTGACACATTGGTGCGGCTGGCTTCCGGGTTAAGCGGGCGTTGTGTCAAGAAGCAGTGCAGCATGTCTGGGCTCTCGAGCGGGAGTTGCAGCGATGGAACATAACTGTAACTCCAATTGGATACCACAAAATTGAGGGGAAAAAGGGGTAGAATAATAAATCATGTTTTTTTATAAAATATAACCCAAAATATTGTACACCATCACACAATCATACACAATCATGCTCCTGTAACCCCAGACCCACCGGTTAAATTGTAGGCTGTTGGTCCCACAGTTCAGTCAATGTCGAGATTATGATGTCAACCCTCTTCGCACTCATCCACTCACACAAACCCAAAAGCATGTTGTGTTGTCGCATCCTCTGGCAAGGCCTTTTGAAGGGATTTCACATTTCTCATTAAAAAGATAGCAGCGGGCAGGACGGAACACTTGGGCATTTAATTGACTTTGCTTTGAGATTGCTTAAGCCTTTAAATCGTCCAGATCCATGGGGCCTGTCTAATGTTCCAGTCATCCAAGCACAGCCGCCTTGTGTTCTGCCTCTACTGATTCTCCTTAATGACTGGAGCACTTTTTTTCTATGTTGTTACTCTCTGTACAATTTGTTGGATTCCGTCAGGTTACTGGCTCAGACATGGTGCCTCAGACATGCTGCCTCTGCAGAGAGATAGTCACCAAATCCTATTACCCAGACGTGAATTGTCCTTCACTGTTAACATCAGAAGGAAAGTCTTCTACTACCCTGTTCAGCCAAAGTATACCAGCTTCACAAAGCCACCTGAGGAGGGTTTCATCCATCGCTGTTATAGAATACCTACTCACTTTCACTTTACAGTCATGTGGAATAATGTTGGTTCAGGACTGCATGCAGTGGTTCTATAGTAGTTAGACTAGTTAAGTGAGATCGGTAGGGCCTGCGGTCTTGTGACAAAGGAGGATACACTGTTTCCATGACGAGGTGATCCTTTGTATTTGAGGTTTCTGGAACCCGAGGTTCAGGATGTGGGGGTGGTGGGTGGGGGTGGTTTCTTCTGGGTCCCAGTAGCTCTAGGACCTTAAAGAGGTCTGTCTACAATTGTGGCAGCAGCAGGACATAATTTGTATCCCTGTGAGGAGGGACATATAACCCTGCAGCACGGCAGAGCAAATCAGCACGCTCTTCAGCTGTAATTTAAACCATTAACTTCTTATGGCTGCAGGGGCAGTATTGAGTAGCTTGGATGAAAGGTGCACAGAGGTGCACAGAGGTGCCCAGAGTAAACGGCCTGCTCCTCAGTCATAGTTGCTAATATATGCATATTATCATTAGTATTGGATAGAAAACACTCTGAAGTTTCTAAAGCTGTTTGAATTATGTCTGTGATGAATATAACAGAACTCATATGGCAGGCAAAAACCTGAGAAGTTCCACTTCCTGTTTGGATTTTTTCTGAGGCTGGTAGATTTTCAACCAAGCTCCCATTGAAATTACAGCGAGATATGGATGAGTTTTCACTTCCTACTGCTTCCACTAGATGTCAACAGTCAATAGAACTTTGTCTGATGACTCTAATGTGAAGGGGGGCCGAAGGAGACAGGAATGAGTAACCACTGCCATGAGGTGACCATGCTTTGACCACGCGCGTTCACGTGAGAGGCAGCTCCGTTCCATCGCTCATCTGAAGTCAATGTAATTCTCCGGTTGGAACGTTATTCAAGATGTATGTTAACAACATTCTAAAGATTGATTCAATACATCGTTTGACATGTTTCTACTGACTGTTACGGAACTTTTGGACATTTCGTCACGTTTTAGTGAACGCGCTTTGTGACTTTGGAATTGTTTATCGAACAAATCAAGCAATTATTGTGGACCTGGGATTCCTGGGAGTGCATTCTGATGAATATCATCAAAGGTAAGGGAATATTTATCATGTCATTTCTGGTTTCTGTTGACTCCAACATGGCGGCTAATTTGACTCTTGTTCTGAGCTCCGTCTCAGATTATTGCACGGTTTGCTTTTTCCGTAATTTTTTTTTGAAATCTGACACAGCGGTTGCATTAAGGAGAGGTATATCTATAATTCCCTGTGTATAACTTGTATTATCATTTACATTTATGATGAGTATTTCTGTTGAAACGATGTGGCTATGCACTATCACTGGATGTTTTTGGAACTAGTGTTTTTGGAACGCGCCAATGTAAACTCCGATTTTTTATATAAATATGAACTTTATCAAACAAAACATGCATGTATTGTGTAACATGACGTCCTATGAGTGTCATCTGATGAAGATCATCAAAGGTTAGTGATTAATTTTAGCTATATTTCTGCTTTTTGTGACTGCTATCTTTCGCTGGAAAAATGGCTGTGCTTATTGTGGTTTGGTGTGACCTAACATAATCGTTTGTAGTGCTTTCGCTGAAAATCATATTTGAAATCGGACACTTTGGTGGGATTAACAGCAAGATACCTTTAAAATGGTATTAGAAACATGTATGTCTGAGGAATTTTAATTATGAGATTTCTGTTGTTTTGAATTTGGCGCCCTGCACTTTCACTGGCTGTTGTCATATCATCCCGTTACTGGGATTGCAGCCATATTAACATGGAAGATGTGGGCTGAATGTGATCAGTCTTAACAATGCTGCCAGAGTCATTGAAAATCTGCAGATTTTCACCACTGTTCACGATATCAGCTATATTGTTTTGGTTTATGTTATGATAGGCTACATCAGAACGCATATAGGAAATATTAAGAATAACCTTGAATAGAATGAAATACAGTATTGCATTATTTCAATCCTTTATCTGCGCAGGTCACCTCTCGTAGTGAAGCTTTGGTTATGACTGGTATTGTAGGTGCCATTTGTTTTTGCTATTTGTTCTACAGCCTATAAATACTTCTGTTTCTACTTTTTAGAGCTGTATGTATTCTTGTGTGTTGTTTTCTGTAATGACTGCCTCTCTTTTGCTCCTGCTGTCCCTCTTGCTCTCTCGGGGGGGTGCATGTAAACATCATGACAGATTTGCTATTATCAAATCATTACGCTATTTCTCCCTGTAGAACGTGTTTGTAATGAGAAGTGGTTGCTGTCAGTCAGTGTAGTCTGTCTATTCAGGCCCATGTGTAGTTCTCAGGGAAGACATGTAGCTACAGTAGATAGCTAACCTTGTCCTGCTCATAATATAGTGTGCACTCTCCTTTCCCTTACACTAGCAGTTGTTAGTCAGTCAGTGTGTTTCCTTTTTCCTAAATAATGATCTTATTATAATATGGAAAATTTTATAATAAGATCATTATTTAGGAAAAAAATGCTTTTTGTATTGCTCACTATCAGTCCTACTACCTCCTCTATCCTCCCTTTCTAGTTATCCAGTAATTCTGTCCAGACCTCATCCCCCCATTACTCCATTGGCTGCTGATACTGTAGTTATCTCTAGCTGTATGTGACAGCGGCCATCGGGACTGTGACACGTTGACGTCACAGATAGCGACTGTGAGGGGGTTGGCTGAGAGGCACAATACAGCTCATGTTAGATAGCCAAGTGCACAGCACCAGTGTCACCGCAGAGTGTAGAGAGGCAGAGAGTGAGCGTAGCCATCATTTTAGGTGTAGAATTAGATAGACAGGCAGAGTTAAATAGAGTGAATAGAAAATGACAGGGAAGAGGCAAAATATAGGAGAATAAATGAGAGAGGAACAGTGTGTGTGAGATGGAGATGAACAATGGCGGGAAAGGCTAAGGAGACGATGGAGAGAAAAAGGAGATAAGGAGTGGAAGTGAAGGGGATTATGTCATGGAGAATGAGATAAAACTAGAGAGAGACAATGTGTACAAATGGGAAAGGAACAAACATGATATAGGCTACTGTGTATGGTTGAGAGACATAGGATGATATAGTCTAGCCTGCCTGACTCTCATACCCAGTCAGCGCTGCTCGTTTTGTACCCACCCTCTCCCACGTGCGCCGTATCACCAGCCACCCTCCTCCTCATTCCTCTACAAAAACACCATACATGGACTATAGACATGTGTCCAGGGACCAGGCTATTGGTCCACATAAGCACCACCATGTTACCATGAATGTACAGCTCAGGGGGACATGGCACGTGAATTGGATTGACCTTCAAGGAGCTGTAGCTCTCATATCTGCTCTCTGCATAGAGTTCACGACTCTGGCTCCAGAATGTCATGTGACTTATTGTGAGACCAGATAGAATTTTTTTATGTTTTTGGTTTAAGAGACTTGGATGATAAAGATCTAGCCGCTTTGTTTTCACACCATCCCTCCTTGTTTTCCTGTCTTGTTCTTGATAATTTGCCTGCAGTTAAGATCTGGACTTATCTTACTATTACACTGCACTGCCATTTGCTCTGTGATATAGATACAGTATGGTGTCTGTACTTTCAGATAGACCTTATAGAGGGTGAGTGAATGTTGGGTTGGATGGATGCCCAATGATCTTGGGAGTCAAGAGGTGCCCTCCTTGTTTCTCCTCGGCCAGTCTGAGAGATGGCGTCTCTCCTCCAGCCAGGCATCTCTCCTCATGTCTCTGTCTCCTGACCCCTGTGGTTGAGTGATGGGAATGGGAAGGGGGCCCAGACTGGCCCTGAGTCATGTCTCCCAGCCCCATGGTCACTCACAGGCCAGAGGCTGCATCATACTACACGTTAGAGGTCTTCACGGTTCCAAAAACCTGGACCCGTTCTGAAAAGGATTTGTGGCTTTCCCACACGACCCGATATGCATAATATATATTTTTTAAACGGACGCCCGTTCCCGAATGTACCTGAGGACAATGGAACCGAGGACCCGTTCAGATAGATAGAAAGAAACCTCAGACTGGGCACTGCCAGTGCCATCAATAAACAAGTGATATTGGTCCTTAAAAACTGCCTATAACAAATGACTAAAAATGATTAGTTGTTTTTCAATGTGTAGCATATTCAAATGTTTATAGCCTGGTGTTTTATTGTTTTTTACTTTTCTAAAGCAATAATTCCGATTTGAGCACTAAATCCATCAGGGCACTACATGCAGATAGGCCTATAGGCCTAGGTGTCTCCACTCTACAGTATATTTATATATTTTATAAATATAATGCTTAGGCCTAGCCTTAGAGACCGAGAGAAATATAAACATATGCCGGCGCCATGTTCCTATTATAAAGATAGGCGTACAGAAGGGGGCTAATTTTCTATCCAAATGTTTTTAATAAAGATAAGCATTATATTGTTAGATTAAAGGAGTAACTCTGGTAGGCCTGAAACATTCTTCCTCACCTCAAGTTCAATTGTCAGAGAGAGTTGGAGTGCCACTGCGCACTGCCTTCACAGGCCTGCAGTAGTGAAACCTAATAATAACTACACCACACCAAACCTTCCCAAAAGTTTCTTAACTTTATTAGAGTAATACCAAAAGTCAGTCAAGTCATTATTTATAGGGAAAATACGAACAGGTTATTATATGGCGACATTCAATTACATTTTGCATCTCGCCGTCTTTGGTTTTTCCTATTGCGAGTAGCCCTACATACTGTAGGCCTACCGGTAATTCTATTATATTGCGGCAAACATAACGTTATAGTTGGAACTTCATTTGACCAAAGAAAATAGCTCAACAGAATAAAACAAAACACATATTTAAACTGAACAGGTGTAAACCTTCACGAAAGTTTTGAAGTTTTGAACAGGCTTGTATTGCAGCAATTGCCAACAAAGGCGTGTTCCTACCGTAGGCCTACTTTTAACCTATCTTAAACTAAATACGGAGCATAAAATTAAAAAGACTGTTCAAACTTAATTTAGCCAACAAAAATCTCTCAACAAAATGAAACAAAACACTCTTAGCATATTTAAAGAACTGGTTTTGATTCTTAAATAGGTCTAAAATAATAATAATGATACACAATAATTATAATATTATAAATTATAAATACCAAAATAAATAAAAGTTTGAAAATTGCATCAAATAGCGAGTTGCACACAGTCCATTTGGCCGCGCCAACGTTCTTCTCATATTTGTCCACCCACAGAGGACATTCCCCTTGTTGACTTCTTTTCACTATACACTTTCTTCACTAACTTTTGTTTTACTTCAATGAAAAAGGCCTCCATCTTCGCAATCAACAGTAGCCTAGGCCAAGCCTCCTTTCACTCGCTCTCGCTCGCCCTCCTCAGCAGCAGGCGCACATGAGGTGAGTGGCCGGAACCAGTTTCAGGTGGGCATAAGCTATACGTTTTATTGATTTGCAATTGGCTGACACAGATAACAAACTTGCATAGTTCTCATTACTTCACACATTAAATGAACAGGTCCAATCGGGTCTAGTCGGTAAATGAATTTTGATTGCACATACCCGAGACCCGTGGCAATTACATCAGACCCGATCCAGATCCGAGACAAAAGTAAAAATTTAGGACCCAGATCTCAGAATTTTGGGTCTGTTGGACCTGTGAAGACCTCTACTACAAGTGCCCTCTAGGGTTCTCTTTCCATCTCTCTCTCTCCCTTTCTCTCTCTCTCTTTCTCTCTGTGGTCATTACCATTCTATCAGGTTGTATTGCTGCAGACCCTACAGTGGTTTCCGTCGCTTGTGTCTAGCAGGTGTTCTGAGCTGATATGAATTTACTCTGCGTCTCCGTGGTTACCGGAGGAATGGCAGGCGAGGTGGCTCCTGTACAAAGAGAGCTGCTGAGATAAGCGGCACACCGGCGTGTTCTCCTCGCTCTATTTCTGAGTTGGTCCAAGAGCTGTGAGAGGTGTAAAGTGTAGGAAGGCATAAATATGAGTATGAACTGTTGCCCCCTCGCTCTCTCTCTCTCTTCTCTTTCTTCCTTTCTCTCCTGTCTCTACCTCCTCTGCTCCACACCTGCTGCATCTTTCCCTCTCCTCCCCACCCACCTCCTCTTATTCCCCTCGGTGCTTTGCTTTCTCTAAACACCTTCACTCTTCTCTCTCTCTCTCTCTCTCTCTCGCTTCCATTCTCTCTCTTGCTCTCTCTCCTCCTGGATGACTTAATTACCTGTTTCAGATGCTCTTAGTCGCACACAAGAGTGCAAACAGCCAGGGCTGGCATTATGCTGCCAGAGCACCCTCGGAATAGGGGGAATGTGAACTGCTCAATCACATCAACGGATGCGTCAATGAGAACACATAATAAATAACCCTCCCCACCATCACCAGACATGTAGAACTTTGGTCTTCCATTGCTAAACATCTAAACGTCTGTCTATACTGCCTGGGACACTCTGATGGAATATGGTGATCACCACTTTCTCCTGCTATTGTTTTTCAGTGAGTTTGTGGGAGATGGATCCAGACAACCAGAACCAAAGCCAGCCACAGCCTGAGAACCCATCTGGACTAGCAGAGGTTTTAACCCCCACTCCAGCAGTAGTTCCAGGCACAGAAGCCCCAGCCTCCGACCCTTCTGCCTCTGCTCCTGCTCCTGCTCCTCAACTGTCAGTCCCAGTGCGGCCTCGGCGGCCTCAGAGGACCCCCAGAATAGAGGGCTCTGTGGACGTCTGTGATCCCAAATCTGACCCTCCAGAGGCCAACCAGGACCGATCCACCACTCATGATGCTCCAGCTGGGGCCAGCCATCCTAAGCCCCTGCAGCCTGAAGCATCCAAGCCCCATGGGGTGCATGGAGGGGCCACTGAAACCACTCTGAAGGCTGGCCCTAAAGTCCCAGGCCACCCCCCAGGGGCCAGGAGCCCCATCTCAATGAGGGCAGCCTCAGTTCCCCAGCCACCGTCCTCCAGGCCTATACCTCCCCATCTCAACCCTCATGCCCAGAGGGCTTTCTCTGTGGTGGGCACCGCGGACACACAGTCTCAGGTGGTGGAAGACTTCAGGTGAGCTCCTGGCTCTGTGTGTTTTCTATCAGATCCAGCTTTCACTACAGCATAATAGTTGTTTTGAACATGAACAGGAAACGCTTTTTAAGAGCATGCTTCAGACCTTCAGTGCTGTGGTGGTGACACAGTAATTTGTCAATATATGGCCCCAAGCACCATAGTACAGGTTGCAGTGGCATGTGACCAACTAAACTTTTACTGGGGAGTCATTTCCTTTTATCACAGTGGCAGGAAACTGTTAAACCACATCTACCAGAGTACAGCCGGATAGAAATGGTTTGGGACTACTTCTAAAGGTCTTTTCCTCTTTTAACTCAAGACAATGTGTCTTTGCCACTGAAACTCCCAAATTGAGAAGCTGTAACAGTCAGCAGTTTGAGATATTCCCACTTCCCACTCTTTGTTATTTTCTATACTCACAACACATACCCAGTGTCCCCAAGGCTTTGTCAGAGCTCTCTGATAACCTCTCTAATTTATGATGCTAATTAAGTTAATGGAGAGAGTGCATACTTAAAGAATCAATGGAAGTGTATCAGATAAAGACGTATCTTCCTTACTCTGTTACATGGCAACAGAGTAAGGATGTGCCCTCCCATGTCCTGACAAATTCGTTGTAATTAAATGGTCTGCAGATCATTAAGAATCTGTTGCCCAATTATTTCGTTACGGGTTGAACCAAGCTTCTATTAATTGTATACTGTATGAGATTGTGAGATTCTGGGTTCCTTCTCTCTGATAGGGTGCACCTAATCACATGGAATGTGGGCGGTGCCATGCCGCCAGATGACATCACTGCTCTGCTGGGGTTGCACATTGGAGATGGAAACACAGACATGTATATAATTGGGTGAGCTTTTGCCTAGTGGCAGTCAGCCAACCATCTTCTCATCGCTAAGTATTCCAGAAGATCTCTCTTATCCCTTATATCCATCCGCCTTCCACAGACAGTCCCCTAGGTTGAGTGGTTGGCTTTACTGTTAAACAACATTGATCCATCTATTTAACTGTCTTTATATTTCCCCCTACATATGTTTTATTGTCCATCCATTTCCTTGTTACAGTCCTTTCCCACTCTCTCTCTCTCTCTTTCTCACTCTCTTCCTCCTCCCCTCTCTTTTGACTGTGTGTTACTGCTGCTCTCTCAGGCTACAGGAAGTCAACTCAATGATCAACAAAAGGCTGAAAGACGTTCTCTTCACAGACCAATGGAGCGACGCCTGCATGGAGAGACTCAGCCCTTTCGGATACATACTGGTCAGTAAAGGGCTGACACTGACACAGAGACACACACACACTGGTGCACACACAAAAAGAGAAATAATGCAAAGCAAACAAATAGAGCTCATGTTATGTACATTTGTGAAAACTGTTTTGAAATGTAAGTGCAGTGAGAGCCAGTCTCTAGACTCTGCTGTTCTCTCTGATCATATCTCTCCCAGTCCATGTGATGTGTATAATATGTGAGGGCATAGTGAAGCGGATAGGCTCATTACTCTCTCTCTCTGTCTCTCTGTCTCTCTCTCTCGTTCTCCTCCAGTCTCACTCTCACACTATCCGTCATCCTCTCTCACTCTCTCTTCTCTCTCTCTTCTCGCTCGTCCCTTCTCTCATCTCCACCTCTCCTATCTCTCTTTCCTGTGTTTCCTTGTCCTCTCTGGGGGGTCTCTCTCTGGTCTCAGCTGTTCTCGTCTATCCTCTCACGCTCTTTATAGTTGTCTTATCTTCTCAAACCCATGTCCTCTCATTCTTCTGTCTCCTGCTTCTCTCACCTCGTCTGTCTCTCTTCTTCCTGTCTCTCATTCTCGCTCATCTCTCTCTCTCTCTAGCTTCACTCTCTCCATTCACTTCTGTGACTTGCTGCAGCACTAATTGGTTAGAGAAATTTTCATCCCTCCAATGTGCTTATTACGCTCCATCTATTCAAACGTGTGTGTGTGTGTGTGGTGTGTGTTGGTGTGTTGTGTGTGGTGTGTGTGGTGTGTGTGTGTGTGTGGTGTGTGTGTGTGTGTGTGTGTGAGGTGTGTGTGTGTGTGTGGTGGTGTGGTGTGTGTGTGTGTGTCGCGCCGCGCGCGCGTGCGTGTGCGTTTGAGAGAAAGAGTAAGGGAAGGAGGGCCTGCCACAGCGGTGCAGGTGGTGGTTGGTGTTTCTGCCTGTCAGTGTCTAACATTATTCCGCACTGTTGGAGAGGTAGGTAGAGAGGATGAATCAGCTGCAGAGAGACCAACAGAAAGCTAGACGAGAGGGTGTCCTCAGGTTCGTTTATCTGGACTGTAGAGAGCCCCCTCGTGTTGATGGCTCTGTGACAGTGAGACTGATTCTGTCCCCTGGCCTTCATCTCATGCCCTGCTTGACTCCAAAACACTCTTATAATGTTGCTCATGAGAGCTTTTTGCATGTGTTCACATGCATGCATGGGTATTTGTTAGGACTGTATGTCTGAGTGGTTGTTAGTATCTGTACTCTATGTGTTACCGCTGAACTTCAACCATAACAGTATTACTGTAGTAGTCTGTCTAGTCATGGAATGTTGCACAGACATAAGGTCTCCAAGAATGACCTGTAACCCAACACCCCCTCTTTTCTCTCCCTAAAGTCACTGTCAGTAATATCCCCCTCCCTTCTTTCCGCTCTCTTCCGCTCTCACAGCCCACTGTCAGACTTGGCTGGCAATTAGACCTATCAGAAGAGAGCTTGCCAAACCATCCACCCTACAGACAAATACGTCAATCAAGTCTTCTCTAATCAACACCCTCTATTGAAGCTACTGGTCCCAGATCTGTTTGTGCTCTTGCCAACCCCATTACTGTCATTTTGTTGGCAAGAGAGCAGAAACAGACCCAGGCTACCTCTATTGCTATTTTGGTGGACATATCAACCAATCAAAAATGTTGTTTTTTAGAGACGAATCACAGGAAACAATGTAATGTAGTTGAAGTAAAGAAAAAGCTTGTGAAAGATGAAGGGCACATGAATATTCCCACGGTCTTCAGAGCTGTGGCCCGGCATTACACTATGCTGTGTAATACCTTTTTTGCACTATTGGTTAGAGCCTGTAAGTAAGCATTTCACTGTAAGGTCTACACCTGTTGTATTCGGCGCACGTGACAAATAAACTTTGATTTGATTTGCTGGATATGCGCTTGACTTCCTCTGCAAAACTACTGGCTAACAGCTCATCTCAGGCCTAAGTCAGGCACGTACACGCACACACACACACACACACACACACACACACACACACACACTCTTATGCCTAATGTATTTTGTATTATCAACCCAAAATGTGGTTTGGCAGCCCTCAACAGCATTCCCAAATGTTCCCTGAAGTTAATCAGAGATGTCTTTCAACCCCACACACACACTGACGCATACACGCATCTACACTTATTCACACTGTAATTTACACACAATCACGCATACAGAACACACAGGCTCGCATTCACTATGTCCTTACACAGAAACATACACACACATAAATACATAAACCTAGTCCAGTTTATGGTTCAATAGAGCCCATTACACAACCAAGCCCTCCAAATAGCCAGTGAGTATGCAAGCGAGAGGGGCCTTCTCTCTCGTGGAGATGTGTGCCTCTGTTAATGCCTTGAGGGCATCACAGGTCCCAGCGATGCGAGGTCAGGCTGCTTATGGATGTGGCTGGAGTGTATTTACTGGGGAAGGGAGTAGCATTACTTTAATCTCTGGTCTAGAGTGAGGAAATGTTTACAGCATTTCCCCCTTTATTAGTAGATAGAAATATTACAAACTGTATTACCTGGTATCTAGACCAATAAAATACAAGTCAAATACATTTGCAGGCTGGGTAGGCTCAATATGATAATTGTGAGTACAGGCCTTCTGTGGTGTATGCTGTATCATGTATTCCACAGTGCAGGATTGTCAAATCATGCATCATGTTTTTCCCTCACATGGGTTTACTGTTTAGACAGAGAGGGTAGGGGAGGCTATGCCCTCCTTTTGGTTCGCTGCTTCATGAAAAACAGTGGGAGAGCTGGACCACTGAATCCTGATGAGAGAGAGACATCACTGGTACACAGTAGAGAGACAGACATACATACAGTTATATCCAGTCGTTCAGTTAGCAGGCTTCAGGCAGACAGCCCAGAGAGGATGTGTATATAAACTTGCCGATATAAAATAGAGGTGTTCATTTGCCTAGAGATTACAGTAATCATTATCCCACTGAATGGTGGACAACAAGAACATGGGTGAATACAATCAACTCATGTCCACTTATCAGTAGGCTTTATAGGCAATCAGCTCATCTATAATGGCTCATGTATTTCTAACTGTCAAATTTATCAGGAGACAATTTACCTTCCCCATCACCTTACATTGTGACTCATTATCTCACAACTTCTCTCCTTCTCTCCCATTTCTGTCTCCCTCCCTCCATTTTCTTCCCCTCTCTCTCGCTCTGTCTCAGGTGACGTCCCAGCGGATGCAGGGGGTGTTGCTGCTGGTCTTCGCTAAGTACTACCACCTCCCCTTCCTCCGAGGGGTGCAGACAGAGACCACCCGCACCGGCCTGGGGGGCTACTGGGTAAGACACCTGCCTTCTGAGACTACATTCTACAGAGAACCACAAAAAACTGTCCACAATGACTAGTGATGGGCAAGAAATCGCTTGTTACATATCGCAATATAATTTTTGGACGATATTATATTGATATTTGACTAATTGTATCATCCTCTCTCTTGTCTCTCTGCAGCAGACATATAGTGAGCGATATGTTTTGAACATCAAATCGCAATAAAATCACAGTATCGAATCGCAATACATATAGAATCGTGATAATCGCAATACATATGGTATCGGCACCTAAGTATCGTGATAATATCGTATCGTGAGGTCCCTGGTAATTCCCAGTCCTAACACTGACTTATCCTAATGACCAACTGACGGAGAATCAGACCGACCACATTAATGAAGACAGCCCCAACACTCCAGGCTAAGATATAGAAGTGGGAATGTCAGCGCTATTGACCTGAAGTGCACAATCAGAACTGACCCACCCTTAAAGCTAGAATTTTTAATTGCATTTTACATTTGTCATTTAGGAGACACTCTTATCCAGAGTGACTTACAGTAGTGAGTGCATACCTTTTTTCTTTTACTGAAACAATAACAAAGCAGTCACCCCACCTCTTTAGTAAAAAGCTGAGGGGTGGGCCTGGAGGAATTTTACCACTCTCAAACTTATAGACAGAGCTATGGATGCAAGCACTGACCATACATTTACAGTACATTGTTTACAAACATTGGAGTAAAACAAGCTTATATTTTGGGTTCTGAAAGTTCAAAAATGTATCTAGCAACTTCTAGCTTTAAAAAGCCTTCCCACAGCCAGTCAGTCTAAGGGCAACAAGGCAGTGGTAAGGATGAAAAATGACCTTCCCTCCAGGGTTGCTTCTGTTGGCCTCTGTTTCCCTTACTTCTCATTATTTATCAGGAAGGGTTATGTTTGAGCAGGCTGTACCCAGAGCTTGTCTGGAAGTCTGCCTCCATACCTCTGATGTCCAGAAGGTGCTGCTTTACTATTCTCAAAGAGAGAATGCCTTTATGGTTCACAGCATTAAAGGTAGACTCAGCGATATGACATAGATGTAAACAGGTCAATTTGCCGCAACAACTAAGAGCGTTGATGCGCAAGGTTCATCTTCTCCTCTGTTTTGGTGCCCTGGCTTCTACACCGTGAACAGTGTGAAGCGAACCCGTGCATGTGCACGGATTCTCTGTGTGACTGTGTGAAAGTGAAGTCTTGCTCATCTCAATATCTGCGGTGCTGCTTGTGGCAACTCATTTCGCTGAGTCTACCTTTAAAGGGATACTTCAGGATTTTGGCCATAAAACCCTTTATCTACTACCCTGGAGTCAGATGAACTCATGGATACCATTTGTATGTACAGTGGGGAGAACAAGTATTTGATACACTGCCGATTTTGCAGGTTGTCCTACTTACAAAGCATGTAGAGGTCTGTAATTTTTATCATAGGTACACTTCAACTGTGAGAGACGGAATCTAAAACAAAAATCCAGAAAATCACATTGTATGATTTTTAAGTAATTAATTTGCATTTTATTGCATGACATAAGTATTTG